>NC_134297.1:1547338-1856806 GCF_949628215.1 Phalacrocorax aristotelis | reverse complement strand
GGATAGGGACATGGAAAGAAAGATATTTGGAGAGGCAGAGCTTGACCGGTATTAAGGAAGATAACCTGTGCCTGTCCCCAGCAGTGCTGTACACTCCTGTCTCTAAGACGTCATTTGCATAGTGGCACTTCGCTTGCTGTAGGCTTTGGACTTTCTTTTAAAAAATTCCTCATGCAATTTGCATTTCCCTTCAGAAGGTCTGAGTGACGATGAATCTCTTGTCACACACAAGTGTTTTTCTTGTGAAATGAAGTGTAGTAATTGGACTTGGCAGGCTTTGAAGCTCACCCTCTCCCTCAGAAGTGTGCAGATTCCTCAGGGACGAGTTCCTGCAGGTGGTCACCTTGTCCCATCAGCTGCAAGCTTATTTGTAAGCAAATCAAGGCTAATACAAGAGGGACATTTTACAGAGCTCACTTTTGTATTGTTTCGCTGGCTGATGTGTTCAGTTAGAAAAATGGCCCAAAATTGCCCTTTGACAATAGGGAGGCTACATGTTTTCTTGACATGCACATAAAAATCCCTACAATTATTGTGACATCAAACCCTGTAAATATGATATGTCTCTTGGATGATAATGCTAGCAGCCCATTGCAGTTAATTGCACGTTTTTTACTTGCAGACTGTAAATGCTGAAATCTTGCTATAAAAGAGACTTCTGATGTAGGGTACTATGTAAATATTTATGTTATTTCTGTGGAGGAATGCCTTGCAATCAGACAAACTACACGAAGGCAAATAAACTCATCAAAAGAAACCACAACTGAAAAGCAGATGCAAGAGAAAAAAAGGCTCCCTTCTGAAAGAACCTAGGGCCCAGGTGGCTCTGGGGTGTTTTCCTCAAGACAAGACCCATTTTCTAGTTTGCAGGTGCTTGTACATTATTAACAGAATGGGAAATCTCGCTCAGTCCATCTTAAATCTCAGCAATTGATTTTCATGGAAGTACGGTGTTTTGTCAGGTATAAATGAGAAGAAAGGCTGTATTTACTGATATAGTTGTTACCAAGTATCCAGGACACAATCACCACTCACACTCACACACAACAACTTTCAGCTCAGTTCAGGTTCAAACAAGTTCAGACCTGTTCTGAACCAAATATTTTGTCTCCTGGTCACAGTTTACAGTCTTTATTCCTAAATGTTTGGTAGCAGCAGAAAGGTAAAGTATGTGTTTTGTCAGTTACAGTTCCTTTATTTTAGTTTTATTTTTTAATGCTATGAAATATCCCCAGCACCATAATAACATTAAAACTTTGTAGGAAGTTTGCTGCTGTTATCAAGAAATATAATTACATTTATTTATCTTCTAACTCCAAATGTTAATAGACTTTTTTCATTACAGATAATAACAAGGACAGAATGGACCACAGATATAGTCACATTTGGTCATTGAACTGTTTTTCTAATAGTGCATTGTGAGTCTAACCCTGATTCCAAAAAAATCACTATCAAAACCTACATCAACCGAAATAGCAGCAGACATATCCCAACCCAAGCACTTTATTTTTGGCAGTTTTGATTTCTCTTTGAAAGAAAATTCATCAGGATTGTGTTGGTCTGACTTAAAAGCTCCAGATTTTCTGCAGCACCTTTGGATTTATATCGATACCAATTGCTTTTGGAAAGGGTTGTGACCATTTTTTTTTTTTAGAGCAGAGAGGGTTTTACACCAAGAGGGAAAGAGGATGGTACATGTCAGTCAGGAGAACCTGTTTGTCCTACAAGTCAACTGCAACAATGCAGGTAAGGTTCCCATTGACGTCACTTGACATGAAAGCACTATGTTGTCTGAAGAAATTTAAGCCTTTTTCAGGCAAGCTTCTCATCTGTGTGGTGCTTAGTTGCCAGCTGGGGTAAACCACAACACAGATGAACTTTCATTAAGGAAACATTGAGAGAAAGGGTAAGTCGTTTCTTCTTTTTCTCTTCTCTAAGACATTTTGCTAATCGGTCAGAATGTAGTATACCCCATCTCTTTCTAGCCCCAGTAGTTTATGGGTTTTGGAAGGACTTAGTTGCTCTGGTGAAATTCAGCCCTGTACGTTTGGTTAACACAAAGCTCGTGCTCCTGAGGGAAGCTGGGATTTAAACTATGTTACAGGCCTTGGGTATGTTGCTTGTTTGAAGGAACAATGAAAAACCTGTTTACTAAACTCATCTTCTAGCCCCTGATATTTCACCTCAAAAAGGAAAGCCAAATTGCTTTAAAATGGTGACTTTGTCCATCTTCCCTCTTTGTGTTTGTCCAAACTCTCCTAAAGTAACAGAGCCAATTCTGCATTCCCAAAACAATACATATGTTAGATTGGAGCCAGGGATATTGCTTTTAATTTAAACTACCTGGCACGTGAAGAAAGTTGTTACTGACCACTCACACCTGGACTTGCTAGCAAGTGTTTTTTAAAGCAAAAGTAGTCTTTCGGTAACACAAGCATGAGCTTAAAGTAGGAGAAAAGACAACAGCCACTGTGCTGGTTTTGGCTGGGGTAGAGTTAATTTCCTTCATAGTAGCTGGTACAGGGCTATGTTTTGGATTTGTGCTGGAAGCAGTGTTGATAATCAGGGATGTTTTCGTTATTGCTGAGCAGTGCTTATGGAGAGTCAAGGCCTCTTCTGTTCCTCACACCACCCTGCCACTGAGTAGGCTGGGGGTGCACAAGGAGTTGGGAGGGGACATGGCCAGGGCAACTGACCTCAGCTGAGCAAAGGGACATCCCATACCATATGACATCATGCTCAGCAATAAAATTAGGGGGAAGTTTGGCCGGCTGCTCAGGAACAGGCTAAGCATTGATCGGTTGGTAGTGAACAGTTTTCGTTTGTATCACTTGTCTGTCTTGGGGTTTTATTTCTCTCTCTTTGTTATTTTCCTTTTTATTACAATTTATTGTTGGTGGTAGTAGTAGTATTAGTATTTCAATTATTAAACTGTTTTTATCTCAACCCATGATATTTCTTGCTTTAACCCTTCCAAGTCTCTTCCCCCATCCCACTGGAGGGTGAATGAGCGAGCAGCTGTGTGGTGCTTAGTCACTGGCTGGGGTTAAACCATAGCACCAGACAACATACAGAAGAATAGGACCTTTGAACAGCCTTTTGACCTAGCGAGATGCTCAGAAACAATCTGTAGTGTCTGTCTTTTTTTTATTTTTTTTTTTTTTTGAGCAAAAGACTGCTGCTTCTTAGGAGCTTTAGATATACTTTAATGTTAGACTACAGCCCATGCACTAAGTATAGATATGGGCTGCCTGCCAAGCATGGAATTTCCCAGGGGTTTTGCTTGATCACAGAAACAGTGGTTGTCAGCACCAGCAATCAATATCCAGAGGGTCACTGGACTACTCAACAATGCTCGTCTCTTGTCAACCATTGGTATATGGTTTGGCAAAACTCCATACCAGCAAAACATAGCAAAGAGACAGAGCTTTTTACAGTTGGAGAGGTACTCAGAGAAATGAACAGAGCTGTAGCACAGAAAAACAGGTTTAATAACTGGACTTAAGGTCCTCCATTACATTCTCTTCACCAAAATAATTGATTTATTCACCTACCAGGGAATCTCCAGGACACCTTCCATCCAGGTATCTGTTCCTAATGAATTAATTAACTACTTTTTAACTAACCATTTTGTTTCAGAAAGTTCTTCTTTTGAATTATCCTTTTATTTTTCTTCTTTTTTTTTTAAGTTTCTTTTTTTTTTCTTAAGTTTCAGCTATTGTTTTTCCCCGGATGCAGAGCTTTTGGGAAGGGACTTTTTATGTGACTGCGACCATAACTGGAGTACTGTCTTCTCATAGAAACCCATATACCTCAGATTGGATATTAGGAACCGGTGGCCACAGCAGTGAGCAAAAGAATTTTTGATCCAAGTAACTCAGGCAGGATTCAACAAACTAGGACTGAAGCAGAATGTAATGCAAAGCCCCAGTTTCCCTCTTTCGCTTAAGTTCCTCTTGGGAGAAATACAAGAAGTAGCACAGTAGGGCCAGGACTAAAGCAACAACAAAGGAAAGATGACATCTGGGCCCAAATACCTGTATCCCTGCAGGAATTTGATTTCACCATGATGATGCAAATGATAACTACCCTTCCCTACCAAGGGACTTTGGAAATAATAGATTTACAGGGCAAAATACAAATGACCTTCATCTCTGCACAGCATATCAGACTGCTCTCTTTCCCACAGTTTAGGACCCTACCTTTATGCAAGATTATCATACACATCTCAGAATCCATACACTGATGGACGAGCCTGTGCTCATGTTTAGGTGAACTTGAGTTTGACAGAGCTGTGGTACAATGGCTTAAATAATTCCTGGGAAACGCAAGGAATGTACTCAGGAGCTCTGAAAACATGACTGATAGGTTTGTGTAGAGAACTTGGAGTATAAAAGAAAGATAAGATGGGGAAACTAAAAGGAGCAGCAGGCAGAAGATGGTGCTGTGACTCTCCAGGAAGCCAAAACCCTGGAACAACCAATCCTCAGCAGCAGTCCAAAAAAACCAGAGAGCAACACCGGCATGTTTGGCAAACACTGAAACAAAAAAGCGACCACCTTGCCAAGTTGGTAGAGAGAGGCATGATGTGTGATCTGTATAACGAACCCTAGCTAACACGAGTGTGTCCTTAGCGCAGGCTGGTATGGGAGCGAGGACCATTGCTCTGTTAACTGCGCCCCTCAGTTCTATATGCAGGCTGGCAGTGTTTCTTCATGCATTGTACTTTCCATAGCTGCCACATCCCAGCCAAAGCCAAGAGCTGATTTCTCAAAGGCCCAGTGGGGACAAGTGGGTAAGCCACAGACTGACAATGAAGAGACTTGCAACGTGTATGTCTGTCTGTATTCACCTGAACACATACTTCATAACATGCACCAGATGAGGCTGGGCTGAAACAATCCAGAGTGTCTCCAGGTCATTGTGAGGTATCTCTCAGAGTCATAAGAAATGTTCCTCTCACAAATGAGGGGCAGAGGGACACTAAAACAACAACAGGGAAGAAAAGTTGCTCCTCAGTTACCGACCAAAGACATTGCCAGAGATTTGGTCTCCAAAAGCGGTTTCTGCTCTTACTCTAGCCATCAGCACAGTTCAGGCAATGAGTAGACCTGAGGATACAATGTGGCTGGCTGCAAAGCAGCAGAGCCTGGCTGTGTCTCAGCACGCTCAGCAGTGACCCCTTCTCATGGCAGCTATTGGGCACTAATAACTCATGCCTCAGTCAAGGGGATCCCTTAACTCATGCAGCATCTGTAGCTGACAAGCATCTTTCCTTCAGTTTTCAAACTGCTGCTTAAATGGTTTTGTCATTGATCTTCCTGCAAATCACATATGCAGAGAAAGATCTAGCCCGACCCCATAACCAGAGTGCTCCTGGCTATTCCATTCCATGTGTAGGGTCACTGAGACAGGATGAATCACTATTTTAGTTTTGAGATGTTACAGCTAGTGGCACAGAGGTATCAGTAAGATGTTTTTGAAAGCAAAGGTTCAGACATGAGGCAAGTATTCCTCATGACTTGAGAGCTGAATTAGAAAATCACAGCCACAGGAGAGATCCCAAGCCTTCCAGCGGTACTCATTCACCCTCAAAGGAAATCTTATGAAAAATAGTAGCAAAATTTACACATTCACAATTTTGCCTCTTGCCATTTCTCTGTTGTTGCATTTAAAACAAGCTCAGTATCTTATAAACTCATCTGGGTTCAGATCCTCAGAGCCTGCAGATTGTTCAGGGCTGAGATGCTGTCTTGCCTACACGGCATGCTAGGCATGGCAAACTGCTGGCAGGCAGTACCACCTGGCATAGTATGCAGGATCTCAAGTAGAAGAGACCATAGTGTCATGCTGTGGTTAGTCCTCCCCCAAGAATGACATACAGTAATGTGTACAGAGACTCTGTTTCCAAAGGGTTTCAAGCTATTTTCCAGGAGAAAGCACCTGTTCATAGGTGCATAGAAATGCCAGGGCATTAATCAGGAACAGCAGTATAGAAAAGGCAAAACATGACTCCTAAAAATGGCTCTGCAGCAAATAGGAAGGATGGGCTATTAGTTCAGTACCTTCATGAAAAGTCTTCAGAAGCAGCATTTTCCACTGCTCTTGCAACAGGGCATCTTGGCATCTTTAGATGGAGCCCTGAACTCTACCAAGTCAGTGGGAATCTTTTTCTTGGCTTCAGTGAACTCTGGACTAGCCCCATATTAGATGCAGTATTAAGAACTTCAGATTTATACTGCTCCAAAAGCTGGATGTGAGCTGGATATCCCAACTCTCAGCTTTACTTGATGTCATACTGGAATGGCAGAAACACCAGATGCAGGTGGTTTCAGTAACTTCTGATATGTCTATAGTCAATCTAACAAATTTCATGATTTGAGTACCCCATAATAACACAGCAAAACTCTGGCTCGGGCAGCTCTTTGGAATTGCATTTTACCAGCCTGCAAGAATGAAGTCTGCTTGTAACAAATTCTGAACTTTTCCAAGTTAGCCTATGTTACTTTCTGCAGAGTGAAACCTTTCATTTTAAATTCTATTCTTTTTTCATTGTGTTTTAGTTGTTTCTCTGGAAAGTCAGACAACTTAGCCAGGGTACACTCCAATGGAATTTAGTCTTACCGAGAGTCTTGCAGATTTGCAAGAGGCTATATGAATGAAAATTGGAAGCCATTATCTTTCCAATAGCAGAAAATTTGTTGTCTGAATTAATGGTTGATTTCAGGGATACATGCATTAAAGCAATATGTTATTAACGAGGTGCTAAATTACTAGCAATATTCCCATTCCTTATTAAATACTTCAGCTAATCAGAATGAGAACATTTCACAGGCTGAGGCATTGTGATGTACTGCAGGTCACAGCAGAAGGCAGCAGGCAGTGGATTAGTGAACACAAGAACTCAGCAGGTCTGTTTAGCTCAGCCACAGTATCGCATTGCTTCTGAAGTCAAGAAACTTGCGATTCCTGAGCTCTCCGGGTGCCCTTTTTCTACCTGTAAGTATGTAAAAGAAAATTGAAAACTCTAATTATGATGGTGATGAAGACCATGAAAATTGTTATTTCTGAAGTGGTTTCCATGGCTGCCAGTCATGCCTGTGACCCAGCTACATTAGATTCTTTGTAAATACATGGCAAAACCATGTTCCATAAAACCCCTGGGGCAATTGCCTCAGTATAAATAATTTAAGAAATGCAAGTATGAAATATGGGTCTTTTTCTTCCATGCCTCACCTGCAGTGATCATATAATGCTTGTATGAGTCATTGCAGAAGACTGACTTGGAGTTTCCCTTCTGTTCCTGTTACCTTCAGGTTGTATATTCCTGAGCAGAAAGCAAGCTGCTTTTTCCTCCAAGCAGCACATCCCTGTGCTGAAAGCTTGGAATGCTGCACTGCAGAATGGAACAGCCAGTTCCAGCGGCACTGAGTGCTACCATTGGTATTCACGGTGCATCCTACTTTATTTTCCTTTATATAATAGACATAATGCAGGAAGCAAATGCCATGGCTAGACCACTTCAAGGGCTCTGTTTTTTACTGATCTGAATGTCACAAGTTTACTGTGAAGAATTTATAATAGTCAGCCACTGAAGCAGTGAATGCTACTGGCAACATCCTAGATGTGCAGCGAGAGAGTGAGACAGACAGGCAGCCCACATAGCAATCTCCTTCCTTCAGAAAACTGGTGGGAATAATATGTTAATCAGTCTACAGAATAAACTGTCTTTCTATGAGCAACGCAGTCTGAATGCACTCCTGTACACTGGCACAGTGTGTTTTGGGTTGTGACCCTGTCCCCTCTTGCAGGTTAAACAGTCAGATGAAGCTCATATCAGAATGAGGGAATCTTTCTCAGACAGTGCAAAGTATTTTGGTAGTGATGTGAATGGCACATTTTGCTGCCATATGGTGTCTGCTGTCACGCTGATGGGGCTAGAGGTGTCAGCCTATAGACAAAGTAGAAACCCTGTGTTCTTACCTTACTAAGTGATTTTAATAAATGAATAACATTAAAGATCCCATAATGTTATACAAGACAAGTGTAGTGTTGATATAATTCTCTTGGCAAAGGCCCAAGCCAGGTAATTATCCTCAGCCTCCCTCGATTTGCTCTGTGTGGGCAGTGGCTTGAACACTTCTGTGGCGATGCTGTTAGGCACTGTTAGCTATCAGTACCCTTGCAAACCACCCCAAAGACAAACATGATGCCTTTAAGGTTTATTCTCTTCCCTTGTTTATAAAAACATGTTCCATTTAAAATGACATCTTTGCTTAAAGATCAGTATTCAAGTGGGAAATGTGTTGAAGCACTCATCTGTAATTGTTTACGTCAAGTACTGACCGAACAGCTGACAAGTGCTCTTTGTAACGCTAGAGATGGGGGAGGGCAGCATGGAAAGTGATGCCTCTGTTCATATGTAAGCACCAATTTAAAACTAGGATATTACTCAAGTATCTACAAAGACATCCAGAAATACAAAATGATTTTTTTCTGAGGTCAATTAAGAAGGTGAAACTCAGTCTAGATGTACAAGAGATCACAAGCCATGCAGGAAAAAAAAACTAGGGCAAATGCTTATGGCTGCATTAAAAAAAAATATGGTGAGTTGTACTTTTAGCCTAAATTTCACATGAAACTGATTTAAAACTAAAACTCCAAGCGAAGGTCTTAGGACAAACTGCAGAAATTACTGCAGAAAATTATTTTTTTCACATGAATTCTGAAAAGAGAGGAAAAAAATAGTCTCAGCTAACAATTTTGTCATTTGGCTAATCATAAATTTTATTCTTTTCCAGTTCTAGAAAGGTATCAGCTCACCACATCTAGCTCTGTGTATCACCAAAATAATTAATGACAAATTAATCTCAGAGTGCAAATCAACATAGTTTAAAGATCTTCTACCCATCTAAAGTTACAGATGGGTGTTCTGTGTTAATTAGTTAATATTTGTGTTGTTGCAATATATAAAGGCTTCTATTTTATTAAAGACTCCAAACACCAGTCAAAATTTGGTTACTGCAAGGTATGTATACCATAAGACCAATTCACCAAACCACAAGGTGACAAGCAGTAATCATAAACAGAATGAAAAACAGTAGCTGCTCAAACCCAGAGGCTTAGACATCACCTCTGAATTTCCCACTATTAGTTGTTCTGTATCATTCCTTTAATATTATCGCTTTGCAGAATCTGTTGTAGTTCCACGCTCAGAGTGTAAAACATAGAGGGGACAAAGCAGTACCTCAAGAACAGAAGGATACTTGTACGTCAGCAACGTCTGTTCAGAAATAACTGTTGGAGGGCATGCTAACTCAGAGGTAGAAAATTCTTATCTTCTATGAATTACTATGTATTGAAATTTTAATAAATGTTCATCTCACTGACTACAAGGGAATCTCACATGGCAAGACAGTAAAGCTTACCTTGAAGGAAAAGCCTGCTTACCTTGTGCTGTTCATCCTCAACAGATTTGTTAAAGACACAGACTAAGAACTTCTGCATGATCAACTTTAATGTCATCTTATGAGTCTAGTTTTTCAAGTTAATACCATTTGTGACAGCACTATAGCATATAAGGTCATTTGTAAATAAAATCCCACAAGTATCAAAAATACACAAATAGCAAGAGTTTGACCACATGCAGGGGACCCATTTGCTAGGCTGTAGGTATGGCCTTAGTCTTTTTTTCAGACTGAAGAGCTGTGAACTGGAAACAGGCCACAGAAATGTGAAACAGAATCTTCTGCTATTGTATTTTTCTTTTATTTGCTTAATTTGTTCCGTGATTTATATGGAGAAGATTTGGAAGATTGTATTGTTGTGCTTTCAAAAAGACCACACAATGTTCTTTGACTCTCTTACACCAAGACGAATTATTTTGCAACTTTGTCCATACTGTTAAGTCGTGAATTGGGGCAGTAGTCAGAAAATGGATCTGTGATTAAACTGGATTTCCTGTTTCATGTGGATTTCTAAATTTTGAAATATTTTTTCATTACATAATAGGAAGTACTTTAGGAAAAAGCAGTAATTTATTACAAAAATGTAATTTCTGAGGAAAAAATATCATTCAGATTTTAGGGGGCATAAATTATCTTCTGAAGTACCTCTCTCCCTCCATTCAGAGTGAGGCAGAGATAGGTGCCTGACTTTACTGCCTCAGTAAATTACATGAACCTTGGTGAGCTAAATTCAGGCCACGGACCATGAATGACAGTATTCACCTTCTTCAAATACCACTTTCCATGATAAAGAGCAGAAATTAATTGTATGAGGAAGCTGAAAATATATTTCTATTGATGCTAAATGTCTGGATAATTTTC
Source organism: Phalacrocorax aristotelis (assembly GCF_949628215.1). Classification (NCBI taxonomy): domain Eukaryota; kingdom Metazoa; phylum Chordata; class Aves; order Suliformes; family Phalacrocoracidae; genus Phalacrocorax; species Phalacrocorax aristotelis. The sequence goes on along the minus strand of NC_134297.1, from coordinate 1,846,478 downwards.
CAGAGTAAAGGCATAGCCTACTTTCTAAAATAACGACTTCTGGATTAATCTGCAGTGATAAAAGACAAGCTGTATCTAAAAGCTCAGGCTGAAGTGATCCAAAATTTGAAACCTCTACATTGAAAATATTTAAACCTATACTACTTCCCCACTGCTTCTCTAACAGGATTCTGTATTTGACCTCTTGGTGACGTCTGCTTTAGAATGAGATTAATCCAGCTGAAACGAATCCTACCCGTAGTATGCTCCAGTAAGGATGTTATGTTCCTCTATTTAAATGACAGCTTTCAGTCACATTCTCTCCTTAGTGCTCCCTGATAGTTATTGCCTATACAGAGAAATTATGTAAAATGATTTAATTGCTTCAGCCTGTACCTATTGCTCTGGCACTCATGTCAGGAGACATGTGAAGAATAGCAGTTCGCAAACAAGTGCCTATGAAGATGAGGCAAGAGCAACACCGATAACAAGGGGAGAGCAAGAACATGAGGTAAGCCAATACTGTGAATAGTTTTAGAAGACCACCAGGCTCCTGAGCTTGCACTCAGCACCTCGAAGTGGGATTAAGGCAAAATGAAACCAGCAATGTCAAATTTCCTGCTGCCATTCTACAAAATTTTTTGGTAGAAAATCTGGTAGTCACAGAACCCCAGCATCCCCTGTGCCTTAAGGCACCTCTACAAGGTATTTTCTTGCAGGCCCCAGGGAAAAGTTTCTTTGGAGGAGTCCATCATAATGGTCTCAGCAGCAGCAGCTGTAGAGTAGAATTACTTTAGTGAGTCATGCAGGATTTAAAATCTGTCTTGTTTTTGAATTTGTCAGGATCACTGTCTACAGCAATGGCAAAAATATAACATTCTTTGACCTCAGTTGGTAAGCTATTTGTTAATGATGGAACTCAAGACAGAATAATCTTTCCTTACTGTGACTCAATAGATTTCAGATACATTCCCTTAATAAGGTGTGCTGGTGGGTAGAGAGGTTATAGGGCAGACAGACTGGGTTAGGAGTCAGCAGCATTCCCTTCAAGCCAGTGAGGCAAGCACAGAAATTATGCCAAGGCTTCACTGACAGCTTCTTAGCCGCAGTGCACTGTTGAAGATGTGCTGAGAAAGGTAGCTATGCCAAAGGACAGGACACATCACATTACAGGAGCGTTTGTATGACAGACAAAACAGGAAAGGGCTTGGATGGATTTAAGTCTTCCTGGGGCTTGTCAAGCTGGACAGCTGGGCAAACTGTTGACCCAAAGCAAACCAGTATAGTATAAACTATGAGGGGGTGCAAGGCAATGGTAATATCTTTCTGACGTTAGTGATGCTTTTGAGCCTCTACCCTTTTGGATTTTTTCATATTTCCATGCTGAGGCTGGGATAATGGTGTAAAAAACTTCACACACATTACACAGAGCTTAAAGAAGAGTGAGAAGAAGAGCTCTGTAATGGAAGATGCTAATTACAGGTTTAATGTGCAACAAGTATTCTCAAGGAAGATGCATGTTTCATATGCAATGTTAAAGGTACTACAAATAAACAAAATTCTGCTCCCTCTGCTGAATATTTTGATCTTTACTTTGTAGCAAAAACAGGAGCTGCTGCTTGAAAGAGACTGGGAGTGTTGCTTAGCAATGGGAAAGGGTCAGCTCCTGCTCTGTCCAGAAGAACAAAGCAAAACTCTCCCTTAATTCCTTAGACAATGCATAGGAGCATGAAGAAGAGTTTTGGGAAAGTTTAGGTTCATATCTGAATAAAAAATACCATGGCAGAAATATGGAGCAATACACAAGCAGGAAAGAATGAGGGTGAAGTCAGCATGCCACTAACATTGGGATTTTTTTCATTGGCCCAAATGACACAAGGATCTGACCCTGGAAGTAACATTATGAAATAACTGGCATTTACCTTGGGGTTTCCCCAGATGGAACTGAGGCAGTTATTTTCTTCCTCCTGATAAGACATTCCAGATTATCTGTTTTGTGGGGATTCTTCAGATTTTCTTGTTACACAGATAGTTACTCCATCTTACAGGGAAAAAAAAGACAGAGGAAATAATCAGCTTAGTGATAGCTGGAATGTACCAAAAGAGTTTGGGTGGTACTATAGGAAGTTCCCATCTTGCCCACCCCTATTATTGGCCTATCACTCAGCCGCTGGTGAATGACTGCACTGAAATCTGCAAGCAGAGGTTGGCTCAACATTTGCAGGCTTAGGCAGATGCATCTTTGGAAAGATTGTGTGAACCTACTATTCATATCACATATTATCCAGAACGCTCTCTAGTATGACACCAGGGGTACAACCGCAATGTTTTAAAAGCCAGACAGTAAATTCACGTAGACTTCAGCAATTTCTTTCATTTTACACAGGTCTCCAGTGAACTTTAAGGAGCAACTTGGAGGAACTGTGTGAAGTGGGTATGTGCCCTGGAGAACGCTGGCTTAGTTTGAATTTTAATTGGGTAAGCATTGCCCTTTATTATTTGTTACCACATGGCTGATTTATTAATACTTTAAGTGTGCACATGTACATTTAAAGTCAAACACTGCTAAGGAAATATCAGTCTGACCCCAGGCACAGTATTTTGGCTGTCTTCAGGATCAGAAGACCATTTTGCGGTAGGATTATTTTAGAAATGAAGCTTGGTCAGAAACATAAGATGGAAATATGCAGAACTGGCAATGTGATTTCCTTTTCCTTGCCCGGTGCAACAACTTTCATAACAATTTTACCTTTTATAAGGTAAATACTGACATCAAACTTAAGCAAATTACAAATGGCTACATTTAATGGCCAGATTACATGGACATATCTGACTCTTAGTAATACTGTGAAAGAAATGCATTGTAGATATTGATTGCTATTGTAATTATGAGTCATTTCCTCTGATATAATGCTTGTGCCAATGAAGGTTAGGATGCCCAAGGGGCTGTTTTAGGCTATAAAAAATGGAAACGGAAAGGGAGTGTGCCCTGTAGAATGGCAATGACTTTCATTCAGAAAACATCTTTACAGGATGGATAGCTTGGCTTTGACAAGAAAAGATTTCACATACCTTCAAATATGGAACAGGAATAATATGAAACAAAGCTAAAAATGGCAAAGAGAGCAAGATACCATACTTCCAAAGTAATGTTACATTTGTAACATTAAATAAACTTGAAAGAACAAATCATGGTTTAGATTTAACTGTCACATGGAATATGACATTTAATAGCCTTTAATACAGTTTGATCTGGTACCGTCAGGACAGCTAGTATGTTCTGTGCTGCTGCTCCCCCTCAGGAATTACTTTTCACAGATAAATATCATGCCATGTGGACCCTGATTTTTCATATGGAGTTTCACACATCTATTCTAATTGTTCTATCAATGAAAATAAAACTTTTTGATTCGGTGAATAAGGAAGCGAAGGATGATGGAAAATTGTCTCACAGATACTGTCAGGGAAATCGGCTAGGTTGCTTATGGACCTTACTAGGATGCTGAAAACAAGTACTTATGCTTGAAAGTAGTGATCCAATAAATACTTAAAGCCAAAACAACTCCTTGATCTAGATCAGACTGCAGCAGATACTGTTGTAAACTAATCTCTAGTGCAGAAGTGACTGTGGTGAGCATGTAAACCGGGGAAGGGTGGTAGGGAAGTCAGTGAGTCTACGTTCCCATATGAGACTCCAGTTGCTCTGCCATCAGCCTCTTCGTTACTCACATTATTGTAATAGAGGTTTCTGCAAAGTGGATGAGGGGGAAGGGAAATAATCTTTGTTCTTGCATTTAATTCTATCCTACTGCTTTCAATATTGGCCTTTTGCATAACGGTTTAAACTGAAGCTCAGGAGACCTGTTTTCAGTTTCTTACTGGCCACAGATTTCCTATCGGGAAGCACAAGGCATCACTAAATCTAATCTTGCAATGTGTTCAGCTAAGGTGACTTACTTTGTTTCATCTATTTAGACTGTGTGCTGTCCTGAGCAAGGACTGTTTTTTACTGTGCTTTAAAAACGTACTGAATTTGGTTCTCCTGAGTGCTCCACTAAAATAATAAGGACTTTGGAGAACCACACTTAATTGGCAAGGCTCACCAAGGGTAAACTGGAAATAATAGAAAGGAAGATGTTGAGTTACACTATCTTGCCAATACTGCTAATGGAATGCAGTGAAATCTACACAATATGAGTTGTATTTATGTGTAACAATATGTTTATCTTCATGAGATTTATCAAAATAAGTTTTATACCCTAGGGACAAACTGACCACTAAATGCAATGTCTTTCCCTGATTGTCCTACCTGACTAGGATCTCAAAGTTTTCAAAGAGGATCGTGACTGGTAACAAGTCTTCTCTTTTTTTTCCCTCCCATAATGAGCACAGCCCTTCTGCAAAAAAAGCTGGTGCTGCTGTGCAGATGGTAGACATCTGCAAAAAGAAATACATCATCTTACATCATCTGGTGTTGCTCATGTTATCACTATAGGCATGGAGCCATTTATGCCTTACCTAACAATTACCCCATTAGAGATTAAACTACTTCTGTGAAGAGAGCGAATACCACACATCCAAGACATTGCTCTAATCCTATTTTGACCACTTGGTTAACATTTATGCTAGCCTCAGACCTTTTACCTATACGTGTAGATACAAACTGCAACATCTATTAATGTTAAATGCTTTATATAACACACAATGCCCTGCAAAGGCATGAAGTGCCTCTCTACATTCTATCATTTAGTGTTCAGGAGATTTAATATTATGTTAATTTGGACTGGTACAAGAACAGCAGTGATATAAACTGACTGCACAAATCAAGAAAGGATCATCAGACAAACCTCTGAGAATCATAATCTGGATTGAATGGGCAACAGCTGCATTGGCATCACTTGGTGATTCTCACAAGTGAATTTGGCCCTTATGTATGCTACCAGACTGGTTATGGCAAGGATTAAAATACTAATGTGGTGCCAAAAGATTTCACGGCTGAACTTTAATACCCTGAATGAGGCAACTACCCAGATGTGCCTGGGTAGTTGCCTCAAAACAACGTGATCCGGTTCCAGGATGTTATGTATTCCAGAGCCTAGACACAGTCTTTGGTAATAAAGCAGAGGATTTATTCAGTTCAAGAACAATGATTCTGCCTCAACAGCAAGAATTTTTTAGGATCTTTTCTTTCTCACTGCATTTCAGCACCATCTTAAGACCATTATGCAAAAATAGAAGCAGTACTTTCCTCGTATTTTTATCTTCTCCACAATATTTTTAGAGAAATGTAAGGCTGAGATAACACAAAATCAGAGAATAAGATTCTATTACTAGCCTTACTCTTCTATGCCTTAAATCTAGTTGCAACTAAAAAAAATTTGAGGAAATGGAAATTAACACTGAAAGGCAGGGGAAAATGCTGCATGTTGCGTTAAACTATGCTCTGGGCTGATTTTTAAATGGAATCCTTCCTGTTTCTGTTTTAATGACTGTCTACCTGTGGTAGTTTTATGCAGTCAGCATAATCCTATTTGGTCACCCTTCAGCTAGAGGAAAGTTTAAAGCACAGTATTGCATGAGCTGTTTCAGAGAACTTGACTTCCGAGATGGCCACAATTCTTTAGCTGGTGATACAACTGTACAGTTTATGAAATAGCAGAGGACAAATCCTCCTGATTACTGTTTAGGAGTAGGGTGTAAATAATAGAAATGAAGGGAAACAGTGAAGACTCCCAGTAGGAAGCTGAAGACCCTCCTTTTGGCTGGATGGAGGGGATTTTGAGAATGAAGCTTCTTTGGGGAAAAACCCCCAGCAATTGGCAGTCTTCACAGCCTACAGTGCAGATGGGTCTTCTCCAAAACACATAAATATGCACTGTGCACCAGTTATGAAACAATATGAAAACTGTTTGCAAGGCTATTATTGCTTCTTTAAGGTAATATTTCATTTACACTACACTATTTTCAAATATCTATTTATTCCCTATGCTATTACTTTCTCCTTCTGATGAAGAGAGATGTTTACATTTCATTTATAACTTGCATCCCCTCCACCCATTGCATTACTCTCTCTACTATGTCACCTACTTGTACAATTTCCTTCCACAGAAATTGAAAGAACAGCAAGACTCCTCTTCTGGAGCCTTGACTTTAAAGGTACCTCTGCCCTCTTCCAAAAGGAGCATGTACCACTCTTGTGGTAAGGAAGAAGAGGAGAAAAAGGTTGTAAAAGACACTTTTATGCTGTCGCTTGGATAACTTGTTCACTGTTGGGGGATGGGGGAAGTTGCGGAGTCCACTGGTCATTTATACTTTAGATCCACTTCTGTGGAAAAAATCTGTTTAGCTTGGGTCTACATGTGAAATGGAGCTCCATGTCAATAGAATGGGATTTCTCATAACCTTCATACGTGCTTGGACATTCCTGTCAGGCATATTTATGCCTTTTTTTTTTTTTAATAAAAGCAGATTGAGGGATGGATTTTTCCAATTAAGATAACCATGTATTGCTTTCTACCAAATGTTTAGCCAGAGCCAACCTAATGTTTTAGTGTAGTCTAATTTTGCATATACCAGTTTAACCTGTGTATTACTCCACATAATTTGATGGTGAGTCTCTAATTAACATTAGTATAAATAAAAGCAGAACTAGAACAGCTGTTGTTTTAAAATAGCTAAGTATTAGTGATGGTTATGCTACTATTTAGAGGCACAGGGTGAGGGATGTGCTTTAAATGCCTTGGCTAATCAGAATGCTTCAAATTAAAACAAATACTAGTGATACCAAGGGAAGAGTGTAAAAGAACAGGCAATTCATTCTAATGTACTCTTTACAGCCCCCTTACTTTCTGTGACTTTGATCAGCTGACAGTCTTTCTCTCTTCTGAACTGAAACATCAGAGTTGACTGGATAGATGAAGAAGATTAAAATGAGACATTAACTGCGTACTCTAAGTGTAATGGTTTTATACATGGAAGCATACACATTAAATTTCAAATTTTAACTTCAAAGATGGAAGATTTATTTTATTTCCAAAACTGCATGGAAGGTAACTGCCAAATAACTTCTAGGAATGCCATCAGATTGTTGATGACACTTCCACTATGAGTCAGATTGACAGACCATCTTCATGAAGTTTCTTTCCCTAGATATTTTCACAAATAGGTTAACAGCAGTCATGTGCATGCTTTCTTAGCTTTCTGCATGGAGCAATTACCTGTTTGCACAGATGCAGCAAGCAAAGCTCCAGAGCAGGACAAATGCTGAGATCAGTGTTGGAGTTTGTTCCCGGTATGGAGATAAAACATATAGGTTTCTAATGCCAAGATTCTGAATTTCTGGATTGTAACTTTACCTCTCAAATTTTGATGACTTAATCTTCTTTCTTGCGGTTTATGACATCACCAGATGAGCCTTAGTATTTAGTTTTGTAAATCATATAGCCTAAAGTAGGAAGGGGAGGTACTAACATTCTTTTCTTTATTAAGACTTCCTTACAAAATAATGTGTGACAAAGAGAAGGATATTTTAAGGGACTATCTCTGCTTCTATTGCCTGTCTGTGAAGAAGACTATTGATTTGAGGCGCATCTTGCATAGTGTTGTTATCTGTCATAATAAATATCTACACAGAATAGAGTAACACTTTGACCAGAGAGACTACTGAAGTGCATTCCCGCAGTGTGCCATTAATGAATGCCTATTTTCTGTAGCCTACAAATAAGTGATAAGTCTACCTTGTGGTTTATAAAACTGGGTCTAATGGTTCACACAGAAAATCCTAAGTAATTCTTTGCAGACTCTCTGTCCTTAATGATGCTAGCATTAAGGGCATGTTAATAGAAATTATTTCTGTTTCTTTTCAATGATCAGCAACATACAACGTCTGTCATTATAGCAGTGGTTATTACTGTCCTGTTGCATCAGGTTTGAATCTTGGGATTTGACCTCAGTAGCAATTTTAGATTGCAAACTTTTCTCAAAGACTGACTACAAAGCATAACTGTCTGCTATGTTATTTCTTTTTAGTTTGACAGCTGAAGTCCTCTCTTGACCCCACACAATGCTTCAATGTCATAGAGAATTTCCAGTGCATCCTGTAATAATCCTGCCTCAAATTCCAACCAGTGAACAGTTGTGTCAGGCAAAGGGGAATGCTGGCTATAGAGGGGGTTATTTTGTCATCTGTCTGTGATGCTGAAGGTGCCTCTACGCTGTGAAATGCCTGTGTAGGTAAAGCTCCAGTTCACTTGTTCTCATATTTGCATAGTAGTAGTAGTAGTATTTATTTGATAGATACCATGGTTGCTGTTTTTACACCTGGGAGAAAACTTGATCCAAATTTCCTGTTCACTTTTATGCAAAGTACTCAATTAAATCAGTAATTTAAACTCACATTTCAATTATTGATTTGTGTGATTTTTCCCTTTTTATTTTATAGATCAAGGAAAAGAAACGCATGGGCATGGCCCATAGATGTCTGTTAATGGCAAAAAAAAAGGGAAACGTTTCAGGTAATGTATTTATTCAACCTCATTCAATTTGGATATGTTTGGGACTGGTCTCTGTTGGACTTTCATCATAAAATCCACAATTTCATTTTTAAATTACTGAGAAGCTTAAATTCGGACTAGACATTTGATGTCTTTGTCAAATCTTTTGAAGGGATGGGGGGAGCTCATGTTTCTGGAAGTCTGCTACAAGTGAAATGGTGTCCCTGCTTCTCCTTTATTCTGCTCTGTCACTGGGTTGGAATGTTTTTTTTACATTGCCACCTTCCACGTGAGTACTTCCATTTACTTACCCTGAGAATTAATACTACTGTGTCATGGACTAAGGTATTGCTTAATAGGAATAAAGATATACTAGATATCTCTAACACAAACAACTATTTGCAGTATACAATAATTCATGCTTTTTGTTGTATATAACAGTCTTTCTCCACATATCTTTCTGTTCCAATTTTATGCTTTTGAGGAAAAGAGCTGCCTTAGCTGATTCAATATTCTGTACAAGAGAATAGTTCCACACATACAAATACTGTTTTGCAAGTATTTTGCTGTCTTGCCGGTTTTTATAGAGAAGATGACTGAGATTTCAGAGAAAAATCTGAGTTGCTGTTTATAAAAATGGACAGCTGCATCTTATAAGTTAGTGGTATAGCTTCCTCATTTAATATATAATGACCTGTGCACTCCCACAGTCTCTTACTATGAATGCTATAAATGTAATTTTTACGAGGTAGCTGTCTATCTAGATGCTTTTTGTAGTGAATGGAAAGATATAGACACTTGCGTAAGGCCTCTGGGAACTAGAGCTAATTCTATAAACTATTTCTGACAGTACTAATAACAGTATGACAACTCAGTCTCTTTTCTCTGTAGAAAATGATTGGGCAGTAATCTGGCTGAATACAAAAGAGTTTATCTAACTGCTCAGGGTAGAGACTCAGAAATTCCCCAATGCCAGAAATCTAGCTAATGGAGCTGTTAAAAAAACCCCAACCAACCAAACAACAACAAAAAAAAAAACCCAACAAAACAAAAAAAACCCCCACAACCCACATCTCATGAAACCGTGTTGTTATCCTCTGAGGTTACTTTTTACAGGGCAAGCTCATTGAGAAAGTTGATGGCAGAGGAGGGGAGACCCAATGAGAAGCAGATGGTTTGCCACTATGTTTATCCACATTTGTCAACCAGCAGTTGAAAGGATGGAGAAACAAGGTGGGAGTCTTGCAAGATGTTCTGGTTTGACAGATGATAGAGATCCTGCCTCTCTCCTCTACAGTCACTGGTCGATTTAATCTGCTAAAGTTGTGTAATAATTGATGTAAACTCAGTGTACTCTTTAAGGTAATTGAAAACTATCTAATATGTATCCAGAAACTTGCTTACTATTTTTCCGGATAAAGGATGCTGTTCCTTCTGAAGGTTTTTATCCCAAATACTCTTAGTGCAAGGTTGGCTTTCTATTCTAAAATGCTCCGAGCTGAGCATGCGTATGACCTGAAAAAACTTTAAATTAATATTGGCATCTTCCTGGATGAGTGACCTTATGTTAAGAGGGGGGGATACATAGTCCAAGAATGCAAGTCTGCAGGGTAGTGGGGATTGGTGTGAACTGGGAGAGCAAGAGGGAGTCGAGTAATAGCACATGGCATGGTTGAGCAAGGTTGCTTTCTGCAGATAATCAATCCAATATGAGGCCATGGGCTAGGCAGACCAAAGGAGCAGAGAAGGCATGTTTTCAATCACAGTGCAATAAGTAATTTTGTTTTTCCTTTTAGAGAAGGATTTTTATAAAATGGAAAAGGGGGAAGGAATTCTCAAACAGAAAAGGATAAAATTAAAGAGTATGATCTGGCCTGGAATGATCCTTTAGACCATTAACAGCAAAATAGTGGAATGGATTGACTATATTAAAATATTGTTGAAATACTGGTGTCAGATTGTATTCAAAGGGTATTGTTTCTTTATGTAAGCAAGCTGTCTTCTGCCTAAATGGTTTCTACTTGCCAATTTTCTGCTAATAAAATCTCTGTGGCATTAGAAGTCCTTATGTGTTTACAACTACTCTAGGTATTTGCAATTTCATTTTTAAAATAGCGACTATTAGCCAACTAAGACAAATTATTTATTTTGCGTGTTATGACAAAGGCCTGTTTCAGTTCAAGTCCTTTTCTCTAATACTACTGAAGTGCAAACACAGACTGTAGACCCCACCTGAATAAAATGCTTTCTTTTTAATTTTTTCCCAAGAATGTTCTCCTCCTTAAAGCGCAGATCCCCTTGTTCACAGATCCCAAAACACGTGAATACTATGCTCAAGTAATGAGGGCTCTTAGCAATTCCTGTAGGTTGGGAGGGTGTTGAGGAACACTGTTAAGACATGATAATATGAAAAAGGCAGTCTTCATTGATTGTAATGTAAATTTACTTAAAAACTGACTCTTCACCATTGCTTATTTTCTGTACACCCAGTACTGAATCCACAATATCTTTGGTACTGTGCCTGAGTGCCCAATACCTCTCACATCTTGGAGGAAGAAGAGTTGCTGCTGCGGGTGTTGGTGTAGGCAGCAACTTGAACGCCAAGGTATCCTGTATGTACACACAAAGAAATGTGTAACTCATGACTAGAGCTTTGATGTACTGTCCATGTGAGTTGGGGGTGATTCGAGGTTCAGTGTGGAGCCATGCGAAGGGAGGCCTGGCAGAAAAGGCTCAAAAGGCGGGCAACCTCCTTCTTTCAGAGACGGTTCCCCACAGAGCATCTCTTCCCCCCATAGCTCCCTCCTGGCTGTTGCAACAAGCCTTAGCTATGGCAAAATGGTGCCCATAAAAACCCCTGGCTCCGGGACTCCTGCTAAAGATGCTCTGCAGTTTCTGCGCAAGCTCTGCCCCATTCGTGCAAAAACGGAACAAAAGCCCACCCGAAGTGCAGGGGTTTGATAAAACGGGCTTCCCCTCGCTCTCTGGGTTTCCCACCTGCCTTCCCGCAGGCACGCCTTCGGGCAGGCGCCGGCCACGCAGGCAAGGATCTCCCTTCCCACATTCCCGCACGCCGGTTCCTTCGTCAATTTCATTTTCGGCAATAAACTGAGCCCGCAGGGGTCGCCGCCCTGCCCCGACTCCGAGCGCGCAGCGGCCCCGGGCAGCCTCTCGGCGGGCCGGGCACCGGGGAGGGGGACGCCCCCGAGCCGCCTCCGCGATCCGCGCCGCGTTTCGCAGGCGGCCGGGAGCGCCCCTCGGCGCCCCCATGCCCTCTCCGCGCGGGCTGCGCTGTACTACTTGAGGCGGGCGCGGGTGGAAGAACACGGCGGTGCCATCCAGCAACGGCCGCGCGAGGCCGGCGGCGCAGGGATCCGGGCCGCGGTGCTGAGGCCGCCTGTCAGTCAGCGCGGCGGCGGCGGTGGGAGGCGGCGGAGGGCGCAGCCGGCAGAAGGCGGTGCGGGGGGTAGGCGCGGAGCAGGAGCGGGAGCGCGGAGGGAAAAAAAGGAGGAAAAACGAGATATAGGAGAAGCCAGCCGCGTTTCTTCCGAACTGCAGGAAAAGGCTATTTCACGAGCGGCTCCCTCTCCCCCAGCCGGCTGCGATGCTGCTAGCCACCGTGCTGCCCTGGACGTTGTTTTTGCTTGGAGCCGCAGGTACGCCTGGGGCCGGGGCGGGGTGGGGCCGGGACCTGGTGGGGCGAACAATGGGGTCGGGCGGACCCCGCCGCCCTGCCCTGCCGCTTGGCTGGCGGGGGACACGGGCCAAGGTGGGGTCCCCCCGCCCGGCCACGCCCGGTGCGCGTGATGGGGTGGCCGGTTCGTGCACATTGTCCGCTGTCGTGGGGGCCGGAGGGGAAAGATGGCTCGGGCTGCGCGAATTTGACAGGAGAAAGCGGGGAGGGGGGGGGGAAGGAAATAGGTGAGAAGGGTGTGAGCGAGCTTCTGCGCTCCGGTGCTGCTGTCCGCGGGTGCGACTCCCCCCGCCGGAGCCCACCTCCCCCGGGTGGGGGTGTGTGTGTGTGAATCCCAGACAATGGAGATAGGGGAAGAGGAGGCAGAGAGGATGCTACGTGCGCTGTGTTAACGGTGTCGCCGTGCGAGGAGGCGGTGGATTTTTCGTTGCCGCGCCGACTTTATTGTGAATATTGGGGATGCTACTGCGCTACGCGGCGGTGTCCGCCTCCCCCCCGCCCCCGCCCGTCCGCCCTCCTTGTTGCAAGCGGTGCATGTACGGGGCAGAAATTACGGGGAGCGCGGCGGGGGTTCGAGCAGCTGTGGAAAAAAGGATAAAAAAAAAAAAAAAAAAAAAGGCGGCAGGGAGCTCGCGGGGGGCGGGAGGAGTGGGCGGCCCCGAGCGGGAGCGGCCGTTAGCCGCCGGGGTCGCCAACGTCTGTAACGGCCCCGTGGCCCGGCTGCCTGCCTCCCCCGCCCCGGGGGGCGGCGGGTTGGCTGGGGGCGGCGGGTTGGCTGGGTGCGGTTACGGCCGCACCTGTGCTGACACCGCCCCCTCTGCCAGCGAGACCCCGGTCTGCCCCGGCGTGCCGCCTTCCTGGAGCCATCCTTCGGCGATCCTCGTCGGCCCAGACCCCTTGCTCTGCGCTGTGCTCCTCCGCGCTCCCTAGGAAGGGTTCCCCAGAGCCTTCTGCGCCCGCTCTTGGCTGTGTCCGTGTTGCTGCTCTGCCCTGCAGCTTGTCAACCGCTTACCGCCCCCCCGCCCCGCCCTTCTTAGCAACCGTCGTGGCCTAAAGCACCCCCACTGATTGTCTCTGCTGTCGTTACCTCAAAGCTGTCGCTGCCTTCTTGCAGCCCCTTCTCAGCTCATCGTTTCATAACGATTTCCCAGTCGCTGCTGCTGTTATATCGGTAAAGCTTGCTGTCTGTCCAGATCCCTTCTCTCTCGGTGTACCTCCCGTACCTCGTTTTGTGTCCTTGCAGTGTACCCCAATGCACTACTTGTTCCCACCACTGCTATTAGACCTCACTGCACAGCTTTTCACCCCCCGCTTCAGTGCTGTCCTTAACACCCGCAACTCCTCACTGTCTCATTCCCATACTGACGATTCCTTATCTCCTTAAGCAACGACTCCTGCTGTAGCTGTGTCTACTAACATAGTAACAACTGCTGTCAGGTTGTGGCCCAATTCCAGCTCCCGTCATGGCGGACCATTGCCACCAGTGTGCTGAAGTCTGCCCAATCAAGCCACCTGTTTAATATCAGCACAATACCTTTTCTTAATAATACACAGCTCTCCTATGTCATTACTATATAGCTTCTCTTTATTATAATTTAAAAGATACATATATTATTGCTTATTAGAGGGTATATAAAACAAAGAAGGGGCGGGGGGGGATTCTTTCCATTTCCAGCATGGTTCTTCCCTGTAGCCAGCTCTGCATCTGGCTCAGCCACACCCTCCAATCACCATCAGTGCAAACATTCTTGATCTCAACCGTTATGAGATGCCAGGCTACTATCTGTGATTTTATAGCTGTTGCCTCTCTGACGTATTCATAGAGGCTTTCTTAGCTGTGGGAGGGGAGAATAAAGCTTTTTTTTTTTTCAGGGGAAATAGATGGGAGTAAGCAAAGAAAAATTATCTGCATATCATCTGTTGCCCCTCACAAATACCTGTTTATCCAATAATAATAATTATGAATGCGTAGACTGCCTAGAGGGCTGCACAGCTGGAACTGGACTGTTAAATCGGGATAAAATGGAGAAAACAAACGTCAATAAAATATTAAAAAGCTAGAACAAAGCAGCAGCACTGTTTATGGTAAAAGCAGTACCCAGCACATCAGTTATGCTTTCCACGCTAAAGGATGCTTTGGTCTGCTGAAGCCTGTAGCTTCTTTTTTTTGCCAGCTGACCTCACCACAGGCTGTGATAGGGGGAGAAAAGCCTAGGGCTTTGGGCTTTGAAAGCTATGATGTTGAAGGAGATGTCAGTGAAAGAGGGGGGGCAGCTACAATCATGCTAATAACGCAATCCTAATCATAGACTTTTCTGCCAATGAGTGTAAGTGATTGGTTTCTTGTAGAAGATGTCATGGGGTTTTGGGGTGTTGGTTGATTTGTTTGCTTGTTTGTGTGTTTTTTGTGGTTTGTTTTTTTTTTGTTGTTGTTTTTGTGGTTTGTTTGGGTTTTTTGTTTGGTTTTTTGTTTGTTTTTGGTTTGGTTTGGGTTTTGTGTTGGTAACACCATGGGTTTGCCTTGGCTGGCAGGAAAGCAGAACCAATTGATGGGGGAGGAGGAGGGGACACTGCATCTGCTGCTATCAGTCTGCAAGAAACAGAAAAATAGCTTTAGTAACAGACAAAAGCACATTTTGTTTTATTGTTTAAAAGACCACCCTGCATTTTTATTCATTATTTAGCACACCTGGTGATACTGTTTGTATGGAGAACGCACAATTCTAGGTAGGGTTTTTTTGTTGGTTTTCTTCTGTGGTTTTTGAAGCATTGGTTTTGCAAGGCGGTATTGTTCAGCATGATTTGATCTGTTGATAACAATTGTGTTGTATTCTAATGCACAACTTGCAAATACTAAGACAGCTATTATGAACTTCTCAAAATGCCTGTGTAAGCAGACTGGGAGAAGCTGTCTTCTTCGGAAGTGTGTATCATAGCTTTTATGCAGGGAACCATCAGAAAAATTCAAGTAGGGGCCATTAACAGTATTTTTCAGGTGCAGTGAAAAGATGGTGTCTTTGTTGTTGTTCCATTTCTATACCTTCATGAAAATCTGAAATGTGAGATAAAACAAGTAAAGCAACTCAACTGTAAATATTAAAGTTTGAAAACAATCAGGAAACAAAATGGTGTTATTTATCTTCCTACAATAGCTTTCTATAACAGGGAGAATATCTGGGAGTAACTTGGTCGAGGGTGTGTCTATAAAGAGAACTACAGCTCCCAGGCATCTCCACTTTCCTGAGTGGTGTCCTTTGCGCATGTTTTCATAGGACTTGATGTGTTGGTTTTCATCACAACACTGTCAAGTCCTGGAGGGGAAAAAAGAGCCACCAGGCAAATAGACTTAGAGATGTAAAAATCACAGAATCAAATTTGAAGGTCAGATCTGTGCTGGCTCCGGCTTCTTTTGTTTAGGAAAACACATTAACATAGTTTAAAGCCCTTGCTGATGCAAAGGCGTGTAAATTAGGTGGGTTTGGTGGTAGTGCTATTATGCCCTTTCAGTTCATGGTGTTGAAATGCAGCTTCCCTGCTGCAGCTGCTCATTAGGAACGTTGCCTTTTGAAGTTACCTTGAGAGCCAAATGGCAGGCTTTCAGGCCCTTCTGATACATTGCATTTATAAGTGTCTGTGGCAGTCACTACCAAGTACCATAATGTGATTTTTCTGTGGTTTTTAGTTTACAATATAGGTGTCTAAAGGAAGTGGAATAGATGAAAATCAAGGAAAGACTTCAGCTTAAAACAGTCTTTTCACTTACATTTGATTCCCCTATATATGTCTATTATGATGATGAGAAGGCAGATAATTGCTATCCATACAGTAAATTATACCTGCAGCTTCGAGACCTTCCAAGGATAATGAAAGAAAAGCTTGTGTGAAAACACGTTGAGGTCTACAGGGTAGATGATGATGTACGTGAAAATGACAAAGTCTATATGACAGCATCTGTTACGCCATTTTTAGACCTTGTTATGGGCTTTGGCATCTGAGGTTGTCTTTGTTTTATCACAACCAATATATGTATTACAGGTATTGTAGCAAAACCGTTGTTTGGACAAATGTAGAAGAGCAGTAGCCTTAGTCCAGATAACTTCGGATCTTCAGGCAGCTGCTGATGGAGAATCTGATTTTTGGGGAATAGCTAACAATGGAAGGTTTATCCTGCCAAGCAAGTGCCGATTGCTTTAAGATACCAGAGTCCTTCTCTGAAGAAGCAGCAGCTGTGGGGTATGTTCACATAGTACTGTACTTACTAGCTGGGTGAGATATCAAAGTTCTTAAGCCATCACATTTAAAAAGGAAATAATTAGTGTAGATATTTAGTGATAATTTATACCTGTGTATTTGTAGCAGAAACGAGGGAGCCATGTTATGTTTGAAGAAAATAAGATGCGCCTGAAGATTAGTATGTCTCAACTTTCTACTCTGTGCTCAAAATTAGACCACAGATTTAAAAATAAGGAGGAGAAATTTTCAGCTCAAGTCTGTAATTGTTCACTTTTCCTACAGTACAGGTTCTGTGTTTCTTCCCTGTTCAGATAGCGAAGGTACTAAAGGTCTGTAGGACTCCTCACTGTCCACAGAAGTCAGCAGTACACTTGGCATCAGTTGGCGTAAAGCCAGGTCACAGAGGGTCCCAAAACCAGGGAGTGGCAGAAACTGATCCTACAGCTATTTCTGCTAGCATTTTGTAATGGCAGGGATGAAGCCTTGTATCTGTAAATCTGATGCAAAGAAATGAAGCTTAGGCTAGAAACAGTAATGTGATATGTGTTATAGTTGATCCTTTAGCATCCTAGGTCTTACGACAAGACAGATACTGAGGTGTGCAGGGTGTGTTGTGAAAACTGGGAGTTGCCTGATTTAATACCAACTTGGTAGAATGACATGGAAAATAATTTGGAAATCCACCGAAATAGTTAATTTCTTGGAATGGAGAGGCCATTTGATTTATTTTGAGTTAAAACAAATATCCATCACCTTACCAGGTTATTGATTACCAGGACAGAATGCCTATAAAGAAACTCTTGGTTGTTTTAAGTGTTCCATAATCATCAGTCATGTAATGTCCTGAATAAAAATATTTTTGTTTTCTTTGTAGGTAAGTTTTTAAGACTGTTACAACAATTGTGTCTTTGTAAATCGGGATAGGTACTTTTCACAATTTGTTATTGATTTTAAAAGTAAAAGACAGGTTGATTTTTCTTCCAATTGTTTTACTCAGCACTGGTGATGCCACGTTTGGAGTGCTGTGTGCAGTTCTGGGCTCCCCAGTGCAAAATAGAGATATGGACTTACTGGAGCCAATCCAGCGAAGGGCCACAAAGGTGATGAAGGGACTGGAGCATCTTTTGTATGAAGAGAGGCTGAGAAAGTCTGAGACTGTTTAGCCTGGGAAAGAGAAGACTTGAAGGGATCTTAATCAATGTGGATAAACACCTGATAGGAAGGAGTCAAGGAGGAAGCCAGGTTTTCCTCAGTGATGCCCAGTGATAGGACAAGAGGCAACGAGTGGAAGTTGGAATACAGGAAATACCATCCTAACATAAGAAAACAGAACAACAGCCTCTTTTTTTTTTTAATTGTGAGGGTGGTGATTGAATCCTGGAACAGGTTGCCCAGAGAGATTGTGGAGCCTTTAACCATGGAGGCATTCAGAACCCATCGGGACAGACTTCTCGGTAACCTGCTGTAGCTGCCTCCCCATGTTGGACTAGATGATCGCAAGATGTCCCTTACAACCTCAATGACTGTGATTTTAGTCCACCTACTGCTATTAAAATAGTTATAATATACACTTATTTAAATGTTGACTTTTAATTTTTTTTGTTTATATTAGTGATATGTATCAACCTTGAAATCTTTAAGATAAACAAGAATGTTAATTATTGGTTACTGGTTTATGTTTAATAATAATTTACCATGTTGGTTAACTTGGAATGCCTTTCCAAAGAAGTGAAAGGGAGTTTTTAAACCTGTGTGAAAAGATTGGGAAGTATGTGAAACAAAGGGTTAGAATAAGAAGTGAGTCAGTGAACATATGCAGACTACATTTTGAGCTCATTTTGGGCAGAGTATGGTGTGTCGGTACTTGAAACGAGATGTCCTTTCCATAAGGGAGTCCTGGCTGAGTTGTACATAGAAAGTGTAGTTGACCAGGTGATAAATGATGAAAAATAGTGATGAAAATTTTATACAACAGAAATAGAAAATCGGTGTCTCCAAATCTGGGCTTTTCCAGATGTTTCATGTATTATATCTCTTGTCCCAAGAGCAACTTTTTTGAAAAATACTTTAAATGTTACTTGAACTGCAATATATTCATACAGAAGTTTGTTAGTTCTCACTGAAATTCGTTTATAGTATTGTAAACTTCCTTTTTGCGTTAAAAAAAAAACCCTAAAAAGTACACTTTTTTTTTTTTAGTAGTGGATTTTAAATGCAGTCTTTTAACATGAAGATTCATATACATTAGGGATTAAAAAATTTAAATCCAATTTTTCAATGCCTTCATATCTGGGATATTCAAGACTGCATTTAAATGTGATACAAAAGATGAATGGCTGATTGGGTGTTGTTTACACAATATTGGTAAATTGGTCTTAATGTGTGGTATTATTGCATAATCTTATGTTTAAAATAAACACTGGAAATAATGGAATAAACCTCAGACTTTAGAAACACTTGGTGGTGGTTCTTTACATCCTGCTAAAAAGCAGGCTGTGTTTGCATATTAATCACTCTTTCAAAGGAAGTTTGCCTTATTTGCATTGTGCATGCACTGAGGATTCCCATAGTGTGCCTGAGAAGAAAAACGGGGGGGGGGGGGGGGGGGGGGGGAGGGGGGGGAATCGGAATTGTTGTTCTCAAAAGGGTTTTTATTCCATTCAAGTGGAAAGACTGAATGCAGGAGAATTAGGCAGTGTTTTGTGGAAGAACAGTCCCATTTGGTCATCTCATTTCATGTGGAGCAGTCCTGGCTTGTAAGGAGTCTGAACACTGGCAGTAAGGTTAAGAGGGGAGTGACTCATCATTGTATGATGTAATCTACAGGATGCAAGATACTCTCAAATGTACAAATACTCTGGATTATCAGGCAATTAGGAATTAAAATAAAATATTGGTGAAACATTTAGTGTTTGCCTTTTATGAATACAGTGGCCAAAGCTCTAGGCCTTGATACCTTTGGAAAACGTGGAAGATGTAAAGATTTGGGATATTTTCAGGTTGTGTGACTTTTGGAATAACAAGATTTCTTAGGCCTGCATCACTGTTCTGGTAATGTGCCTTCACGTTACTTCAGCTGTCACTTTGGAGCAATGTGGGGTGACATATTAATGAGTCTTGCTACCTTTGTACTCTTTGTGTTCTGGCTGCGAACCTAGGAAAGGTGAGCTTTTCTGTTGCTTTTAAGTTAGTCAACCTTGTATACGCAAGGAAGGTGTCTGGCAGTTTCAGAAAAACTCAAAACTTCTTATTCTGAGATTTTGAATCATGAACTTCAGGGAATGGTAGAGATGTTTCGATGAGTGATAGCTCTGAAGCGATTTTGCTTGGTATCCCAAATGAGAAGATGCACAGATAAAAGGGGTGTGTGTGTGTATATGCACACTCACACGCACATAGTACACTATAGTGGGAATTTTACTTTGAAAGGAGCTGTGGCACAATGAGTGTAACAGTATTGGCCTGCAAATTGAGTCTGTGATTGTGGTGGTTGAATAGCATTATCAACAGCTTCTGTTGTAAGTACAGGTGAAACCTAATCTATTCCTGTGGTGGCATTGTTTCTGCTGAAGGCAATGGAGAAATAAAGACGTCTGTTCAGGGAGAAACTGCAGCTCAGAGAGCTAATATAATCACAGTACTGCCCAAATCTGAAGATGTTATCATATGTTTGTGCTTAATCAATAATACTGAACTCTACTGTTCGCTGAGGTATCTCTTTTCTTTTCCTTATCCTCGCATTATCGACTACTTGGGCATATTTTCTTTCACTGAAATAACTTCATTTTGTTTTGCTAGTAAAGTATCAGATAGTTTCCTTTTAATGTGAAATTCACAAGGTCCGAAGTGAAGTAGTGTAAACCAGAAGGAGTTTTAGAAACGCTTATCCTATGAACTAAAGACAGCAAAAAATTTTGTTCTTTTTATTGTTGCCATCTGTAATATAAAATGATATCTTAGCTGAACAGGGAGTGGTGGGTTTTTTTTTTTGTGAACATGAAGAATTTTTGTGTGGATTTGGTAACACTATTAATGCAAGAAGACAGGAAGAATGTTCTTAATAAGCTTTCACAGCTTATTTTTGTGCTTCAGTGAGAATGGTCGGATTTATGATGTGTGTGTGCAAGTGCTTGTATTCTAAGGTAGAAATGGAGAGACTTTCATAATGTATCAAAGCTTTGCCTATATGTCATTGCAGTAACTACACCTACAGTCAGAAGGAAAAAAACCCCAAACCATCTATGCAATACCCTTTCCATTACTTGGCATGTTTATTTTCTTCATATAGTTACATAAAGCACATTGCACTTGCAGTGTTTAGAGGTTAAGTGTAGTAGCAAATAATATATACCACTAATGTTGATGTTACATTTCCATCTGTGATGCATTCTAATGATAGTTGCCTTAATATTTAGTCACTGAGTTGTTGCACAAGCTGTGGCATTGTTATGATAAAACAATGCACTTATACAGTGTACTCCTGTGTGTACTCTGAAAGCCTTATAAATCACCCTTTTTAAAACTTTCTCTCCAGCTGTGTGTATAAATAACACATCAATGTGCTTAAAACATGAATTTTCTGCAGTTCAGGATCTAGCATGCAAAATGCATGCTCACAGTATTGGCTGATTATATTTTTTTTTAAGAACTTTGTTTTGTGTTTTTGAATATGTTCATATTGAGAGGAACAGTCATCAGACACTTGTGTATACAATTCTAGAAAAATATAGTCAACAGCTGCTTGTCTGAGTAACTTATTGAATTATTATAAGCCTGCGAAATTCAAAAGAACAGACTACTGTAACCATATTCCAGTTCTAGTGTTTTCAAAAGATAATCCTTAGAAGTATAACATGCTTTTAGGGGTTGTGAACAGGCATACAGAATTACTCCATAGTCCCCTAAATCCTTTTGGAGTTTAATCTCTTCATGATCTGTGGATGCAACTTGAAGGCATTCAGCATTTATTATATACTCCCTAGTGGTTGGTATTAGAAAAAAACCCCAGGCATATTGGAATACTATTAAGACAATAAAATGTGTGTAAGTAAGTATTACAGACACTTAGTATGAATCCTACTTAGTTTTTCTCCCTGTTGTCATCACTAGAATTTTGGTTGGTCATTTCTCTGTTCCTCCTATCATGATTGAACTGTAGCTAGATAGATACCTTGTTTCTCATCTGTAAAGCATCTCTAGCTATCTTCAGCTTGCTAGCATTTTTTATGTTCTAGCTTTTGTCTTTCTGCAGCTGGATATGTCTACAGGAAAAAGAAAGTAAATCGTCTCTCAGTTCAGTAGCAATTGCTTGTTTATTATTGTAGGGATTTTGTATCTACAGTTTAAAAGCTGACTGGCTACAGATTTTTTTCGGCCTTGGTCTTTAAGCAGAGTTTTCTTTAAGAGAACTCATTGGCCTGTAATAAGAGGAATGGCATACAGAGTAGAGATTTAATTTAATATGGATTCACTTCCTAGCTTTGCCATTGGTTGGGTTTTTTTGTGGATGGGCTTTGACCAGTCAACTCTAATTTTTCTCCATTTCTCTGTAAAATGAATACTTCATAAAATACTTGATTTGTCCAAGCAAGTTTAGAGTAGTTTGTGCTTTATGGACAAAAATAACGCAAAGAATGAAGTGCTGCAGTGTATGCTTGTGTTTGTACCTGGGAGAAGACTCTAGTTTTCCTCTTCAAGCTACCATGAATGTTAGCTCTGGATTAAGGCTAGGCTGTGAAATGTTTCTGTTTGACAGAATAAAAGTTATTTTGTCTAGGTACTTGAAAACGGGTATTTCTGTTGGTAGGATGCTTTCATGCCTAGCAAAGAGTGGTTTTTGTGGTCAAGCCCTTGTTCAGTTTGTTTTTGCATAGTATCAGCTGTCAGGAGGTAAGTCCTGCACTTAGGCATGTGTGCAAAGCTGTTATCCACATCAGCGATAGTCATACGTAATAGCCAGGAAGGAACCTGTTTCACCTGTTCTGAGATACTGTACTGAGGGGTCATGTCAAGTGGGCACCCTGTCAACATGATTACTGTGGAAGGTTCAGAGTGATTACTTGAGCAAAGATGAATGTAAATCCGCAGACCAGCCACGACTGTGCTTTTCAAATAAGTGGGCATTCCTGTGAGTTGAAATGAGTTGTGGTAATCTTAAACTAAAGGAGGGTAGATTTAGACTGGATGTAAGGAAAAAAAATTGTACTGTGAGGGTGGTGAAATACTGGAACATGTTGCCCAGAGAGGTGGTAGATGCCCCATTCCTGGAAACATTCAAGGTCAGGTTGGACGGGCTCTGAGCCTCTCTGTTGAAGTTGCCCCTGCTCATTGCAGGGGGGTTGGACTAGAGACCTCTAAAGGTGCCTTCCAACCCAAACCTTTCTGTGATTGTTACACCTGCTGAAAAAGCAGGGATTTAATTGAAAGGAAGAAAGTAGCCTGATGAGGAAGCTTGTTTTCCTGCGTAGGACCTGTCTTGGTGCTCACACTCAAATTCATTTGACCTGCTGTTTCCAACAGATTTGCTGTGAGTGGTTAGGAAAAAGTACAGAAAATTTATGTATACAGTGATCTTTTCCTTTGTTAGACACTCTCTTTTAAGCAGTGGTACTGCTAGTATTTAAAATGCTTAGTATGTCAACATTTCATAGTATTTCACTTTTACATTCTTTCCGTTGTAAGAACGAAAATCTGAATATCATCAAGTAATGCACTAAGCAAACTCATACCTGTCTGATTTATTCTTCTACTCGGTCTCTCTGCCAGAAGATAACTTGCAGTGTATTGAATAGGACTCTGTTTTAAAATTATTTTTAAAATATACATTTTCTGAAGCAGTTACATTTCCGTTATTTGGCTAAATAACTGAATATTCAGGTTAAAAAGGTGCTCTTTTTACTTGGTGCAAAAGCTGTTGAAACAATATCTGCAGATGTTTACCTTGTATTTTTCCTGTACTCTGCACATAGTCTCAGGGCAAACATATTTCAAATATTTATCTTTTTATCAATAACAATGCTTTGTGTTTGCTCATACAATAGTAGAAATAAACTTGTTAGATAAAAGCTTGGTTTTGCATTTGCATAATTTTATTGCTAAAATAATAGCTTCTGGTAAATGAGAAATCTCTAAATGGGGTGCTGTTATCATAATACCAATAAATGAAAGCAGTCACTTTCTTTTTAATATGTACACTAAAGTTTCTGATAACCTGTCTCCCTGTTTTAGTTACTGTCTTACTTAAGTAACTTACTGTTACCTTTTGAAAATGTTAATCCCCAAAGAAAAGACTGAATATGCCAGTTACCTATGGATGAAAGTCCTAGTTTTTCTGATTTCAAAACTTATTTTGGTTAAAAGAAACTGTTTGTATATGGAGAACATATGTTTTATGAGAATGGATCTAGGTTTAAATGAAATCACAAACCAAATGTGTACCAAGACGTTGATCTTTTCTTTGCTGTTATCCATCAATTTAAGATTCTGTTTTCTTGTAGCTTTGTAGCTAGCTGCAGTCACTGTGTCGGGTCTAGATAATGATTAGTGCCATAATCAGAAGTTTTTGGGTATTTCTGGTCATTTTTTCTCATGAACATAAACCGTTATGTGCAAACGGAACTTGAGACAAGTTAGTGTGGCATTTGCTATTTTTATTTCGCGTGTTAAGGTGCTGCATTATTTATGTATTTCTACAATGCCTTTTGTGTGCAAATGCAGTTGTGATTATTTATTGGGACATACAGAAGTACCGGCAAGTATTAAAAAAATAATGGTTAAAGATATTTCCTTGTTGGGTGAATGGTTTTATCTTATCTCCTTTTCCTTGAAAATTGCAGTGAGTAGTGGGACCAGAAGAATTTAGTTGAAGTGGTGAGTGAAAGCAATGCTGCTGATTCCCTTGGAATTTAGCACTTTAAATGGATTAGAACTAAAAATACCTCTGCCTGACATTGCATCAGATCCGGAAGCATTTTAAAGTATCTGCATTTACGTGTTTGATGTAAATTTAAAAAGATTTCCCCGTTTGAGCTAAATGATAGCACTGTAAGTATAAGCTCTTTGGGAGTCGGTATTCTTATTGGAACATCTGAATGTTGGACATAATTATAAAATTAACATGTATTTTGCTAAAATGGTAGCCCACAGAACAAGCGTTTCACAAAGAAAATATAATATTTGTTATCTAGAGGATGTATAATTCAGTCCTTAGGTGTGTGGAAACCTTAACAAGATTTAACCTCCTTCTATAACTCTGGGGAGGCGTGGTATCTTTCAGCATCTTGACCATATCTTACTCTTGCACATGTAATCTGTATTGTACTTACTGTTTTGAGGTACTTAGTTCTGCTCTATGTTTGTAGTCTACTGTACCTTTGCAGAATGAGTAAAATTTGAGGACGTGAGAAAAGAATGCATAGCTTACACAAGAAAAAAGAATAGGTGGTTGGTTACATGGCTTCTTATCAGGGAATTACCATTATTTTTGCATTTCTCTGTAAATAATCTTTTATCCTCCTGATTAACTCAAGTGCCAAATAATTCACCCATAGCTCCTATTTTTGTTAAATGATGGTGTGTTAACACTGCGTTATGGCTCAAGATATACTCCTGCTATTTATTGCATTAAACCCAGAAAAGGTATTTTAACAATGGAAAGTGCAATAATCATATTGTGTGCTTATCTAAAAACCTGGAATTTCATTACCACAAATAATGATCTTGGATTTAAACTGTGGTATTTGCTCCCATTTTGTTTGGACTGGGTTCAATTTTTTAGTACTGAGACAGAAAAGCATTTTCATCTTTGGTTGCTAGACAAATGCCAGTTTAATTGCCTTCCATTTTTATAGGTGAGATCTGGTCTTGTTATCTTACAGGATACCGTGGACAGCATATTTAATACCAGATTCCTGTCTAGCTTAAAATAACAGGAATGGGAAGCAACTCTAGTGAAATGGGGGTAGCTTTGATTATGCTGCTGCTTTATATATCATGTTAGACATTGGAAGACTACATCACATCACCTGATTTACTTTTTCCTCATTTGGGACATGGCACTTGCATAGTATAGGATATTTTTGTGCAGCTAGCCTTAGAAATTACATAATTTTTTGAGATGTATTTCTTTTTTAAGAGTCAGTTATTAAGAGGAGTAAGACAAAAGACTTCTCCAAGGCTTTTGATACGGTTACCCACGGCCTCCTTCTGGAGAAATTGATGTGTTACAGCCTAGAGGAGTGGTCTGTGCAGTGGTGGGGAACTGGCTGACAGGCCACACCCAAAGGGTGGTGGTAAATAGCTCTCTTTCAAACTGGCAACCTGTCACTAGTGGAGTCCCCCAGGGATCGATATTGGGCCCAATGTTATTCAACATCTTCATAAGTGATCTGGATAATGGCATCAAGTGAATCCTCGTGAAGTTTGCAGATGACACCAAATTGAGTGGGGAAGTAGACACTCCAGAAGGGAGAGCTGCTCTGCAGGGAGATCTGGATAGGCTGGAAGAGTGGGCCAGCAAGAACCTTATGAAGTTCAACAAGGACAAGTGTAGGGTCACGCACCTGGGAAAACATAATCCAGGAGTGCAGCACAGACTGGGATCCACCTGGCTGGAGAGCAGCTCTGTGGAAAGGGAACTGGGGGTCCTGGTGGACAGAAAGCTCAACATGGGTGGAGTGTGATGCTGTGGCCAAGAAGGCCAACAGGATGCTGGCCTGCATCAAAAAGGGCATCGCCAGCAGAGATAAAGAAGTCAGCATCCCGCTCTACTCAGTGCTTGTCAGGCCACACCTGGAGTGCTGTGTCCAGTTCTGGTCCCCACTATACAAAAAGGATGAGGACAGGCTGGAAGGGGTCCAGAGAGGGGCCACCAAGATGATCAAAGGACTGGGAAGCTGCCATATGAGGATAGGCTGGGAGAGCTGGGTTTGTTCGGCCTTGCGAAAAGGAGGCTCAGAGGGGATCTCATCCCCGTGTACCAGTACTTAAGGGGCAGCTACAAAGATGATGGAGGTTCCCTTTTTACACAGAGTCCCATGGAGAGGACAAGGGGGATGGACACAAGTTGCTCTTGGGGAGATTCCGATTGGACATGAGAGGAAGAATTTTTTTTACAGTGAGGATAGTCACCGTTGGAATAATCTCCCCAGGGAAGGGGTTGACTCGGCCACATTGGACACCTTTAAGATTTGGCTGGACAGGGTGCTGGGCCATCTTGTCTAGGCTGTGCTCTTGCTAGAAAGGTTGGACTAGATGATGCCTGAGGTCCCTTCCAACCTGGGATTCTGTGAAAAGGTATAGATTGGTTTGGGGTTTTCTTCTGCGTTGTATTTCTTTCATGTCCTGTGTGAAGAATACGGGGTAAGGCTGGTCACCTTGCTTTCCTCATGCGTTATGAATGTGGGATAATGATATTTCTTCGTACGCGTTTCAAACCACTTCTGAACATAAGTGTTAACAAAAATAGCACGCAGTGTTACAGTTAGACTTAGCATTCTCAGTCTACTGGGCATGTAGCAGCAATCCTAAATCTTACCAGAAGTAGGGAAGCCCATGTAAATGTTGCTTGAATTAACTCACAGATGGATGGATTAAAGGTAATAGTTTTCACTTTCATATAGCAGATAAATTATCTTGGTGCCCTTGCGGAGGGGCTGAAACAGAAATACATAATCATGCAGTAATAGTAGGCTTTTTTTAGTAAGGTGAAATGATATCACTATGTTAAACCTCCCTATGCATTCTTATTTTCAAAATGTTGGAAAAATAGTTATAAATCGAAGCAATATTTTTTCCAGTATACTGAACATTTCTGTTAATTTTGGCCCATATTTATTGTAACGGCAGAGCTATTAGCTGCATGCTCAATAGCTGTAAAGATGAGTTTCTGCTGATGTTGAAGACATGTATTGGTCTTCATTTGTTGCTTCTGCAGATTTCTAGATATTTAGAAAGACTTAAGTTTGTGTTATACAGATGTATTTGATTGGTCAGCTGTGTCCTCTGCAGGGAAGATCTGTCGAGTTGTTTCTGCTTTCATTTCATTTAGATGTTTATAGAGGCCATAAATTAAAGACAGTGTAGAAAAACACAGGTATGATTTGAAAGCTCTGGTCCAGGTTAACATTTTGAACTCCACTAGGTGGCACTAATTTATTGTTCTGTTGATAAAGTTGCTTTCCCTGGAAAAAACACCAACTGCAGTTCCTGAATTATGGTAGGAGATTTTTACTTTTGGAATAGGAAGCATAAATAAGTTGATGAACAACAGTAACGCTTAGCTATTTATCTGTGTATACATATGTGGTACCCTTCAGGACCCTCTGCTTTTGAAGTAGAGTAATGGACTGGTATTTTGGATGGGATAGTTAAATTATAAGATCATTTTAAAAAATATTTAGACCTGGGAAGATGTATCAGAAGAAATACTTCCCTCATTATTTTAGCATCTTTGCTTAAACACCCTCTTCTGATATTAAAGACAAGAAACTGGTCCAATGGATTTGTCCAGGCAGTGTTTTATGGGCAGCTGGGTTTTCCATAACTGCATCTGGAAACATCTCAGCATCAGAAACTTGGTCTGATGAGGAGAAGGAAAGAGTATTTCTGGTGGATTATGATCATACAAGTACTAGCTTTGGTTAGCATCAAAATGATTTCAGCATGATAGAGCTGAAGGCTATTGGATATGACATGAGCATATTTTATTCCAGCACTAAGGGTAGAAATGGCCATGACAGTTATTTTTTTCAAGTTGATACACAAAAAGTTCTCAACCAAGATTGTCTGAGCCAAGCTCTATGTGCCCTGTACAAAGATGACAGCCTAATCAGAGGAGCTAGACTGGCATGTTCTCTTGCCATCCTTGAAAATCTTACTCTGAGAAGGACATTTGGAGTAGTTTTTGACTCAACTGACTGATTTGGCTTGCTGGGAAGAGATTTCCCTTTGCAGTTGGTAGACTGTATAGCTGGGACAGAGAACTTTGCAAAAGCTGTAGGTGTTCTGCTGATTGCAGTTGTGGCAGGGTAGAAAATTAGCTAGTTAGCTCAGTAGAGCTAGTGCTTGAGGAGGGTATGCAGTAAATTAATATCTCTTGTCTTTTTTTCTGCATTGTTTGTGCCATCGAATACTGCCTTTGATGGCATTGTAAATGCACGAGTCTCTCATGGACCTTGGTTTCAAGCCAGTAGTGGAGATTTTTAGGATGCTATATGAGAAGAACTTTTGAATAAGGCTTTGTTCTAGCAAACAGTGCCTTATTTTCTTCATCTAATCTTATTTTCCATCAAGCTGAGGGGGAGCTATAAGTATTGTTGCAGTTCTGCCTCTGTTGACTTTGAATCCAGAACTGGGGTGTTTTAATCTGTTGCTGCACAAGAGAAATTGAGCTTATTTTAGGATTTTAGTCTGAACTCAGGATCTCTTGCGCTTACAGAGTATGTACAGGTCCATCTCCAGTCTCTCCCTTGATAAAATAAAGGCTATGTATTTCCTCTGTCTTCCTGGCAAGTGATTTGCAAGTAAGTGGTCTTCCAAAGAAAAAAGGCTCCCCTTTTTGCCGTTGACAATATCTGCTTTCTCTCTGGCCTGTATTGGAATGGATGAAGTCTTTCAGGAGAACTTCAAGTCTCAGAGAAGTATAAAATCTAATCATAAATCTCCAGCTATTTATCAGTATTGTAAATGTTGAACGGTTTATATTGTCAGGCTTCTGATCCTTCAGTTGTGCTTGTGGGAGTTGCATGTAGAATTTACAGCAGCTACCCGCTGAACTGTGTATTTCCCGGGGACTTGCTGTACTGTTGGGATTGGTTAGTTTGCACTTCTCCAACAGCTGGTGGCTTTGTCTCCTCCTATCTGGCATGGGCATTTTCCATAGTACTGAAAAATGAGCTTCACAGCTGAAACCCGTTTTCAGGTCCTCTCCAGTCCCAACCAGCTCTTTGCTTGAAGTTATTAGTGAGAGCGGGCAAGGGCAGGTTTAAAACCCAAATGACAAGGCTCTAACTCTTCAAAACCTCTTTCAAGATGTTTGCATGGACAGTGGCTTAATCAGAAATGACACTACAGTGATAGACATGAGGGAATTGAAACACACTTTTGTTTAGTTGGCAATCTGCCTTCAGGCATTCATGTTTTAAGTACCATGCAACCGTTTGATTTATGTGCTGCTATTCTTTGTCTGGTTTAGGGTTTGTTGTTTGTTGTGGGCTTTGTCTGGTTTTCTTTTTTGTTAGTTTGGGATTTTCCCCCCCTCTTAAACTGTATATTCAGTTGTTTGTCTGGCTCCTAATACATAGTTACAGTTATCCTTCACTGGGCAGAGCACGCTGCGATCTGTGTAGACTCTCTCCAGTTAAATTGACAGGGGTTTTTGAAAACCTTTTTTTTCTCTCCCCCCTCCCCGCCCCCCCTTAATTTTTACATGTATTTACGTGCTTTAAGAATTTAACCCTTTGTGAGGAGGGAGTAGGTGATAGGTCAAGGCTTTGAATCTTACGCTTGTGCAAGTGGTTCAGTTGTCATTTTTAGTGTAGCTTTGTTTCAATGATGCAAGGAGTTTCCTATGAATTAAAATGGCATGTAAATAAACACTGTAAAAATCCCATAATACCCGTAGTGTTTTCAGACACTATATAAAAGGTGCGAGCTGATTAAATGTTAATTGTTTGAATCTTATTCAGGCATACCTTACCAAAGAAAGATTGTACAGAATTTGTGAACATATATTACCCTTCTGGGTTATAAGCATTATATTTCCTAGTGACTTTTTTCCACTGCTATTATTTTCTCTTCTTCACAATTTCTATATCTTGTTTGCCACATAGTATTTAGTGATTTGAAGTTTTGATATTACCATTCAAGATACAACTGTATAAATCCTTTGTTAATACCTTTATCATGGCGAGTGTGGCTACAAGTGCTTGGGAATAGCCTTTGTCATCTGAGGCTGATGGGGGATTGCATGCCTGCTGTTCTTTGGACATATCACAAATCTAATTGTAAATCAGCCTAAAAAGGGGAAAGTTACTGAAGCATATCCAGGTCTGTTTGATTTGTTCTGTTGGGATAATCAATCAGGACTGATGATGGAGGTGGGTAGAGGTATGGGGGGAGGGTAGATGATGAGTAAAAGGTCTGTTTTCCAGAACAGAAGGTGGAATAGTAATTTATTATCTGACATTCTTTGAAAACAGATGGAAAATAGTATGCTTATGAATTTGCAAGGGAAAGAATTTTGGTAGCAGGCTTTACATATGTCCTTTCCCCCTTTTTTTTGCCTGCTTAGAAAAACGGAACGGTTAAGTCCTTCCTTGTTATTGGAAGCAAACTTGTATGGTGTTCAGCTGAGTCCTGCTGTTGAGATGGATAGCATGTATAAAAGGTCCATAAACATTCCAACCTGAATATGTTAGACATTGAAAAAGTGTGAATAAAATAAGCATGGCTGAGAAGTACAATGAGTTCTGAGAGTTATACATAATTCTCATAGTACAATTTGGTTATTTTTAAATGTGACACAGGGCAGTAGCAAGTAACTGTACTGGAGATAATTATTTAATGAAGAAAGAGGAGTTGTTGAAAACTAAAATTGCTTACTATTTTTAAAAAATGAACAGTTTAATAAATGGCACATGAATCAGTAGGCGACGTATGTGCCCATTTACAGTAATGGCATATTTGTCTACTGTATTATGGTTTGGTTTTACTTGTTTGTGGGTTGTTTTTGTTTTTTTTTTTCTCCAAGGTGGCTATTAATTTAGACTTGATTCTTGTGTTTCTTTAATTGTTGTATTTTACTTTTGTGTGACAACATTAATGTTTACTGCTTTATGCATTTTTTTCCTTTAGTGAGTGCAGTTGACTGGTAATTCTCATCCTCTGCAAACAAAAAGAAACTGACACCTGGTTTAACGTCGTGTGGTCTGCTACAGCTGCAGTGCAGATGAGAGTATTTCTGCAGTATGAATTTTGTTTCATGTGGCAAGTGAGTGCCCTCTGGGTGTTTGCCTTACACTTTTTGAGCTGTGATCAGGCATTACAGAAGTTCCTAAAGGCCACAAAATATACAGGTTGTATAAGAACAGCATTGTTTATCATTGAAGCTAGTTACTCTGCTTATGTCAGCTAGTGGCTTTTTCTACTTCAGAATTGGGTAAGAGTGTAAAAGCCTTCAGAAGGCAATTTAAAGTGTGGAATCAGACAGATAGGTATTTAACCTAAGTACTCTGAATACTCTGTGAGGGCACCTGTCCCATTCCCCACTGTCTGGGAAGTCTGGGGACCCCTTGGCTCATAGTTTGAGCTGCTGTCTTAGGTGATGTGACGTACGACTTGGTAGAGTGGTCCATTGGAGCATCTCAAAGGATGAAATAACTGCTCACAAGATCATGTAGCTATGGAGGAGGTGGTACCAAGAATCTCCTGGTTCCTGGGCATGTGGAGTTCCATCCAAAATGTGTTTAATGTTGAGATTTCAATTTACAACTCTGGGGGCAACTCAAGTTAATGTTTGTTTGGTTTTGTTTTTTCCTTCTAATTAAAAAAAAATGGTATGAATGTTAACAATAGATGAAGTAGAAAACTCATGTCTTCATGCATTTACAATGCGTTGCCATTTTAATGGAAGGCTTTGATATCAACTACTTGTACTCTGTCATTCTTGTTTATAGTATATTTTCATCATTCAAGTGTTAATTTTAGCCTCTGAAGCTCTGACTTGCTCTTTCCATTTTCTATCATAAGAGATTGCATTTTCTTTTTTCTTCTTATATTTCTTCCTCTTTTGCAGGGAAAGAGCAGAAAAGGGGAAAGATGACAATGCAGTTATTTCCGGTTAAAAGCTAAGCAGGTCCTATATGAGCCTTGTCAAATATAGATTACTGCTTTAGAATTAGAAAATTGTCTTATAAATCATGATGTCATTTCCAATTAATCAAATTCAGGCATAAGCTCATATGCTCCCTTGAG
Source organism: Phalacrocorax aristotelis (assembly GCF_949628215.1). Lineage (NCBI taxonomy): Eukaryota > Metazoa > Chordata > Aves > Suliformes > Phalacrocoracidae > Phalacrocorax > Phalacrocorax aristotelis. The sequence continues at coordinate 1,814,108 of NC_134297.1, read as the reverse complement.
CACTTACCCATTATGAACAGCTGCATCATGTGCTTTGATGTCTTGGAGAGACAAGAGGATCACTGTTCTAACTTCAAACTGCTTTTCCTTGCTGTTTTCTTTGTTTAGTGTTAAGTTTATGGTATTGCATAGGGTGCAAGGGAGAACACTTGATATACATCTTTAGCAGGAAATTGCTCAGAAACATTTAAAGTTCAGTAATATATCAGAATTTTAGCAGAGGTGCCTTTTAAAAGCAGCAGACTTCTAATGCTAACAAATAAATGAGAATGGAAGGGAAAATTGTACTTCTTGAAAAGGTAAAAATCCAACTTAATTCAGAGGAAAGTGTACCTAAGAGGGCAAAAACTTCTAGTATAGGTGGAGAGAGCTGAGAGTTAGGTGTCAGGGAAAGTTCTAATTGGAGTAACGTTGCTTGTGCATAGATAAAATTATTCCCCAAAAGCATAGTGGAATAGAACAGTTTGGTTGGAAGAGACCTACAACAATCATCTAGTCCCAACTGCCTCACCACCTCAGGGATGACTAAAAGTTAAAGCTCCTCTGGAAGCTGTAGAGAGCCACGAGGTTGCCCCTCAGTCTCCTGTTCTTCAAACTAGACAAACCCAAAGTCCTCAGCTGCTTCTCACAAGATGTGCCTTCCAGCCTTTTCACCAGCTTTGTTGCCCTCTTTCTGGACACGTTCAAGGACCTTCACATCCTTCTTAAATTGTGGGGCCCAGAACTGCACACAGTATTCAGGGTGAGGCCGCACGAATGCTGAATAGGGTGGGACAACAGCCTCTTTTGACTGGCTGCTTATACTGTGTTTGATGCACCCAGGATGCAGTTTGCCCGCTCGGCTGCCAGGGCGCACCGCTGACTCCTGTTGAGCCTGCTGCCACCCAGCACCCCCAGATCCCTTTCTGCAGGGATGCTCTCCAGCCACTCCTCACCCAATTTATGCTTGTGCCCAGTGGTATTCCACCCCAGATGCAGAATCCAGCACTTTTTCTTGTAAGTTTCGTGCCATTGATGATTGCCTAATGCTCCAATCTATCTAGATCCCTCTGCGAGGTCTCTCTCTTTTAAATTCAGGCATTTCTATATGGGATTGGATGGTTGTATCTGACTATTAGGTTTCAAGGAAGGTTAAAAATACATTCTTATATTTTCAACAGTAGTATTTTTTTTGAATCATAGTGTGATTCATATTCTCGTAGGGTTTTTGTTTAACTAAATGACAGAACTGACTAAATTCGTGCTTTCATGCATATATGAGATACCACATTTCTCATACCATCTGTTATCAAACTTTGTGAGTTTGTTTTTATCACTTTGCAGCAATTTTAGGAAGAGTAGGGGAAATAGAGCTTGTGATGAAAAGTAAAACTCAAATGGGACTTCAGTGATGCAAAGCAATGTACGCATTTCCTTGTTAGCATAATGATCAGAGAAGGCCAAGTATCTGGTTTGGCTTTTTACTATGTTCATCATTCTCTCACAGAAGATGATTTTGCTCAAATATTATTCCAACAAAAGCTGCAGCTCACTCACTATATATACCCTGTTATTAACCAGTTGTTGGTTTGGTGGTGTGTTTTTTTAAAAAATCGTTTATTGGTGTAATTGCAGCTCATTATCTCTGTTCTGATGAAGTAAAGGATTATGATGTCCCAGGAGGTATTGGCTGATAACAAAATCACCTTGCCTATTAGCTCCGATTCAGAAACAGGCCTCCTGAGTGTGTTTTTTAATGAGTTCACACAGTTGAAAGATACATTGTTCTTTATACAAACAATTACTAGATTGTACTATTTTGGAGCTCTCTGGCTGGACAGGATTTTTGCTTGGTGCAGAAATTTGGTTTGGGCTTTTTCTTCAATAGATATAAAAGGAAAAAATCATCAAAATACATATTTAATTATTTGTGTATTAGTGGTATACAGTGTCCACTTTATTGTTTAATACAGATAATCTTTGAAACAGACTTCTGAAGAAGTACAATCAAAACAAGAATAAACAAGGCTAGGTGTCTTTCCCACAAGAGAAGAAAATGCTTCTCAGCTCAGATACTCTGTCATTTATGAGTCAGTACTGATTTTAGGAATAAGTTTGACTGGACATGAAGTATGCACATATTACTCCAGACTGTAGATCATCTTTGGTTACTGTGGATATTTATAAGTGTGCAGCTGCATTGCATGTTACACTGCATGATTGAAGGCAGAAGCATTGTAAATATAATGTTTGCTATCTATCAGGTTCCTCTTGTAACTGGAAACTCCCTTTTTACATGGAGTCACATGGAGAGGACAAGGGGGAATGGACACAAGTTGCTCTCGGGGAGATTCCGATTGGACATGAGAGGGAAATTTTTCACAGTGAGAACAGTCAAGCATTGGAATAAACTTGGCCACATTGGACACTTTCAAGACTCAGCTGGACAGTCTAGGCACAGTCTTGTCTAGACTGTGCTCTTCCTAAAAAGGTTGGACTAGATGATGCCCGAGGTCCCTTCCAACCTGTGGTTCTGTGAATATATTCTTCTCCACACACTGAGAGACACAAATTCTGGTGGCGCTTTGTTTTGAATACAAATATGCAGCCCTTTTAAAAAGGATGTTTATTTACTTAAGAAATATAGTCAGGAGTTGAATCCTCCATTCCTATACGTGTCAATGGCATGATGTTGTCCAGTGTCTTACCAAGTGATTCTGTAGGCAGGGCTTTATGTAGAGGACAAAGTTACCAGCCTGCTTGCCCTCACCAATGGTTTGCATTCACTGGTATATGACCTCGAAGGCACCTGGAGTCAGATGAGTGGTGGATGTCTTCTGATATACTTGCATTAAGCACAGTTCCTATCAGCTGACTATCGTCCCTACAGCTTTTGTTTCTGTAGAGCCAATTTTGCCTCAGCTGTTTTGGGAGCCTTTTTATCCCCCAAATATTCCACTAGCAAGCTTTGATTTTTATCTTTTCCTGTTACAGATCTTTAGCAGACAAATTCTACCTACAGCTGAGATTCTCTGACCCTACTAACTTAGGCAAGAAATATTTTTCCCCCCTTACTTGATGGCAGCCTAAATGTTTATGCATTAAACAGAAGAATCTGTCCCCACATCTTAAGGCTAGGTGTTAAATTGATTTACACTTCCATGGTTCAAGTTCAGATTTTTATCTGTTCTTTTGTTGGCATCGGTCCTTGTTCCCAGAGAGTTCAAATTGGAATGGTAAGTCTTAGGCAGGAGTAGACTAATCTCAGCCGAGTAGTACTGCTGACATGGGTTGCTCAGATGTAATTTCTTGCTTACATTTCTCATGTACTGTTGTATAAAACAATAGTATATTGAGGAAAAATCGAAACTTTGTCCATGTTAGCAATTTGAATAAAGGAGAGGCCAGGGCTCTGTCATGGGCCTGTGAGTATGATCTGTGTACATACTTGTAGCTGAGATGCAGTGATATTCACATTTTGCTTTGTACGCATACTCTAGTGACTGTTAAGCTGTGAGTGTGAACAGCCTCTGATTTACACTGTAAATATAGAATAGAATATTTTCAAGTGGAAGGCATTTCTTATAAAGTTCAACAAGGACAAGTGTAAGGTCATGCACCTGGGAAAACATAATCCAGGAGCGCAGCACAGACTGGGATCCACCTGGCTGGAGAGCAGCTCTGTGGAAAGGGAACTGGGGGTCCTGGTGGACAGAAAGCTCAACATGGGTGGAGTGTGATGCTGTGGCCAAGAAGGCCAACAGGATGCTGGCCTGCATCAAAAAGGGCATCGCCAGCAGAGATAAAGAAGTCAGCATCCCGCTCTACTCAGTGCTTGTCAGGCCACACCTGGAGTGCTGTGTCCAGTTCTGGTCCCCACTATACAAAAAGGATGAGGACAGGCTGGAAGGGGTCCAGAGAGGGGCCACCAAGATGATCAAAGGACTGGGAAGCTGCCATATGAGGATAGGCTGGGAGAGCTGGGTTTGTTCGGCCTTGCGAAAAGGAGGCTCAGAGGGGATCTCATCCCCGTGTACCAGTACTTAAGGGGCAGCTACAAAGATGATGGAGGTTCCCTTTTTACACAGAGTCCCATGGAGAGGACAAGGGGGATGGACACAAGTTGCTCTTGGGGAGATTCCAACTGGACATGAGAGGAAGAATTTTTTTTACAGTGAGGATAGTCACCGTTGGAATAATCTCCCCAGGGAAGGGGTTGACTCGGCCACATTGGACACCTTTAAGATTTGGCTGGACAGGGTGCTGGGCCATCTTGTCTAGGCTGTGCTCTTGCTAGAAAGGTTGGACTAGATGATGCCTGAGGTCCCTTCCAACCTGGGATTCTGGGATTCTGTGTGATTCTGTTTAAGACTTGCCAGAACTTTAAGACTTGCTCTTTATGTCAGACCTTAAGCAATTTTGTCCTTGGACCTGAAGTCTTAGTCCATATCAGTATTGCACTACTGTAGGACATGAATTGAGGATTGTTGAAGAGGCTTTTGTACTCGCAGGTAAATTGAGATTGCAGAAAAATTCTAGTCCTGAACTCTCCTGCTCCCGAAATACTCCCTTTATGATACTTTAGTGTCTTGTTTTTCCTGTTCTTACAGATAATGTTTTTGTCTTTAGTTTAAACAGAATGCATAACATTAGCTACAGGGTAGCCCTGCGTGCATGATTATGCCTGCTGGAGAGAGTGGCAGCTAGAAAGATAGTACAAAACATCATGAGGTTGCTTTTTAGGAATTCTGTTGCTGAAATCTGGCAAACAATCCCACTCTTTTTGAAAGTGTGGGTCTGGATTTATACAGTGGTGAGTATTGGGGCTTCTCAAATTCTGTTTTCAGACACAGCTCCCTGGCCCCCTATACACCCTTAAACCTTTTGTCTTACTGTTGCCTTAATTCTTGGTTTTCTTCTATTTATACTCTGCCCCCCCCCCCCCCCCCCAAAAAAAAAAAAAAAAAAAAAAGACATTTATTAGGAATTATGAATTATCTCATTTAGATATTTTTGAAATCTGCAGGGAAGAGCAGCCTGGAAGTTTTTCATATTATAGTCCTCATATAATGGATGTGTCAGCATGTGTCCAGATACGTGGGAAATAACTGTATCTATGATTGTCATATCAATTAAGCTTTGGATGTTCTGCTTCATGGACGATGTTATTAGCTGTGCTGAGTCTTTTGTAGAGTGTTTCTAATTGCTTCCAAATCCATTGGCAATCCATTTGTTTAAAGAAAATTATAATTCTGCACAGTATTAGAAATCTTTGTTAATATTTTTATGTATATTGTGTGCATCCTGATATTTTATTTTTTTTTTTTAAACTTGACTTCCTGGCAAATACTATCAACCTTAAGGGTATAAGACAGCTCTTTGAATGGTATGGGCAGAAGAATTAAACCCATCCAAGAGTGACAACTTCTATTGCAGTCTGGGGAAAGGTAGGAATATGTTGAAGCTTAACAAATTGAGCATTGTTGAAGTGCAAGAGGTGATATGTAAAAGTATTAGTCAAAGGCAAATAATGAACATTGTGTAACTGTTTTTTAGAAAAAAAGCTTACAACTCACTGGGTGGTCTTAGTATGGAAGCCATATAGTCTGGAATTTTATTAGCTGTTTAATAAAGGAAAGACAAAAAACGCTGTTAAGACCTATTATTCTCCTGTAGTTTTTGTAGATGTGTCTGCACCTTACTGATTATGCTCAAAAGAACAATCCTTTATCTAACAGCTGTGAAGTACTCAGAAAAATCGAAAGTATCTTATTGCAGCGTTATTCAGTTCTAAGGTAGCTTTCCTGAGCATTTTCAGTAAGTGTACCAAGGATCTCATACTGAAAGGTGCTAAGCATTCTGTACTGCTGCTGTCCTTATTGTGCACCAGTGGTATGAAATAATTTGCAGTGGCTGCTCTTGAAAGAATAGTTCTTCAAGGTAACTACTTAAAGGTGTGAAAATATACTACTACCACAGTCTGTGTTGATTTAGTGAGACACAAAGCAGTAACTTTATTTTGTCACATCTGAATTGCTATGCCTAACTAGATCTGTCAACCATCCAGCCCACTTTTCCTGTATCTGGCAGCAGCTGGCTCTAGGTATCTTGTCTTGGGTAACAAAAGCATCATTTTCCAGTAGGGGTGGTTTCTACCTACACTTGTACTTGATGGACTTTCTGCTCAGAAAAAAAACAAGCCAAAACACATGCACCCCCCCACACACACACCCCCACCCCCACCCCCACCCAGCTACCACCAACAAAAAACCAAACAAACAACTGGAAAATCTTGTATCACTGTAAAAGCATAATTCTATTCTGCAACTTACTGCATTCTGGGCATCCATTATGTGTTCTGCAGAGACTGATGTTGGAGTACAAACAGTTCTTAAGAGCATTAAATGTGTTGTCTTTTCTGTCCTTTGATATCTTTCTGGTCCTGTTAAACACAGCTATTAACCTTTTCATAACATTTTCTCTATATTGTATGTTTTTCTATATTGCTCCGTTCATCTTAACCATAAAACAAATAATCCTACACTTTTCAAGCTTTTGTTGGACAGAATCTTTCTAAAGCCCTAATCATTTTACTTTCTAAACTCTATTATTTCTTGTCTGTATGTTTGATAGAAAATGTGGTCAAGAATTATTAGGTAGCTTAAGGCATATTCATTCCACTAGAGAAACAAGATAGAGAAGAACTCAGCTACCTACAGAAACAAAATGAAAGCTATATTAGACAATGGAAAGTTTTGCGCAGTTGCAGTTAAAGCAAGCACGCTCCCTCTGTGTATAAAGAACAAGATAAAATAGTGACAATAGTTTAATGTCAGCCTTCTAATCGAGGGCACATGCTCAAACAGAATACAATGTTTGGTTCTTGTCAGACTCCTCTGTCATTCTCAAAGCCACACAGGTTTTGGGATTTTTTTAACTGTTCCTACTAATGTTTGAGTCAAATAACAGAACAACAAAGGAAGATCCTTTTTTCCTAGTACAACTAAATCTTCGTAGGACAAAAGGATGTGTGGGCTCTTCCATTGTTTTGAAGAGAACTACTGTTATCTTCACGAGAGACAGATTTTTTTATTATTATTATTATTACTACTTTAATGTATTGTAAGGAGCAAATGATGACTCACGTCTCTTGGGCTGTCTGTGTCACAAGATCATTTAGTTCTTCCCCAAAGAAAATAATTCTAAAACCCAACCTTCCTAATTCTATTCCAGAGCTCTCTTGAGCCCTTGGATATTAGATTCCACTTTCAGAGACAGGGCTGATTTCACAAGAGCTGTAAATACATGTAGCTTTTTAGTCACCTCCATTTTAACAGAGGGCCTAATTTCTAATACAGCCAGTATTTGGTAAGTAGTCACGTTGCCTACCTTTCAACCAACTAGATATTTAATATGCACAGGCTTTAAAAGGGGATTAAGGGTGTGTTAGTTTGGTGCTTCTCTATACCTTTGCCTGTGGAAAGTCAGTTGAAAGCTGTAGGTGGATATCATCATCTGTGTATTTGTCCAGTGTTCTACAGCATATGTGACAAGGTGGAAGTCATTAAGAAAGCTGTGTTTATACTAAATCATTCCTTTAGATGAGAAGTTGTCTTAATTTCACATATTTTATATTTGCTATTCATATCCTAACAGAAGGTCTAGATAACTGGCGTTCAGACAAAGATTCACATATCTGAACTCAATCATTTCTCCCCAAGGATAAAGTTTGTACAGAGAAGCTATTACCATCTTTATATTTATTTCTTCTCCTTCAGGTGCTTCTTCAAAATTCTTTGAAGATCTAATTACCCTTCAGACTGGAGGCCAAACCTGGAACAATTTGTTTTACAGTATTTGAATCTCAATGAAATAGATTGGTCCTCTAGAAAGCCACAGCAGTCTAGTAAATAACCTTCCCACTATGGAACCTAAAGTCTATGATCAGGTTTTTGTCTTGCCTAACTTGCAATTGTGGGAGCTTTACTAAAGGACTTATCATCTGTCCTTTTTATTATATGAAAATATAAAATGAACATTAAAACACTGTTGAGTACAGATGCCCTTTTACAGAACTGACATTTCTTGTGCAAGCAAAACTATCATATGCAGCCAAAAACCAGAAAAACAGAAATAATTACATGCCAGCAGCACAAGTTGTATAGCAATCCATTCAGCTGTCTACCCACAAAGCAATTCCAGAAAAAGTTAGAGCCAAGGCTTAATTTGGCAGCAGTTGCTTAATTTATTTTTTTTAAAATCATTTAAATGGTCATCTCCTGTAGAAATCTCTTGACTAAATTTCCTTGTTTTAAGACTCGTCAAAACTATGCACATGAGATTTTTTCCATTTGATGTGAGCAGTTTAAAAAGACGTGAGTTCTCAGTTGTGGGTAAGATTTTGTCAGTGCTGTGATTTTCCTAACCATGTGATAATACTAGATTTTTCCGTGAGTGAGGAAGCTAGTCCTCATATATCTTTATTGAAAATCAGTCCAAATGGTGTGGTTGAAGGGAAAGCACAGTTCTACTAAAATAACTGACAAAACTTGCTGGCTTTGCTCTAATGAATATAATGGGGAGGCAAGTGAGTCCACTGGAGCGGGGATACCCCTTCCAGTCTCCCTGTGATTCTGGGAAGGATGACTGCAGCATTTTGGTTTTACAACTGGCTTCCAAGAATATTGCAGATGTCTCATGTGACAATACATAAACGTATATTTTTCTAACTGGAGGAACAGCTGATTTTATCCAATTTTTGCTGGTGAAGGGCACGTTCCTGACCGATTAGACAGTCATGCAAGCTGATGTTACTGGAAGCGCTATTTTTCTTTGTTCCGTGGCTGGTTCTTGTATGGAGCCTCAAGGGAGTGAGCTGGGGACAGCGCAATCCTGGAAGGCGTTACTTACTTGCAAGCTGTGGGGGAGTCCTCATAGCCTTCCTCTGATGTCTGAAGTCTACCGGAGAGAAATGTGTAAATTGTGGTTTTAAAATCATGGGTATAGAAACTAAATAACCATTGACCTTTGAAAGAAGAAAGGATTATGTTAAGGAACAGAACATGTCTGTTCTCAGTGGGACAGTTAGTGTTTGGTTTTCTGATTTATTTTTAATTGCTATAGATAGTGCGCTGTGTGTCTGTCTGAAATACTCATAGGGTTTGTATTGTGTTTAAAACATTTCTTACCATGGCACTTGAGTTTGCTGTTGATTTCTTTGCTCTTACTTAATTCAGCATGGTGCAAAATGTATTTTCTTTCTTTTATAATGAGTACAGTATCCTTAGTCCAGCCGGTCATAGGGATCGATATTGAAAGGAGTTCTCCACATTGATGGTATTGTCACTGAGGCCGTTGTTATCTCACTGTCTCGATCTTTAGGAAGTACAGATTGTGTTATTTATGTATGAAACATATTGTAATTCACACTAATCTGAATGTAGTCTCTCTTTTTAACAACTGTAGCTGAACAAAATGTTGTGAATCCTTTGCACATCTGCTTGGAAGGAAACTCATTTGAGTACTGGCGGGGGTAGAGTTCATAGAGCTGTAATTAGTGGCAGTATTGTGACTGTGACTCTAGTGAAGGTGGCAGTGTAATACAAAGAAAAACCCACTTTGCTTATTGTTTGTACTCAATCAAAGCTTCCATAGCTTGGTGAAGGATTCGGTTAGAAGCTGTGCTTCATGGTGGCACAGAATTAACAAGAGAGCTATTCATAATTAGAATTTTCTTATAGAAGCAATGGAAATATTTCTTACAGAAACAACATGAAAAATAAATAAATTGGTCTCACTTCTTGTCCCAAAGCCTGTTTGAGATGTTTGTCTTTTCCTTGATTTCCTTTTCCTGGATTATAAATAATACAGACTCCCTCTTTTGGTCACTCCCAAGATATGCATAACATATATTTAAAGAATATAATGTCTTTTTATATTAAAAGCTTTGGTGTTGCAAAAACGATTGGAACTGTGTCATGGGTTTCAGTGGCTGTGTTGGTTTAGCTCTTCTGCACTGTCCACTGGTTAAGGGAGCAGGGGGTGAGGAAATCCACATGGTAGGGCTGTCTGTGTATGTGTGTGTTTTTGTCTGTTTCTTTCCTGGGAGTTGTCAGAGTTTCTGTTGCTACAGGTCTCTGGCACTAGTGTCTTCTTGTATCTTCAAAAGGAGCATAGCTCCCAGGAGCGACAAGAGAACAGTGCCCTTGGAACTCTGTATACAGTACCATATCGCATTCTTTGTGTATGAGAAAGAAGCATAACATCAGGTTGGCTTGCTTATGTTTAAGGAAGACTGGGAAGCAGTCTGTCCCCAGGAACTCCTGCAAACCTGCTGTTGCAGCCATCAAGAACAATTTTGCTTGTGAGCTCCCTTTGCAGGTGAATGGGACTCTTGTATTGTTGGCAAAACAAGTCTTTGTTTTACACTGTTGAGATCATTCAGATGCATGTGTCTTGTATTCAATCTGATAAAATTTCTAATACTCATGTGGCAAACAGAGGTACCTTCTCTGCTGAATGTTGAATCATTTGAAGTTTTTACGGCTTCTGACAAATGCAGCCAGTGAAGGTATAGTTGGCTGGTCTTTAAGGCAAAGTATATGAGGAAGCTGCATATGAGGAAGGAAATTGAAGGTTTTGCAGCATATGCACAGCTGTTGGAAATTACCAATCTTCTGCTAATTGTGTTTCTATTGAGATAGTAAAAAAGAAATGGACTTTTTCCCTCTCTCCATTTGTTTAGTACGACAGTCCTGCCTGATAGCTGCCTTGGTGTATAGCTGGCTTAACTGTAACATTACAGCTTCTCTGTGAAAAATCTGCTTTCTGAAATGACCTTTTAATAGGACTCATAGGAAAGCAACTACGTGGTATTATTTACCATTGAAGGTAAAGAATAAAAAAAAAAAACGCCCTAAAAGCAATCCAAAGCTGCTTTAGGTTTTAACAGCTCCAAACCCAGATAGAAAATATGCTTCTGGTAGGAACATGTGTGAACTTGGGGAAGTACATTATTTTTTTTAATTGATTACTGCCCACCCTGCCCTAAAGTAGCAACCAAACATGCACTGCCACACTGTGTTGCTGCCTATCTGTCATAGGTGCAGATGAAGATGTCTACCACATTTAGCTGTCTAGGAAATACAATGAAGGACGTATGATTGTCAAGGGCTAAGCCGTACAGACACTGTTGGCCCTTGCAATGTGAAGGCAATTGAATGTAGTAAGTCTCTTTTTCATGTTGTTTCTTTTTTGTTTAGAAAGCAACGGGTAACAAGCTAGTTTTGCAGATGTTAGAGAATCCGCATGGGAGATCTAGATAAGGATCACCCGTAGGATCAGACAGAATCCAATTTTATCAGCAAGTGGAAGCAAATGCCTGTGTAGTATTGCTTATGTACAGCATTTTTTCCTCCCACTTCATTTCATTGCAGCCCATTTTTTTTTTTTTTCCTTAGGTATTCTTTGTTATTTGTTCCGTATTCAAAAATAATTAAGGAATGGAACGTATGATTTACTATGATTATCTTGCACATTAGAGGGGAGAAAATATACTATTTGGTTTCTTTAGTGTTTCAGTTTGCTGAATTAATAAACAATATCAATTTCATGACACATTAATTTTTAACCTGTTTTCTCAAGAGAATCTGATGTGATACAGTGAACAAAAGACTAATCTAATTTATCGTTGTATATTTTTCCTCTCTGTCGTTCCTGGTTGGCTTGCTGCATAGGTGAATGGTTTTTCTGGTGGCATTTCAATTGATGATTGTATATTAAGGCAGATAACCATGTGTCTCCTTCTCCCTGTTATGAAGACAGATTTCAGAATAATACCTCTAACTATGAAGTAAACTGCTCATTTCCTCTAGAGAAAGACTCTTGGTATTTGTAGCCAAGTATTTTCTAGAACACATGATCATTTTCAATAAACAGCACCTAAATGTGCTTTAAAATATTTTGCTGTCTGCTGCTAATACAGTGGATGACCTGCATGGGACAGTCAGAGGTGATTAAAAAAAGCTAGGTAGAGTGTGAAGTTAATATGTATTTTTACTGCATAATTTTCATTTAAATGCTACCCAAGAAAAATGGAAAATTCCAAGACTATGGAGGCAGGATTCAAGTTCTTTTTCCATGAAGTGATAGGAAAAATGAGATGTCTTGATGTTGTCAGAGAACACTCTTACAGGTCTGATTTAGTAGCTAGTTTCTTAGGTTTTAATCAGTAAATTTCAGTATGTAAAATATGTAATAAGTACAGATGGACCAACAGTCAATATCCTACTATTTACTACACAAAGTTGATATGGGATACAAAGGTTATAGCATAAGCTTCCTAGACATATCTAAATGTTACATGCTTGCAGAAAAATGCTACTTAGGAAACCATGCATGTCTGGTGTCAGGTAAGGGATCCCTCAGCCTCCAGGGGTAACCTTGAGAGGCGTCCCTACTCAAGGGAGATGACTGCTGTGTAGACAGCTGCTATGGAGGGAGAGTTCAATGTTTCATTACGGCTGATAATATTTATAGTGTGAAGTAGCTGGCTGCTAGTCAAACCACAAATACGTGCATCCTCTTTTATACTTTGAGGTTGCGCTGGTTTTGGCTGGGGTAGAGTTAATTTTCTTCATAGTAGCTAGTGTGAGGGTATGTTTTGGATTTGTGCTGGAAGCAGTGTTGATAATCAGGGATGTTTTCATTATTGCTGAGCAGTGCTTATGGAGAGTCAAGGCCTCTTCTGTTCCTCACACCACCCTGCCACTGAGTAGGCTGGGGGTGCACAAGGAGTTGGGAGGGGACATGGCCAGGGCAACTGACCTCAACAGACCGAAGAGATATTCCACACCATATGCATCATGCTCAGCAATAAATGCTGGGGAAAGGAGGATGAGGGGATGTTTGGAGTGATGGTGTTTGTCTTCACAAGTCACCATTATGTGTGATGGAGCCCTGCTTTCCTGGAAACGACTGAACACCTGCCTGCCCATGTGAAGAAGCAGGGATTGAACTCCTTGTTTTGCTTTGCTTGCATGCCTGGCTTTTGCTTTACCTATTAAATTGTCTTTATCTCAACGCATGAGTTTTCTCACTTTTACCCTTCTGATTCTCTCCCCCATCCCAGTGTTGGAGAGTGAGTGGCTGTGTGGTGCTTAGTTGCTGGCTGGGGTTAAACTATGACAGAGGTCTCTGATAATCTGGTTTAAACTAGTTTCATGTTCTTGTTCCATGGTCCAGAGGCTATTGCGTCCGTGAGCTCATGTTCAATCACGAGTCCTGTTCCTTCATCAGCCTTTCATACAGCCATCTTGAAAAGCAGTCTTCTTTCCCTTTTAAGGGGTAAAGAAATGAAATGTATGTGGAAGTAAGTTCTGGCAGTGTCTATATACAGTTATGGTTAGAGAAACACTGGAAAGCAGGCATTAGCAAGGTTAACGTCTAAATACACCTAAATACCCTGTCCCTATAAACCAAAATAAATTTTGGAGAATGAATAAAACATTTAAGACAGAATCATCTAGGTTGGAAGGGACCTCTTGAGATCATATTGTCTGATCCCAGCTAATACTGTTTTGTGGTTGTTATCTCTACTGATAGAATTGGATACAGTCACAGGAAGTAGCTGAGCCCTGAAAATAAGTCAGAGGGTTTTTTCCTAATTCTGTTTTACCTTGTGGCAAAATTTATTCTTGTATCTGTTGATTTTTAACAGTGCTGGCACACAGCCCTTTGAATAGCTGCTTCTAAATTTTTATAAATGCCTAGTGACTTTGATGCATGTAGATTTTATTTTTATTGATGACCTGTCAGAAATGCAGCAAGATTTAGTTTTGTGTGTTCATTTCCATAATCAAGGAAATGGCAGTGTATAGAGATGTACTTGAAAGCTGAGGGACATAGGATTCTTTGTGTCACTGTGATATGTCTCCTGTTTGTATTAATAATTACGATTATTTGTATGACAGTAATCTCCAATATCCTAGCAAGACTGGTGCCCTATTAGACATATCACTAACTTAAAGGATATATAAAAATAACAAGTCAAGCTAAAGAATCGTAGGAGAAATGCAAAGATGTTCAGCGTTTTGCCCAAGGTAAAGCAGAATGTCAGTGGCAGAGTTCAGAACAACATAGTTTCAGTAATCCAGCCTAGAAAAGCAATACTTTATCTGTTTTGTACTGTTTTACCCTAAAACAATCGTCATACTATTCTCAGATACTGTTATCTGAAAAGGATGGTCAGATTCAATGAAGTAAAATGCTACAGTTCAGTATTGATAAATAGAACATGTTAAAGGAAGAGTACTGGAAATAATGTTTTGAACACCTATGGGGTGGTGTTTATACATAGAGTGGGGTATATTCGTGGTGGAATACCCAGGCAGAGCTCCTCTGTTTAGTAAAGAGCTATTTCAACTTTCTGCATTTAAACAGGTGTCCATCTTCACTATCTATTGTTTTAAAGACCGATTTTGCTGCTCTTAAGAATCAAATAACCCCAAAGAAAATTGTCATTATAATATAGCAATTACTTAAATGGTGGACTTCTACAGACTGGTTAGGTTCATCTGAGAACGTAGGCAGAGTAAAGGGGCAGTTTTTTGCTTTTCTTTTCACTTCCAGATTTGTATTGTTGAGTCAGATCTTACCTGTTAGCTGAAGTAGTTTAAGACCTATTTCTGTCATATGATGGAATTTGGCAAATTCTATTAGAACTTAGAGGAGGTGTGATATAATTCTGATTTGCCTTGAAATCTGTGCTGGCTTGAATGTGGGTTTAATCTGTCAGTCACCTGTTGTTTCTTTTGGAACTGTATACCTACTCAACTTGATTGCCACTTAGAGTGGGAAGTCCAGGTCTTCCCAACATGTGTTGTTACTTCTCACTTACAGACAACTAGTAATGCAAGTCTTAAAAATCCAGTGCAGCATCATTACATGTCTAAACGCTTGCTTGTATAGAAATTGCCATCTCTGGTTGTGTTCGTTAGATAAGATTATTTCATGACTTCTATTTCCAACTGTCTCTGGCTTTGTGAAGTTTGGCACATGTAAAATTATTCTATTTAGAAGATGAGTTTCTGTAACTGCATATTGCTTTTCATTGAAATTTCATGGGGCTTTTATTTAACAGGCATTCTAGCCTTGTTTATACGGGACCTGTTGAAAGTAAAGTGGATTAGACCATTTAAGCCATGTATAATCCACTCTCTGGGGACTCTGAAAGACTGTTCTGTTCCTTACCGTATGTCTATCCTTCTTTGCTCTCCCCGCCCCCGACTGTCTGTCCAGCTCCTTTTGAATGTTTACAAGGAACAGGATTTTTGCATTTTCTGTAAAATAAATTACCACTGTTTTAATTCCATGATAACAGACTTGTTCCAGATCTCTCTTCAGTATACTCATCAGTTGGGTTGCAATTTTGCTTCTTACTGAAAGCACAGTTTGGGATATGGCATTATGCCAGTTCTAGTTCTCTTGTTTACAAGAGCTGGCTGCCATTAACACGTAGATTTCTTAATTCTTTTTATGTGATTACTAGGTGCTTATTAGTTTTGAGAGACAAATGTCTTGAATAGTTCATTCACTGTGTTAGGGCCAAGCATGATGGGTCTGTACAGCAAGAATCTGTGTTCTGTAGGTAGGTTCTGACTGCTCATTGGTAACGCTGTTTGTTCTGATTTTATTGTTCAACTAGGCCAGCCTTTCATTTCCCATTCTCTTCTATTTCTTCCAAATGACTACGTTTAATGCTTGGGTTTAGTTCTTGATCTGTCTAAGGGTTTATTGTGCTTGTTAACACACAGTACATAGGGCCATGACTGGAGAGATTTAAATGGAACCAACACATAACGAGTTTACACTTAGAATCATAGAATCATTAAGGTTGGAAAAGGCCTCTAAGATCATCAAGTCCAACTGTAAACCCAACACCACCATGTCGCCTAAACCATGTCCCAAAGTGCCACATCTACAAATCTATTAAATACCTCCAGGGATGGTGACTCCCCCACCTCTCTGGGCAGCCTGTTCCAATGCCTGACCACTCTTGCAAGGAAGAAATTCTTCCTAATATCCAATCTAAACCTCCCCTGGTCCAGCTCGAGGCCGTTTCTTCTCATCCTGTCGCTTGTTACTTGGGAGAAGAGACCAACCCCCCCCCATCACTCCAGCCCCTCTCAGGCAGCTGCAGAGAGCGAGAAGGTCTCCCCTCAGCCGCCTCTTCTCCAGGCTAAACCTCCCCAGCACACTTGTGCTCCAGACCCTGTCCCAGCTCCGCTGCCCTTCTCTGGACACACTCCAGCACCTCAAGGTCCTTCTTTAAGTGAGTGGCCTGAAACTGAACACAGGATTCAAGGTGGGGCCTCACCAGTGCCGAGCACAGGTGTCTGGGACCTTCCCTGTTAACCAGGACTGCTGATGAACGATGGCACTGAATTTGCTTCTGGTGAGAATTTGCCCAGTTATGAGTTCCACAAGTTTGCAATGCCTTATTAGGAGGACAGCAGCCTGTTATTTTGTAGCACAGGTAAAAAATTATTCTGCATATGTTGAAGGAACTGTGTTTATAATACAAAGCAGCCTTCATCTGTCTATACTAAGTAAAAACCATTAATGTTCTTTGCACCCTCAGATAGAGACTGTAGTCAGTTGCATAGTATCTCACAAACTGAGAGATGTTTATAATAAATACATTTAATGTGTATTGTTCATATTTCAAAATTAAGCTTTTCATTGTGATTCTTCATTCTGGGTTAACATCTTGAAAGGCTAATTTGATAAAGAAAGTCTAGTCATTATTATGAAATGTAGTTGCTGATAATTCAACACAAATGTCATGACTCACTGTTTTTCAAAGCTAGAGCAAAGACAACTTTGACATAGGTGATCATAAATGAGGGAAAGAATGCATATGGATGTGGCTTTTCCTTGGGCTTGAAAGGGACGTCACAGCATGTTTTTGACTTTCAGTAAGGAAGTATACAACTCTGTTCCACATTTGGAGACAGGAGCCCTCTTTGCTGTCATGTTTTATTGGTGAAATGTATGAATGAAGCTGAGTAATAACAGCAGCAGGTATTATGTCCTTTTCTATAATAAGGCCCTGGCTCTGTAATTGTTTAGATGGAGATATGCAATCTATGCAATCTGTCAATGACTTCCTATTGATCTGAACTCTGTGTTACATTAGGCTGTCTTGGTAATTGATAAAAAGAAAAAGAACTGTAAAGCAGATTGAAAGAAGGACAATCACCAATTAATTTGCTTCTCTTTTGTCAACCCTGTACTGGTACCCTAACAATTAACATATTGATTTAAACTTGCTGTCTGATGGAAGATGTTCGCAAGTAAACCTCAAGTGACCAGAAGCCCTCTTAACTTTGGGCAGCTGATTAAATGCTTATTTTTAAGCAAATAAATGCAATACTCGGTTTTGTTTTTTTTTTTTTCCTTCTCTGTATGTTGCATATGAGCATTGCTTTTGATCTAGTAAAGAAAGCATTTGTTTAGAGGGATCGTATGAAAGAGGGACTGATTTCTCCAGACCAAACGTTCCTCTAATAATTAATTGAGTAACGTTGTGGCATTTTTTTTTATTGTGGTTACATTGTTACTGTTTGTAAGACAAGGAACAGAGGGGCATCTGCCTTCTGCAGACGCGTATTAAATCTGCGTATTAAATCCAACTCATAACTATGAGTTAAGTCTGGAAGTTTGGATCTTTCAGGCTTCTCTCTTCAGAAACTAAACTGCAAATGAACTAGGAGCATTTCTTCTTCAGAAAAATTATGTAGATTTTTAACGTTGTGCAAGGAAAATCAGGTTCTCCACAAGAGGCTTGGAAGCCTGGAAAGATTCCAACCGATTAGGGAAGTTATAGTCTTCTGGAGTTGGTTTGAAATTATTAAATGGGTGATTGGATTGTCAGATTACTCGTGTGGACTCCCTACATCTTGGAAACAATGAAATACAGTCTCTCACATGCTGTTGTGAAGATTCTCACTTAGCGTTTTTCAGCACTGCAGATGGTTTGTCACACCCCATCATCTAAGAGGTCCTTAGAAAAAACATAGTGATGTGAGGCGTGAGGAAAAATACTAGGCAATGAGAAATTAGTAGGGCATCAGGAAGTGGAGTTCTTCACTCCTGTTTTATGCTGCAGAGCACTACATTCCGTAAGGGAGAGTACTTTCAACAAACTTTCCTGAGCTCTCAGTGAGCACATAATGGGCAATGGTGAAAATCACTTCCATTAAAGGCACGACTTCACCTCTGACTGGTAAGGATGGCAACGCTTGTCCTTAAATGAAACTGAAATGGCATACAGACTCTTTCATTAAAGTTTCTACATAGTGGTATGTTTCAGACCACAGTTCAGGGTGTTACTCTGTCTCTTGGATATCTGTAAACACTACTGATTCCAGACTGACTTGTCTCAGGAGGACAATGTCTTTTGGCTCCAATTTTGACTGAGTTACAGGGGGTTTTGTTTGGAGCCTTTGTAATGGACATGTTTGTACCTTTCAGCTCGTTGCAAGTGAGTGTGACCTCGATGATGGGTATTCTAGCTAATATATTTGCTGTATTTGCTTCATGTTAACTCCTTAAGGCTGGATAGCACAGATGTGTGTCACAGACCTTTCATCTGTGTTTCCATTGAAATGAATGGCATGGCTTTTTCAGTTTAACAAGTTCTTCAGGACTGTTAAGGAATCTGCTATGCAATTTCCTTGTTTTGTTTGCTATTCTCAGTCACTTATGAGAAACCATTTTCTTGAGATGTTTCATTTTAATAAGCTCTCCATGCATTTTCTTTCCTAGGCAAGTCTTGGCTTAACTTTCTTCGGCATGGACTTTTCAAATTTGACTCTCAACTTTAATGTTGTGGTACAGAGTTCATGTACTGATTAGAAATGTGCCACCTGTTGTTGTCCTGGGTCCCTGAAGCTTTTTAATTTCTTAGTGAAATGGGAAATAAACAGTGCAATGGTCATGTCTCTGGAGAAGAGCAGAATGGGGCTAATTGCGCTTCGACTGTAACATCGACCTATGGTAATAGTGTTAAATACCTTTTTGAAAATTTGCCTTCATATCCAAAGCATTGCACTGAAATTAATGAAGGAAATCTGGTTAAGAATAATTTCAAGAGAGCTGATGAAATGGGAGATTTTTTTCCCCTGTTCTGAAGGGGAGGAAGGAGAGATTGAAAGACAGTGCGAAGTGTTAAGCAAGGAGAGGATTTGGAAGAGGAGACAGTTTAAGTGTGCAGCTTGCTATTTAGACTTTCATCCTGGAGTTAAATATTCACAAATTTCTTGGCATGTATAAACTGGTGATATCTATTTAAGCACCTGTTACTTTTCTCTCCTTCCCCTCAACTATATCCTAAATGAATATACATTGCTGGGTTCCTTTACTCAACAAAGAGTTTAAAGAAGGCAAGCCACATTTGTATTTGTCATACAACAGAGGAATCTGTTTTATTGCAAGACTTTGTTATACTGGAAAGTTGATAAAAGGGGAGATTTCCTTAGATCCACACTGGAATGGCTTAGGTTTCACTTCTCAGAAAAGCCTGATGTGAGAAGGTTTGGTGCTCCCATTGTTTGTTGAGTGGGGAATACACTTCCTCTTCTTCATCTGGGGTGGAGTCCAGAGGCAAACACTTCACTGCATTTCCCATAGCTCATATACTGAGAAGAGCTCTGAAGCTCTCATTTGGGATTTTCTTTGTTTACCAGTGAATGAACAATTAGGCCGTAGAAGGTTCAGCTCAAACTTCTGTTAAAAATGGGTGGTTCACTAGTTTTCTAGGACATGTCTTACAAACTGTACCCAAAAACTGTCCGGCTATAGAACCACTTCCATTTTCAGTACGTCTCTGGAGTTTAACACATCGTGAGCGTGCAAAGACTTAAAGGAGCTTGCACCAGTGTCACCTGTTTACTTGCATGTTTCTTGCTCTAGTATTGCGAGAATGAGAAAATCTGTTAGATGGTTTTGGGTTGGATTTCTTCCAATGCAATCCAGCATCTGTGCAACTCTGATCCATCTTGTAGACAAGGGTATTCCAGAGGCTGGCTGGGACCTGCTGTCTGAATCAGGTCAGTGTTCCTGTTTGCTTTCTGCCTCAGGGCCATACATTGGAGTCAGCAATCCCGTTTTTTTAGCTTGCCCTGCTAGAATATTTCACTCCCAACCCCACAATGTCAAGAAGGAACTCCCAACTTGTGGCACTTCCTGGCACCTGCTCTGAGGAATTCACCCTGGGCTGGTGATGGTCTTTTAGGACTGCAGTCTTCATTGAAGCAGAAGGAGCTCCTTGTTTCTGCAGAGAAAACTGCCGTGTTTTAGTACTTTATACGCTAACTCATGTTGCTGGTCTTTTTTGTTTAAGAGAAAAGGAATTGCTATGGGGTAAGTATGAGAAAAGGGCCTGCATACATCTGAGGTGCTTATAAAAAAAACTTAGATGCACTTTTACCCCTACACCACTCCGGTGTTTCTGATCTTTGGGCAAGCAGGGAAATGGTGGAGATTCAGAAGGTTGCTACTTGTCATCTGCAGATGCTGCCCTTTTAATGGAGCAAATATTTGTTTAACTTTATGGTATGAGTCTTAGGGCTTGACAGTGGAATTCATTCCTGAAGCAGCAGGTGGTTATGGTAGCTTAAGGGCTAAAGGTTTCCTAGAGGTAAACAGTTCACAGCTGGGAAAGCATTGCTATATCAAACAGCTAACACTATCATTTAGCAGCATATGTGATAAAGGCTGAAGGGTAGCTGAGAATATCCTAATTGTCTGACTTTCAGTCTGACATGTCTGCTAACAAACAATCTAAGCTTATGTTAAAATGTTTTGAACGCTGACTGTTGAGCATGCTTTCTTTTCCTTTGGGAAGGAGCACAGAGGATGTGCCTATGGAATACAAGTTCAGCTACTTTATTCCCATGTGATTTAATGACCAGTCACATCATGTGCTGATAACAGTTCCATTTATAACTCATAACAATGCCGGATCATCTCGGGAGGGTATAATTAATGTGGGATTCAGCTTTAGAAAACTGCTGCACCCATTTTGAAGGTCTTAAATTATAGAGCCCAGTATGTAGTTACAGAGAACAGGGTAACTAATTTCTTATTAGAAATTTTCCCATTCCCACTCAAGTACTAATTTTTAGGGAAAAAGGAGACAAAAGCTGTCAGATGTGAAATCCACTTTGGAATAGCACAGTGGAGACAGCACACATTGCTGTCTTAGTCAGAATTCTTGACAGAAGTAAAGCATGTATCAATTCTCATGCAGCATAATCACTGTGCAGGAGATGGTTTTCCCCTCTCAACCACTTGCATTAATGGGCTGTAAATGTACACCATTTATTTTAATGGTTTATCCACTTATTTCTGGTGTGGCATTTTGCTGTGGGGTTTTAAATAATTTCAGCTCCGTTCTAATGTCCTGGGTTTTTGACTGTTTTGATCTGAATGCTTTTTTCAAGACTATTTCAATGGTTGTGGTTCCATGGAGAATATGGTGGCACTAATCTTGGGGAAATTCCAGCTGTGGTGCTTGGCTTAGCTTTTGGTCACATATGACCTTTCAGGACGTTCTCAGTGAAGTGATGGGAAGCTCACGATCGAGTGTCAAGAGATAAGTTGCTTTCACAGCAGCGCTGTCTGAGGATCTTTGGTAGCATTCCCCAATTTACCACAGACAGTCACATGGACATTTCTAACATAGTCTTACTGAGAGTAACAGTTCGTATGCAAGACAAGATCGGTAGTGCACTGTAAAAAACACTGTAAAATATCAGTTCTGAAGTGGGGGTGGGAGGAGGCAATAATCGGCAACCAAAGATATTACAGAAGTGCAGTAAGTAATGATTATCTTTGACTAATTATGAGGTTTATCTGGCAGAATAGTGCGGCAGGGGTTTTTAGCTCTATTGATCCATGTCACTGTTGATCGTATGAACTACAGTACTAATAAAGATGGAATTACTTCTGCGTTGTGCTTTTATTCTGCTTCTCCTATGGTCTTGCGACTTCAAAGGTGTAACAGGGCTCTTTGGAAGAGCTCCTTGCTACTGAAATAGTGCAAATAAAATGGTTACTCATGTGTGCTAATAGGTTGTCAGTTCTACCTCTGCTTGATTTTCAGCTTCTTTAGTGTCTGAAAGGTGATAAAATAAGGCAAAAAAAAAAATCCAGAGGCATTCTCCTTTCTAAACCTCCTTTCTCTAGGCTTCTGAACCGTATTTATTCACAGGCCTCCATGCTAACAAAGGATTCTTTGAGGGCCCTATGGTAGTCTAACATTCCCCTCTTTCACATGAAATTAAGGGCTGTGATTTACTGCAGTGACCTGAGTGCCTGAGTGCTCTCATTTACAGCTAGCTTTTTTTTCGTTTGGTTTTCTGTGCCTCCTCTGGGTGCTTTAGTTACGCTAACATACTGCTGTATATGTGAGGGATGGGCTGGTGTCACGAAGCTCACGGTGATCCTCAGTGGAGTTACCGGATGCAGTTAAAAGAGGAGGTAGTTTTTCGGTTTGCCTGTTTGGTTTTCTTTCACCTTTTGCTCTTCAACGAGTGAAGAAGGGGGACAGATTCTTTTCTTTTGATTATTTAAATTTTTTTTAAAAATTGGCTATTACATAGATTTATTTTAGATTTTCTTATCTCAAGTGATGGTGGAGGACATGGAGTGGAAAGGCCCAGTCAGCCTTAGAGGCTTGTGGACAGACTCTGAAATGATGATTGTCACAATTACCTGCTCAGCATTCTTAGGAAATAATAATTTTTCTTCCAAAAATTCAGGATGTCTATCCCAGCGCAGTTTCCCAAGACATTTCTGTTACTATGGGAAAGGTATTCAAGAGCACAGAGCTACTTAGTAGACTTTTATGTAACAAGATAAGGGGATATGCAACTCAGTTCCCCCATTGCTTGTTTCTAGCCTTCCCTCTGTAGCATTCTTGACTTGTACCTCCTCTGTTTTTCTCTGCTGTAATCTTATACATATCCTTGTAGCATTTAATGGTGGACTTAAATAGAACATGTTCACAGTTTTACTTTGTAGCTAGAGGTGTTTAAGTTTTCTTTAACAGATACTGTTTAGCTTGCTGTTATGATAGAGAATGCTGTTTAAATCAAGAGGCCCCTGCTATTTTTTTCTTCTTGTGCCGAACATATAAAACCCCGTAAGCCTTTATTTTTTCACGAGGACACTGTTGAGTTAAGCATAGAAGAAACCCTGCAATAAAGTGATGCCCAAAAGCACCTAGTATAGCACAATATCTAACTTATTATATAAGACTGCTAACTAAAATGCATATTGGATCCTTGTCGCAGGAAGATATTTTTATAGGGGGATTTGGCAGGAAGCTTGTAGCATATTGCACAATGTGGGACTTACTCCACTTTCATCGCTCCCTCCGCTGCTGCTGCCTCCCCTCAGAATGTTTCTTCCAACAGGTGGTTACTGTGGAAAGCTCAGGAATCCTTTTTGCATGAAACATGGTATTACATCTTATTGTAAGGAGAGCGAGGCAGTTAGGGCTGCACAGCCTTCCCTGTCCCTTTGAGGTTTCCCTCTTAGAAATATTTCAAGACGAAAGCACAAGGTGAGCTGAACTAGTATCTCCTGCAGGGTTTCCTAAGCATTGGTGGTGATAGGAGGAGGATAAAACTCACAGACTATTTCTCCTATGGTCTCTGAAACTCAGTTCCTATTTTGGATTTTCCTTTCTTCCCTTCTTACACCGCCCCCCCCCCCCCCCCCCCCCCTTTTTCCTTTTCCCTTCTGTGGGATCTGCCTTTTCTGTACATGGTGGTGATTATGT
The DNA here is from genome assembly GCF_949628215.1 of Phalacrocorax aristotelis. Lineage (NCBI taxonomy): Eukaryota > Metazoa > Chordata > Aves > Suliformes > Phalacrocoracidae > Phalacrocorax > Phalacrocorax aristotelis. The sequence continues at coordinate 1,790,278 of NC_134297.1, read as the reverse complement.
GTGGTGGAGGAAGGCTGGGTTGGCTACCAGTTTCCAGTGAGAATGCAATAGAGGACTCCACCTAGACCGTGTTCAATAGGTGACTGTCTTTACTGGTTAGTCTGTTTGTAAGAAATTGCATAGGTGCTTCTCAGGGAAGCAGTTTTACTGCAGAAAGTGTACAAATCCATCTTTGTAAAGTAAAGGAATTTGCACAATTTAAAAAGTGCTGCCTGAAAAAAAGCCCAAAACTGGAGTGGGAAGAAGCAATTGATTCCTCCTCTTTCTTTTAATCATGATCAGGTGGTTATTGGAGCCAGTTCCCAACCTTGAGTGTTAGATTACCTTTCTGAAATTTTACACAGCCTTTAGCTGGATTAGCTTCAAAGTAAAAGATGAAAATGCAAGGTTTTTTTTGCAGAACTTTGTTGTGAAACATCGTGTGGTAGTGCAGCATAGAGAAAACACAGAGGGTCTGACTGAAAATGTCTTTCTGGCTTGTTCTTATTTATTATGCCTGGCATACAGTATAAATGTACTGAAAAGTAATAGAATTACCCTTTGCAATGTAGTTCTTCTGCTTAGTATTCTATGGAGCTTGCCGTTGTTTTAAGATGTTTTTTTCACTCAAATCTTCAGCGTCATGCTCCCTTTAGTGCGGCATTACAGTTGCATTGCTTTGTCATCTTCTGTCTTTTTCTCCCTCTTATTATTTATCTGTCCTTGTCTATCTTGTCTTTCACTTCACCAGAAACAAAACAGGCTTTGTGGCTGTAAACTCAGCATGCCAAATACTTTGAATAACTGTAGCACTCCAAGAGTGAATGTAAAGCATAAAAGCAACAGTAAATTCCTTTTAATGCCATCCTGTAACGACAAGAATTCTGGGTTTAATAATTGGGGCAGTAGAATAGTTGACCTCCTTGTTTGATGCAACCATTAGCTTGCTTGGCTTGGTTCAAAGTCTACTTACATTCGGTGTTTAACTTTGCAGCCAGTAATTTAGTGTTAATGATGCTGCATTCATTAACATCCCAATGAGACATCTTTTCTTTTCCATGCTTTTCTTCACAGGGCAAATCATTCAGTTACCTGAGTCGCTGGCTTAAATACATGCTTGCATGAACCATGGGTTCTTTTACTGCCTTTGTTGTGCACTGTGAAGGGAAGGGCCCTGAAAGCAAATCGGTTAGTCATTTCTGTGGATGCGGTTTGCATTAGCACTTCGTCACACACAAGTGAATAAATAATTTGATGGTATAATATTAAGAATGCTAGTTATCATTATCCTTAAGAAGATTCTATTAAGGTTTTGTTTCATTATTTTCAGACATATTTCCTTTTGTAAGCTCTTAAATGTTGTTTCTTTTTGTGTGAGAATTCCCTCCACTCCCTTCACTCACTGTTCACACACGCTGGTTTGCTTCTTTAAGGTTGGTTGTTACGGTGGAATCGTTTTGAGCATTGGATAGTTAACAGATTTCTGCACGCTACCTTTTCTCTTTAGAGGTGGAAGAGCATAGATTACACATGAGAGAAGAGAAAAGAAGAAAAGAGAAAGAATTCTGTAGATATTTCAAAAAAAGACTAGACTTCAGTAACCAGGTGGAATTTGGGGCCCCAGAGCACTTCTAGATCATAGGGGAGAGATCTGCAGTGAAAGTAAGGCAGCCCAGCTTTTGTAGTGCATGTATAGTTTACACAGTCTGTTAACTTTGAAAACATAATTTCACTCTCTGCTACGTATTACTGATTTCTGCATGTAATCCAGGTAATTTCTAAGGTCTCCAGCAAACCTTTGTTTTATATCCGAAATAGTATTGGGGCAGGGGGAGACAGCATGAGTAGGCTCCAAGGGTTTAGGTTAGTAATTTATGGATATGGAAAACATACTACACACCAAGATAGGCGAGTATGGGTTGTTATTACGATCAAAATCTGTTCTTCTATCAGGGAAACGGGGACCCTGCTGGCATTGGACATCCTGCTGTGCCCCTGGCTAAGAGTGTCTACCTAGACACCAGCTGGCTGAGCTGCCAGACAAAGCTTGCTGACATGCAAATGTAGATCAGGTATTAACCGGCTCCTTCTTCTAGTTCTCATGTGAGTGTGCTAGAGATGCCTGTATGGAAAACTGAGCTAGCAGCTGTCTTTAGGGATCTTAGGTAAGTGTATGAAGCACTACAGCCATTGTTTGAAAGTCAGCTTGTGGTCCTGCCTGTGCCCCTGAGTTGATCTGTGATGTCAGAGAAGCCAACCACATCTGTTACTATTTCAGATCATTCATTCTTTAAGATGTCTTTCAGTCTGTGCCATCTGTAGGGAGGCTTGCAACCCTGATACTGAATAAGTAATCATAAATCACCCTAAGAGCGTAGGCTGGGAAAGGAGAACCTGTAGACTGAAACTGAGGTTCTGTGCAATTGCAAGCTGGTAGTCTGCAAATCTGTGGTGAGAATCAGGTGTTCATAATAGGTTTGGTTCCTAGTGTCTAGTTAGTGCTCAGGACAGCAAAGAGCTATCAGCTAAAAAGGTTTGCTGCGTGCTGAAGTCTTATTGAGGCTGAACAGGCAGTCACACTGAAACCTAATTCATGTTCAGGAGGTGGCTTGGCCACAAATTGAACTTGGTGTTAAAAATTTCCTTTTCAAGCTATGTTCTGCACAGATAAGCAGGCTTCTCGAAAGTTTTCACTTGCCATTGAGTTCCCTGGTTGTTGCCTCATCTACTGAGGAGCCACAGTGAATTTCATTTATGGAGAGTGATGCTAAGCAGGGCAGAATGTGAAACGTTCAGTCTGATTTTTGAAGGACCAAGGAATCTGCGTTACTGACATCTGCTGCTTCCTAAGCTCAAGGAGGAAGGGGCCTCGTGTCATACCCTAGGGCAAATTTTGAATGTTTTCTCTTATGGGTACAGGAAAGAAGGCTTCAAAACCAAAAATATCTCTTGGTAATAATGAGTTAGTGACTGAATTTTGCTTCTCTGAAAGAATTGGGGTAGTTTTCCTAGAAGAAAATAAGAAGGCATTTTGTTTGTTTGTGGGGTGGTACAAAGGAGTGCGTAGACTCTCTGAATGCTGTCTGAAGAGTGGACAGAGGGCCGCACCTACATTTATGATCATAGCAAAAAATTAATAGGCAGAGACAGCAGTCAAGGTAGTGCCGTACTTCCACCTGTTTGGGGTTGTTTTTGTTTCATTTCGGGTTTTTGTTTACTCCCCGCCCCACCGATATTGCAAATGCAGGTCTGTTTCCAGTTTTTGACAAAACACTGCTCTGGCATTATTGGAGTCACTATGTCCCAGATAAGGCCACTAAGGCAGAGAGTACTTGCTGATAAGTTTTAAGTGCCCATCATTGTAGGTGAAAATCACTGCAGCTTTACTTCCTGCATTGGCAACTTCTGGTTTGGGTATGGGCTTCTTATTGGATGGACCCAAGCAGAACAGAAGCAATTTTGGATTAGTGGACATGTTTTTTCTTTCCCATCAAATGACTCTTGGATAAGAAATGTTTATTATTTTAATTCTCTGGTGTGCACTGTCTTCATGCTTCTTGCAGACTGTGGTAGCTGCTTTTCCCTGTGACTTCTGGGGAGGGGAGAGTCATCTGGCACATGTTCATAGAATTTCATTGTGGACTGCAAAAATACATTGTAGCTCAAAATAAACCCATCGTGGCTCTTGACACTGGAAGAAAGCTTTCCAGACCCACTATGGTCTTCATTACAGCAAAGAAAGCAGTTGTTAGTGGCAGGAGAAATTTATTCAGGAGATAGCTATTTCTGCAATTTGAGTTGTGCAGCTGTGTAGGGGGACTTGATAATATTCTAGCCAGGGGCCCATCTGTTTCTAATAAAACTAGGGGGGGGGTGGTGGAAGCAGAAATGGCAGGCAGGAGCAGTTGTGTAGTGCAGACTGGGAGGTGAGTCCTCACAGTTGTCTGCTGCCAGTTTCCCCTCCCTCCCTCCCTTTCTGTATCTTCATAATAATAAGTGAGCGCCTAAGGAGGGATGAGAGATACTGCACTTTTTCCTCTCTTTCTTTCTACTAAGAATATGGAGTGTTACTCATGCCTTGAATGCTGTCTGAAAAATGAGCTGTAGGAAAGTATGTTGCATAGCTGCTGTCCTGGGAAACCAAGCAGCAATGGATTTCTTTAAGCCCATGCAACATTTGGTGCACTAGTCTCCAGCACAGGTTTGATCCTCTTTCTACAGATGAAACATATAGGTTGGTTGCCTGTTACTGAACTTCTTGAAATGCCTGGTCATAATACATACCCAAGCAGATCAGGTGCGAGTTTTAATGCAACTTTTGTCACCTCTACAGAAGTTAAAAAATGAGGTGGTATAATTTACGGCATAAGATAATGAGATTATTTTAGGAAGAATTTGAAACTTGTTTGCCTTGCTTTCATATGAAAGTCAGACTGGAGGCAGCAGTGTAGGAGCTGTAACTTACTTTTTCAATTTCCCTAGTTTTGTAACACAAAATCCATAATATAACTGTTTTTAATTGTAGTAGAACCAGTCACAAATGGGATGAGAGGCAGTTGAGCCATAAAGTTTGTGGGCCCTGATATCTTACGTACAAAATTTTAAGGCGTTGGGATGGAATTTGGCATCTCAAACCTGTTGCTTTTAGTGGGAGCAAATTAATATTACTTTTAATATATATATTGTATGTAGCTTTTATGTCAGTTCTTCCTTCCACAGGAAAGCATCTTGAGACAGTAGAAAATGGGAACCTAAGGTCCTTCTTTGCCCTTCCATGGCTATTAACCTTCTATTGTCACACTGAGTCAAACTCTTATCTGAATTATAGTGGAAAGTATGCTTGTCCTTGATTGCAGTGATAATGCCTTGATGTGTGCGTGTAATGGATGGTATGTGTTTATACTTGGACTCCCAGGAGATGGATGCTTTCAAGTCTGCTACCATCCTGAGCTTTGATTTTTTTTTTTTTTGCTTAGAAATGCATGCCATGTAAGGATTAGGATCTTAATGTATGAAGTGTTATGTGAACATATGATAAAAATAACAGGTGATGCTTTTGGAGAAATTAATTTCTGTTGAAGCAAAAGAGGGCAGGGTTGGAATGGATTGAGAAGAAGTGAAAAGAGAATAAGCAATGGAATGGGTAGAAATAGCCTGGAGTTGAAGGGACTTCTCATGTTTCGTTATTCTAGAGTGCGGAAAGGCATTCTAGCCATGTACCTTTCCCCAAATGGTAGACAGCCCAAAGGAAATATTGATGACATCATATTGCCATTTTGGAAAACAAGTAGGCTCCTGCTTGTTTCATCACCAGTGAACTTGTGATCTAGCATCCAAAGTTAGATTACATAAGTGAAGCATAAGGGAGGAAACTTTACTACTGTAACAGATCACTTGGGGAGCAGAGAGTACTTCAGAAGTGCTCCAGTGTCCTTTCAGTAGAAGTAGCAGTCCAGGCCTGTGCAAGGTTGAAAATTACAGGTGTAATTGGATGAAACCCTGATGCATAGAGGTGAAAGCAGCTGCTGCTGGTTGCATGGCAGTAACATTGAATGAAACCCAGGCGTCCAACCAAGTAATAACTGCATATGCTTTAAGTACTGTACAGCTTTACACCATGCAGCTGCTTAAGGAAATGCTTTGCTGTCTTTACTTAGTCTGTCATATCAACTCTGATCCCAGTCTGCAATTACTTGGAAGCGTGATAGTAAAATCATGAATAAGATGCCTTTGTAATACAGACAGCGAGTCAGTCCAACTGCACTGTATATATGTATGTATGAATCACCAGCGTGAATGGCTGAATTGTAGGCACAAGGAAATCAGGATTGAGTTCACTGAAATAAGGGCGGTTTCTTCTTCTGTCGTGTAGTATCTGAATGGCATAATCTGTGAGCAGGTGGCTTCTGCGTATGAAATGACATGGAAGCAAGGCTGCTATTGTCAGAGTGATTTATGACATGTTATTCAGGTGTCTTGGTGTCTGAAGGAATTAGGGATGTGCTTGAGAAACAGCTGGCTGAGGCACCATCTACACAAAAAAGGAGCCGTGCTGCAAAGCAGAAGCAGCCATTTGTGAAACTGCTATTGAGTGTTCCCCTCTCGGATGAAGTGTTTTATTGTTCTAATAAGAGGATGTGCAGTTTTGGATTTGTTGGTGTTCCCCCCCCACCCCTTGACTCGGAAGTACACAGGTAATTGCTGATTGCAGCCTAGGTATCAAAAGTACCGTGCCTTTGTACATTAGATCCAGACTTGCCACAATTAATAGTGTGGTGGCTGAACTAAGCAATTCCTGACAGATTTTGCCTTTCTTCCTTTTTAGATCTTTCAAAGGTGGATATTAGCGTAGTGGTCCTTTCTGACCCTAAAATCTATGGGTTTAGGAGTTTTTTCATTTTAAAATCTATATATAATTTTTCTAGGTGTAATCCAGGAAATTGCCATGAGTCCTAGTTTTCATGGGCAGTGACAAAAGATTATTTCTGTGCTTGGTGGGCAAGGGATGAGGGGAGGATGTCTGAATACATGTTTTCCTTGGAATTTTTTTCTTAACGTGGTTATTGGCACTAATGTTTTTGTAATGGTTTTCTGCCAAGGCTTTGAAAACCTATTCTTTACAACTGGCATAAAATAAAAATACTCCACAGGAAATACAAAATAGCAAATTGTAGTGCTAAGCTAGATAGGTTGATTTCTGATCTATTGATTAGGAACACTGTACATTCTGGGCTCTCGAGGTAAACGTTTCTGTGGCTCTTTTAGTTTCAGTAGGGTTTGTGGAGCTTGCAACACACTCTTAATTGTGACAGGACACCCATTGTGATGCTAGGGACTTCTTTTTAAACGGAAAGGTCCAGACACATTTAATTAGTGTTACCTGCAAGCTCCAAGAAGTGCATCACATAGCTGCAACAGTAGATATGAGCGGTGAGAGACGTTTATAGTTTAAGAGCTATGTTGAAGGAACTGGTCACCTCCAGCATGTGTTATTGGGGTGGACCACAGTTGAATTTTTTATTTTTTTTTTTTTTAAACTGTCTCAGTAACAAAATGAATGGGAACTTGTCATGAGGAATGTTCAGTTCTTGGCATTTGTTGCCACTAAAGAACCTCTGGGGCATTGCTTATCCCGTCGAGATTTTCTTCTATAACCTAGATCTGCCCTTTCTGCTTTCTAGCTCCTTTCTGGCTTCACCTTGCCCCACAGTTTTCCCCAGCCTCATTATGCTTTCAGTTCTAACTGAAGGTCTTCTGCCCATGTCTGTCGCAGCAGCCCACACACCAGACTCTGCTGTGCCATAGGTTACACACTCCCTCTCGTGGCTTTTTCAGGGTGGTGCCGTGTAAGACAGATGACACTTCTTTCTCCATAGCAGTGCTTAAAAAGAAGTCACCTAGCCCATCAGTGATGTAGAGTTTTCATCGCAAAGTGGCAGGCCTCTGATTAGCACACTAGATTTCAGTAGTGGAGGAGCTTTAGTAGATGTAATTATATACTACTAATAGAGATTTTTTTTGTCTTTAAAATCCAAAACCAATAAGTAATAGCATTTACCTTTTACTGTTCATTCAAACAAGTAAAATAAGTATATTTTTTCCCCCCTTAATATCTTCTTGGAAGGAAAATGTTTAAATAATTTCTTTGGTTTCTGCCTAAATAATTTCTGGTCGCCACAATGAAATGCATTATATATGGTGCATGTTTCTGAAAACTTTTCTGAGTATCTTGTTGTTTGGCCCTTACTGATGTTACTCTCATTGAGCGATTCTCATGGGGGGCAGCTGCAGCACTAACTGCCCAGTTAACCTTATGCTTAGTAGAGAACTGTACTCTGTAGAGATGTCAACCGTTGCAGCTTAGACCTGGAAATGTATAATGATTATCATACTTATAATCAGCACAATAAACAATGTGGACTATACTGAACTCCCTTTTGCTCTTGGTTGAGGCTGATTAATTTCAATGTTGAAAACCAGCCCTATCAGCTGAGCCTTATTGTTGTGCTACTCTGCATCTGTGCTGCATCACTTAAGGGTGAAATGTGCATGCTGTAGTTAACCAGTGTTCACAACCTTCTCCAGAGGTTACGCTTGTCTCAGTTACTCTTACAGTATTTATTCCATTGGTGAGTAAACTGAGAAGCCCCAATACGTGTGAGTGACTGCAGAACACTGAGATTTTATACCTTCATCTGATGCAGTTATTTTACTTGTCTATCAGATCAGTTACTCTGCTGGATGAATTATTTGCCTGTCTTGATAGGACAGTTTGTTGATAGCCAAGTTTTCTCAGGGAAAAGGGGGATGGGGCACTTAAAGGAATAGTGATTAATGCACAAGAAATGCGTGTCCACCCACACTCAGGAATGCATTTGTCATATCCAAGTTTGTTGTTTGTTTGTTTTTTGTTTGGTGTTCCCCCCCCCCCCCCCCCCCCCAGTCATGAGATGGGTTTAGACAGGTGCATATTCATTGATTTTTGTGGAAGCTGAAACGGAATGAATGTCATTTACTTGTGTCCTGTGCAGCTGGAATTGCTGAGGTCTGTCTTGCTCCCTTTTGGATTCCCAAGCAGAAACCATGAAAACTCACTGGCATCGTGGTTAAGGTAGCATGGCAGAGCCCATACTTGGCTCTTGTTGCTACCCTGAAAGATGGGTGAGGAGATTGAAGTGTCAGACCGTGTGAATCTGTATGGGAATGTAAGAGTCAATAATGAAGTTCATGTGAGGATAAGCTGAATGTTTTTAAGCCCTTGTCATTGTGAAATACAGATAAGGGAGTAAGTTTAGCAGCCCTGAGTAGGAGATGGCACTTACAGACACATCAGTCTTGTCAGAAGCAGCTTACAAGTGCTGAACATGGTTGATAGAAGCCTTCAGACCTGAACTGTGGTGTTCTGGGAGGAGAAAAGGACCTTGCAAATAACCAAAGGACTGTAGATTTTGAGGAACATACCTTGTTCCATCTCCAGATGGAAATTGTTGGAAATGAGGTGTACCAGTCTTATACATGCTCTTAAGCACATCCAGAACCTTTTACCAAGTCTAGTCTTCATACTGCCTGTCTTCATATGTATGCTGACAAGAGCATGACTACGTTTAACACTGTGTTGTACCTATATGAATTTTGTAGTGTACTATTCAGGTTCCTTTTTAAGTAAATGGTCTTGAGGACTAGAATTGCAACAGCCAGGGAAGATGGTGTTTACAGTAGTTAATCTTCATGTGTGGTACTTGCATTGCATTGGTCCAAGTCTCTGATAAATCTGCTTTAGCTCGTAATAGAAGGCAAGTCTTTAACTCTTAACTTTAAAATAGGCTTACTCTTGTTTCTGACTAAAAAGCTTCATAGACAGCAGCAGAATTAAGGTTTCTGATCTTTCCTTATTTCACCTCCAAAAATTAGTGCAAAAAACTTGGGTGTAGAATAGAGCAATTAGTGTAGGATCCTTAGCAGAGAACTCCAGCATGGCTTTTTCTGGTATTACAGTGGTGCAGGGCAGTCTTTTGGGCAAAATCTTTGTCCATCCTTTGCAGCTAACATATGGCAAGGTTATTTGATTATGTGGTATATCATAAGGCTTCCCAGTACCAGCTGTAGTCTATGGTGAAATAATAGCTGCCGCACAGAGATCTCCCATGCTTGTTTTAGTTATTTTTGTCTCATCATTTCAGTGATACGGTAATGGCTTCCATACATTTATCTGTCCTCACAACTTCCTCCATGAGATAGGTCCCTTTTCTCTTTGTAAATCAGTGGAAACATCCACGGAGGCGTGTAGGTCATATGGCAATGTTTCTGGGTAGGAAGTAGAGACTGCTCGGACCCTAAGACCTGGTCTTATTGCAGGGAGGGCTCAGTTAGCTGCCCAGACACGCTAACTACTGCTGTTCTAGCTTTCAAAGCAGATTGGTAATGGGAATTATTGCTTATCTCTGACAACTTTATTGTATCCATTTAGGTTTTTATGTAGTACATCATCCTCAGAGTTTTGTGAGAGACTCTTATACCCTTTATCCCTATAGTCTCTGGAAGGCTCTTCTTGCACCCTCCTGCTCAGCTCTTTGTCAGGCTAAAAGGAATGCAAGAATCGGATGGGTAGAGACTGACCTGTGTTTATTTTTGACTCATGTTGCTGGTCATGATTTGCATAGCTGTGGATATGGGTAGGGTCAGGAAATGTAGTACTGGGACTTTGACTGTAAACTCAAGTATTGGCTCCTGAGGATGGAGATAAAAGGCAGGATATTTAGTACCTGGGAGATTCAGGAACTTGCACCTCTCACTGTTCCCTGGCAACTTTTTACAGTAGAGGACAATTAATAATAGTAACAGTGATTCTGAAAGGAGTTTTAGTGGTGCATTTTCTTTTGCTATTTTTAATCATGACAATACAATGATACTGAGGTTTATTCTTTTAGCAAGCCTCTTCAGCGATTACTGATGTGTATTTGGGTTTTTTTCAGTTTGAGGACATTTTTGTTTTTCTTGTACTCTCAGAGGACATTTGTCTTATTCCTTCTGCATTTTCTGTCCTGCTGTTATGTAACAGTGGTGTTTTTCTTACGCTGTTACTTCATGCCCTGGAAAGTAGAAGCGGGTGTGGGAGGAAAGGTGTTCAGCAGGAATCCTCAGGTGGCCCAAAGGTCTTTGCCTTCGCAGATCACTGAAGCCAGCTTGGGCAGAACACTCCAGCTGAGCACTCTTCTTCAGCCGTCCCCTCCGTGCTTTCTTTTGGTGTGTGGTTCCTACAGTACAGTTGCAATACAAACACTGTAAGCAGTAGCAAAATGTGATGAACCTGACTACATTAGCCCTGATAGCTGCTGTGTGCAAGGTGTGTGTGATACAGGGATATAGAGGAAGGCTGTCCCCAGCTACGTTGTAAACAAGCAAGACAAGCTAAGTCGACAACAATACAGTCCCCATTTTACAGTCAGAGAATTGAAACAGATTGAAGTGCGATAGTGAAGTCTGTATTGCTGTGACATCTGACTGATTTCAGTAAGATTCGGTGAAGTATTAATTTGGATGTGGATCAGTGGCTCAGATATGCACGTGCAGAGATAGGAAAGCATTAGAATAGACCCTGAGGTTTGGTGTGCTCCCTGGTATGTTGACAGTGAACCCATCCCAGGTCTGCAAGGCGAGCAACTTGTTACTATACGCCCAAATAACTGCTGTGCTGAATGGTTGGCTAATAATTCTTCACTCAATGCTAGTCAGAAATATCTTTTTTTCTGTTTCTTTCATCTCCAGTTACAAAATACAAGGTGAATATTCAATTTATGCTATTGCCTACAGAACTGTTATCTTAAAGGTTGATGGCATTTGGCTTGTCACCTGCCCTGCCAAAAAGCATTAGTAGATCATGGGTATCATTGCTGGTTACGCCAAGTTTTGAAGAAAGCAAGGAAGTTGGGAGAATTTGCTTTATAAGACTAATACAGGAGTTGACCTTAGTAGGAGAAATAATATAAATATCACATAAACAGGAATGAATCCTTCACTTGGGATTCATTTGGTTGATATTTTATTCCTTGAGCTGGCTGAGCAGACAGGACATAGGTTTTGTTAAAAATTATTCTAGCTAAATATCAGCGGTTTCAAAGTGTCGTCTCTCTTCGCCCTATAGAAAACCTCCTATAAAGCACTATTTTAAGACATTAGTGATAAACAGTATTTAATTCGTGTCAGCATTCAAGTTATAAAGTCTAACAGCATCTTGTTTGTGTTCTATATTCCAGGAATGGTTGCATTAATATTCCTTCTCTGTCTCTCTCTCTCTCTTTTTTTTTTTTTTTTTTTTTTGTTAAGTGATAAAAAGTATAGTTCTAACAGGGGCAAGGAAAGGATAGTTTGAAGTAGGAAACAGTTGTGTTAAGAGAAACTTTTCAATTGACTGTTCTGGCTTTAAGGCTTAGTTGGATCCTCAGGTTTCATGGTAGAATAGAATTGGAAGTGTTTGTTCATTCTTTCAGTTGTCTGAAGTTGTTTGTCATTCATTTGACCAATGAATGATAAAGCCAAGACAACATCTAGGGGTTGTGTTTTCTTGTTTTTTTTATTTTTCATGTTCTAAATAAAAACTAAAAAAAAAAAAATATACATCTGTGCTTGACAATCATCTCTAGATTTTGGAACCTGTAGACCTCTTAGAAAAAGTTATGTCAGTGAGTGCTTGATAGAATTAAGGAAATTAATATATATAAGGGAGCTTTAGAAGACACACAAATCCTCAGGCTTCGGGGTATGCTCCAGCCCCAGCCATTAGTAAATAGGGGTTAGGTGGAGTCTGTCCCTGAGTATACATTATCCTAGGGATTAACCTTGCCTAATTCTATTTCAAAAGCTGGTACTGACTATCATTTGAGACAAGCTATTGCACCTGACTTGGCCATATTGTGGCAGAGCACAAAGGCTGCAATTTTAGACCAGGGCACTGTTGTGCTATGTGCTCTTTAAATCACAAACAAAACAACAGTCCCTACCCTAAAGAGTTTAGTTGCAATTCTAGTCTGCATAACCCTTTGACAGTTGCTATTTGCCAATTTAGGGGACACATCTCAATTGAAAACCAGATCTTCTTAAAGTGCAGAGCAGGCATCAAACATCTCTTGACATAAGGCGTTCAGTGCTGAATATCAGGGCCACTTCATAAGTCTAAATAAGGATTCGGGGTCTGAGATTCTTTTCACGGAGCCTGAAAGAGAAAAGCTTCTTTAGAGAAATCCTGCATTTGACCCGTAATTTAAGCCCCAGTATTCTGAAAATCATGGTTACCACTCTAGTGTATTAGCTCTTTACATTTAATTATAGTAGCACTGATTTCAAGCTTTTACCATCAGACAGGGCAGCAGTTATAGCTGATACCAACTGGATTTTCACCAGTTATTCAAAGGTGTCTGATAACTGTTCCTGCATGCAAGGCATAGATTATTTCAAAAGCAAATGTTGTGTCTTATAACAGCTTGAGGCTGGATTCTCACAGTCTTTATTCAGATGGAGTAATCAGCCACTAAATAAAACTATAAGCCAGCCTCATTAAGAACTCCAGAAGCCTCTTGCATTATTGCAAAAACCAAAATTCCTGCAGACTTGATTCTCCTACTCTTCTTATTACACTGAGGAGATAAAGTTTAGGCAAGGCAGAGCCATTCCTTGATCAAAATCAGTGAAGAAGGAGGGTAAGCAACATAGTCATGACTATAGCAAAAAATGCTGCATCCTAGAAAAGTCTTGGAGTGGTGAAGGGAATAACAGTAGCCGCCTTCAGAGAGGGGAGTGGGCAGAGAAGCATACTGGTGTTGTGCAGCAGTCTTCTGCAGAACATGCAAGGACTTCATTGCTGGTGACAGGCAGAGAACTTCACAGGTCACGTTGTTCAGCTATTACCTTCCTGTGAAAAGAGGTTCAGGAGGAGAAAAAGTGAGACAGAACAAAAAAATATGAGTGCAACTGAGTGCAAAGCTAGAAGAAAATTCAAGTGATGGATTAATGTGTATGGCTTGACCAGGCTGATTTTGCTTCCGTAGGATTATAGATTTGTGCTTATATTTTGATCAGTAACTTTGGCAGAGTTGCAATGGTTTCAGGACAGATTAGGTAGTCCTGGTTTATAAAGCCTTCATGGTTTTTACACAAGGCTGCCTCTTCAAAATCTTGGTGAGTAGATTAGGCTGAGTTCTCATAATTTACACTCTTAACCTGTTATTTTCCTTCCCATCAAAACTGCTATAGTAGAGAATTCCTTTTTTAGGGGTTATTTTATGTGTGCAGTATAAATTATACATGCTGAACGCTTGATGCCTGAAGCTACTACTCTAATTTAAGTTATTCTCACTTCACCCAGAGAGACCAGTGTACTGAGGAGATGTAAATCAGAGTACAATACTAAATGAATAAAGGTAACCAAGTCTTATGCATATTTGTGGCTAATCCGTTAGGATCTGTGTAGAGGGGTTACACAGTTGGGTCAGACGATTAATCGGTATGGGTGTGTAACTTCCCGCGCCACCCCCCCCCCCCCCTTCAGAGGGCTACTGAAAAAGCAGTGTCACATGAAGCACTCAGCAACAGCAGAAGGAATCTACTTCCCCATTTTCCTGTATTTTACTGTACAGGGAGAGATGTGAAAATCCAGTTGCGTTCAGAGCGTGTGCACTAAAGGTTCTCTTGATGCTTATATGGAGTAAATTACCAGAGGGGAGAAGAGTATACAGGATGAGAGAATTGGGCCATATCATTAACATCTCTTGGTTCGAGGACTCTGTTTGGATACCTGCCAGCCTGGTATACATTTGTCTGTCTTCAAGGGTTTGAGTCTAGCAAATCTTGGATATACCTGATTATGGCAGTGATCTGAAAGCTGCTCAGCAGGAGCTCTGCAAATTCAGCTGAGAATTAATTGAGAAGCCCAGCAACACCTTTGAGTTAGCAGGCTTTTCCTTTATATGGTGCATGGAGGTGGTGTGTGGGACAGCTGTGGCTTTGCTTAGGAGCTGCCTGTGGATTTCCACTCCCTCCCTTTCTTCTTCTTGGAGACATAATTTAAGGTGACCTATATTTTAACATAGTTTAAGGTAGGGCCTGTAGCTGTATGAGAAGGGGTAGTAGTTTTAAACTAAAAGAAGGTAGATTCAGTCTAGATACAAGGACGAAATTTTTTACAGTAAGGGTGGTGAAGCACTGGAATGGGTTGCCCAGAGAGGTAGTAGATCCCCCATCTCTGGAAGCACTCAGTGTCAGACTAGATGGGCTTTGAGCCACATGGTCTACCTGAAGACGTCCCTGCACATTGCAGGGGGATTGCACTAGATGACCTTTAAAGGTCCCTTCCAACCCAAATCATTCTGTGATACAGTAATTCTATGACACTTGTTTTATCTATTTTTTCAGTTACAGAAGTGCTGAACAGCCAGATCTCCAGCACTCAGGCTTTTCTGTCTCTTTATACATACAACAGACAGCTCATGTTTCAGAAGAGATTATCGAGTAGTGTAGTTGTATGTCGGCACGCACAATCCAGGAGGTTCCTGCAGAGCACTGAGGATAACTTTTTGACACAGGTGGTGGAGGAGCCAACAAGGCGAGATGTGCTGCTGGACCTTATATGAACAAAGAAAGAAGGTCTGGTTGAGGCTGTGAGCGCTGGGGATAGCCTTGGCTGCAGTGACCATGAGATGGTGGTGTTCAGGATTCCGCGTGGTAGAAGCAGGGCAACAAGTAGGATTACAACCCTGGCCTTCAGGAGAGCTAACTTTGGCCTCTTCAAAGACCTGCTTGGAGGAGTCCCATGGGTTAGGGCTCCGCAAGGTAGCGGGGTCCAAGAGAGCTCGTCAATACTCACGTACCCCTTTCTCCAAGCTCAAGATCAGCGCATCCCTGCGAGGAAGAAGTCAAGCAGCGGAGCCAGGAGACCTGCACGGCTGAGCAAAGAGCTTCTAGTAAAACTCAAATGGAAGAAGGAGGAGGTTTACAGTATGTGGAAAAAGGGACTGGCCACTTGGGAGGAATATAGGAACGTTGTCAGGGTATGCAGAGATGTAACGAGGAAAGCCTAGGCCCACTTGGAACTAAGTCTGGCAAGGGGTGTCAAGGATAACAAGAAGGGCTTCTTCAAACACATCGGTAGTAAAAGAAAGACTGGGGAAACTGTGGGCCCCTGCTGAACGAGGTGGGTACCCTGGTGACTCAGGATGCAGAGGAGGGAGAGGTCCTGAATGCCTTCTTTGCTTTAGTCCTCACTGCTGAGGCTGGTCCCCAGGCACCCCAGCCCCCAGAGGTGAGAGAGAAAATCTGGAGAAAGGAAGGCTTGTGTTCCGCAAAGGTCTGTGCTGGGTCCAGTCCTGTTCAACACATTCATCAATGACCTGGATGAAGGGACAGACTGTGACCTCAGCAAGTTTGCTGATGATACAAACTGGGAGGAGTGGCTGATACACCAGAAGTGGCTGTGCTGCCATTCAGCGAGACCTGGACAGGCTAAACGGCTGGGCCAAGGGGAACCTCATGAAATTCAGTAAAAGCTTGTGTAAGGTTCTGTACCTTGGGAGGAACAACTGGTACAGGCTGGGGGTTGACCTGCTGGAAGGCAGCTCTGCTGAGAAGGCCCTGGCAGTGCTGGTGGGCAGCAAGTTGACCATGAGCCAGAAACATGCCCTTGGGGGCAAGAAGGCCAATGGTGTCCTGGGGTACATTAAAAAGGAGTATGGCCAGGAGGTCAAGTGAGGTTATCTTCCTGCTCTACTCTGCCTAGTGAGGCCACATCTGGAGTGCTGCATTCAGTTCTGGGCTCCCCAGCTCACGAAAGACTGGGAACTACTGGAGAGAGTCCAGTGGAGAGCTACAAAGATGATCAGGGACGGGAGCATCTCTCCTGTGAGGAAAGGCTGAGACACCTGGGTTTATTCAGCCTGGAGAAGAGAAGACTGAGGGGGGATCTCACCAGTGTTTATAAATAGCTAAAGGGTGGGCGTCAAGAGGATGGGGCCAGACTCTTTTCAGTGGTGCCCAATGACAAGACAGGGACAACGGGCAGAAATTGGAACAGAGGAAGTTCCACCTGCACATGAGTAAACACTTCTTTACTATGAGGGTGCCAGAGCAGTGGCACAGGCTGCCCAGAGAGGCTGTGGAGTCTCCTTCTCTGGAAACATTCAAAACCTGCCTGGACGTGTCCTGTGCCTCTTGCTCTAGGTGTGCCTGCTCAGGCAGGGGGTTTGGATGAGACGATCTCCAGAGGTCCCTTCCAACCCCTACCATTCTGTGTTTTCTAGGGAAAAGCTGCAGAATAGAGTCTGAACAGCAGCAGCTGTTTTAAAGTCGTTTCTTTTGCCAGGACTTTTCCTCACAGTCCAAAGACTGTGGAGATGCCAGCTCGTAGCTGTCATACCATAAGCATTCGTCTGATGGTGACACAGATACCAGCCACTGTAATTTTCCTTGGCTAAGTCTTTTTTTCTTTCCTGTATTTAGGCTGGGAGTAGTGAAAGAAAAGTGATTTTTAAACTAAAAATGCTTTGCAGTTGTAACATTTTATGGCTGCGCATGTGCTTCCATGCTCCAGTGTTAATTTGAGTAGCCTCTGGCTATACTAGCTTTTTAATTCTGGTGGCCTCTGGGAAGCAGAAGGGTGACAGAAGTTCAGTGTATTCCAGGCACAATCCTGCTGTTAAATCCAGGGTCTTCATACCAGTATTACAAAAAGCAAGAAAGACTCCTGATAGACGTACAAAGAAGGATTATGTCTACTTAGTCCATCCTGCACATATCAGAAGGACGTGGGAGAGCTCCAGCCTTAGAATTTCAGACTCTGTTTCTCTATTATACTTGTTACAGAGTCACAAAAGGGACCATTTTCTAATAATGGAGAAGGTGGACCTTGCTATCAGCCTATCTATGTGTATACAAAAAAAACTTATTCACTGTCTTACTTTTAACTGTTTAAGCTCTTTTTTCTTCCTCTAGTGTTCCAAATCCTCCGTGAACAAAAAAGTAAACAAACTGCCTAGTTCTTAACCAGCCAACTCTGAAACATTTTTAATTCAATCTTTCTTCTTCAAGGAAAAGTTTTAAATGCAAATTACTCATGTCCCAGAATCTGGAGTTAAGCTGCCCGCAGTGCTTTGTTGTGACACAGCTTGTCTGGTTTTGGATACAAACCTTAAATCATGTGCTTGTGAAGAAAATTAAGCTTTTTTTTTTTTTTTTTCTTGATGTTATAGTTAATATCAAGAGATGAATTTAGGCCTATTTGTAAGCCTTGAGTAGATTAGTGCTAGAGATTGTAATCTACTTGTAGAAATCCATTTTCTCAGACCCAGTTTGATTTGTCTCTGGTTCCAGTATTTAAAAAAAAAAAAAAAAGGTAGTAAAGCGAAGAGATTTTTTTCCTGCCTGTTACTAAGTGTGAGGTGGTTTACAGAAGAAGATGGAATTTGAGATGAAGAGCTCCACTTGGTGCTTACAACACAAAGAAGGCATTAAAGATTGAAGAGGCTGTTTGGCCTGGTAATGAATAGACATGAAAAGAACACATCTTTCATTCCCAAAGCTGATGTTATTGCAAGGAGTGCCTAGCTTGTAGTGACCAAAAGAGGTTCAGTCCTGAACTCTGCCAGTTCTCTTAATTTTTGAAGCGCAAATATTCAGCTAAAATGTTCGTTGTCTGACATGCATAACTTAGTAGTTGCAGAGATTCAGAAGAGAAATATAACAAGACTGGAGGCAAGGATTGTAGATACCAAAAGAGACCAGCGTTAGCATTCACTCAAATTAACTGGCTGGCGAGGCTAAGTATAACACCCTTAAGAGATGTAACTGTCCAGTAAAAACCAAACTAGATGCCACATGTTGTTGGCTTTTTTTAAAGCTGAGGTAACTGTGGAAAAGACTCCAAGCTACCCAGAGCTGTGCCCTGTCATTAAACGTGAATTAAGTTTCGTATATTTGCTGTGGTGAATTCTTGCTAGGTTTCCTGGAGACTTCCCAGCTGACAACAGACGAAGCATTTTCTTGCCTTCTGGGAATTTTGTTACTGTTTGTTTTGTCAGTCACAGCTGATGCTATAAGACATTTAGGTACACTGCGGGGACAGGGAGCAGGTTTGGATGGGTTTATATTCTTTTTGTTTCTTCCCTGGGAGCACCCTTTTTTGAACTTCCTCGCTGTAAACTTCTAAATTTGAGTTCGTGTAAACTATTCCTCTTATGTTGTAGTGCCTGAATAAGGAAGATGACTAATTTATTACCTGTAACTTGACATTAGTCTGACAACTACATACTTAATACAATAATGCAGCAACAGGGAGAACAGGCAATAAACAAGCTCATTTTACTCTTGCCTGAAGTAATTTTTCATTCCTGTGCTTGCTGAGCAAATAGGCCAGTGTATTAGCATGCTATTCTTCCTGATCTTTTGGCTTCCGTTTTTATTATGTTAATGCTTTAGGTTTTATTCAAGGGAAAAATGTCTTAATGATGCTAATAATCCTAATGATTTTCTGAAATTCTGGAGGTTCTATCTATGTGGGAGTTGCAAAAGGTCTTCCAGTTAACACAATACTTCAAATGTTATCATAGCCTACCCACAAATTATAGTGGTATTTCCAGAGGCACTAGCGTATTTAGCAAGTCGCCGGATGGCCAGAGCATCTAAGAGTCTGCCCTGTGACAATGCTTTGTCCTTGGGGTATAAGAGTCTAGGCTGACTTTGTTTGCTATCAATGAAGGCTTGTACAAAAAATTAGTGTGAGAATTTCCAGGTATGGTCAGTGATGGCCTGGTTCTGCTGTCATTGAAAGTAGTACTCTAGCCTCCACTCATGTGGCAGTCGGAGCTGAAAAAACCCCAAATCCAGAGTGCTTGGGTTTCCCTGCTTCTGAGCAGTTGTGCGATGCCTCCAGTCTCTCCAGTTAGTGCTCCTTTTACTTCCATCATTTGCTTGGGTCGTTTGTTTCCAGATGGGAAGAACTGAGTTCTCAGTGAAGAAACTGAGAACTGGAGTTGTACAAGGAGGCCGAATGCCATGGGGCTTGGAGTAACTCTTGGAACTAATTTACGTCTTGATTTTTGTGACCAGCTTGCTTTACTATTTCGAAGCTGTCAGCCCATTATAGTTGCTTCTGGTTTTCTCCTGTTGCTAGAAATGCTAAAAGCTTGTTTTCCAAGATGAGAAAGGAAGAGGAGAATCCCTGAAGTAATCCCTAGAAATGTCCAGTGGTGGTTCCAGTCTGCCTCTGAAATGCAATCCTACAGCATTGTGCTTTCTCTGTTTCAGAATGTGCAGTTGTTAATTCCTCCTCTGTAAAAATCATCTGATGTTAATATAATATTTCCTTATAAGTATCAACATATTGTCTTGTTCTTTTGCGTTATTATGCCTTCTACTCTTCCAATGTGGTTTTATATAGTGAAGCAACCTTCCCATGTTTTTAACGTAAAGAACAGTCATTAAGTTTCTTTTTCACCTCATATAGCAAGGAAAAATGGGGCTATTTACTCTTGCAATGTTAGGTTGTAAGGCAATATTGATAATTTCAGTTTACTGCAGAGGAGTCGGCTATAAAACAGGGGTACATGTTCTTGCTTTTTATCTGTGTGTATCTTTGGAATCCTCCTAGTTGTCAGCATATATCTGCTTGTAGTGTAGTTTATGAATGATCAGGAATTGCCTTTTGGAAACTGCATTCTGTGAATGTTATCTGGCCAAAGTGCATTCATTACCAGCTACAATCCAGCTTGGCTACTTCACTTGACAACTCCTGATTTGACTGACGGTTGAATAACAGCTCTAGCGGGAATGTTATGGGCCAGTCCTTCTGGCAAGATACACCAAGGCTAGCATGCTTTACACTCTTCTTTTGGCGGCTTACATGCATTTCCCTCAGCTTTGGCATTCATCAAGGAAAAAAGCTCCCTAGGCACTCCCACTCTACCAGGTGAAGTTTCCACTGTTAATGCTATGCTGATTTAGTTGTCTTGCTTCGTGGTATAGGTCAAAACTGGCTGTGATTCTGCCAGAGTGAATTTTTTATAGCCAAGTTACAAATCCTGGAGACGACAAGTTTATAAAACAGATGCTGAAACAGCACATCCCATAAAGCAAGAATACTTTCACGCATGCAGAAAACGCTTTTGGTAACAGATATGCATCTGTAGACTTTATTGGGTGCAAGCCAAATCAAGTCCTGGTGTAATACTGCTGATTTTGCTCCATACAGTTGTGCTCTGTTTGGCCTGCTGGCACTGCCAAAACTTGACTGGATATCTTTCTCTTGAAATAGTATGCAATCTTCCATACTCTCCTCCTGTTTTCTACGGGCTGGCATTGATTATGTTCTGTGTAACCAGGGCTTAATTCAAGCTTGGTAAGGCTCTTGCAGTGTCCTCCTCACTAGGGTAAGTAAAGAATTTTGAGCAGAAGATATGTATTAGCTATTTCTTTCAAGGTGAAAAGTCTCTGTTTTGGCACGCATGGTATAGGCAACTAATAGGCTTTTTTAATGTTGTGTTGTGCTACATCATAGATCCCATGTGATTCCTGAGTACAGTCTTTGGCCACTGAAGGATCTGAGCATTTTAAGTCATGCTGTATTTGAATATGAAGGGCCAGGTCACTGCATGATGTCTCAGCCTATCAGTTAGGAGTTTGGATGAAATGAGGTTACTTAAATATTTAGATGAATAGTAACAAAAAGCAAGAGCTACTTACCTTAATCTGTGGTTAAAAAAATGCATGCTCTGGCATAGCATTCAGTAAAGTAACCTTTCTGCATACAGTCTTACAGTTTTGTGGTAGTCCTGAGATCCTGACTTCATGATTTTGGGATGGGAACAATGCAGGACTGCAAGTTCACTACTCTTCTGTCTGGGCAAACTGATCTTGTTTTGTTCATTGGCAGATGATTAGCCAGGTGGGGTTTTCTGTTGTTAGAAAGCTGATGTTTGTCTCAGAAGAGAGAAAGCAGGAAGTGTTGCTAGTGTGTACCTGGGGGAGAGGTCCCAGCACAGAACTGTGTTGAAGGGTCTGCGAGTCTGTTCCACCACCAGAGGGATTTCGCTGGGCGATTCAGATGAGGCAGTCAGCTGGCTGCCCTGAACAGCCTGGCAAGTAGCATAAATGTGCAGGATTAAACAAAAGAGACCGCCACGCTCTGCATTGATTATTGTGAATCCCAGCAAAGAGGAAAACTAGCATGATATGTCAGGGGAATAGCCACTGGGTTATCTTGAAGACTGACTGTTTGCTGACCATTAAAGAACAGAATTAAATTATCAGAAGTGATAGACCATTTTCTAATTAAATATTATTATAAGCTGCATTTCAACAGCAGCTTATCTGTAGGAGGTGGTGTTAAACATTACTTTTCTTGTCCTCTGGTAAAAAGAGACATTAGAGCGTACAGACCCTGAGAGTTAGCTTGATGCTTTATTACCATTAAGCACAAGACACCGTCGTCTCAGCATGAGAGGGGAAAATGGTGGCAAAGCCTGTTACACAAACCCTTCGTTTAAAGCTACAAATCCAATCAACACAGAAAGTAGTGGTAAAGCCAGTAATTCAGCATTTATGTACCTCAGAAAACTTTCAATGAAACACTTGAGCTTACAGATTTCCTTAATTTACACAAGTAATTAGAACTCCAAAGGAAAATGTAGTAAGGAAATAAAACTTAAGAAAAAGCCTCAATCTGAGGCTTGGATAAAAAGACTACTCTGCAACAAATGAAACACTTGAAAAATACATTTATATTGTTAACAGGGCAGAGCTGGGCAGTTTGCAGGTCATGTCGTTCTTCTGTGTCCTGCAAGCAACACAGCAAGTGAGAAAGAAGCTGAGGAGAATGTGCAGGTGAGAGTAGGTAAATGAAACATTCATAAAGCATTTAGCTGCTAAAAGAAAAGAACGACCAGCTCACATGCTTCCTTAGGTTCTTATGCCAGCTTTGACTTGAGAGTGAGGGGAATGTTATGCTGGAAGGAGCTGTTGGGAGAAACTCTCCATTCCAGATGCAAAGAAGATTACAAAAGCATGTCAACAGAGAGGCCGGATGTTCAGGTGAGTCAGCACAAGCTGTCCAGATTCCTGAATGCAGCATGAAGAACAGAGGCATGTTAATCAAGGCTTCTGTGCAACTAGTAGCTCTCAAAGAGAGTGCTTCTTGAGAGGGTCAGGTGGAGCATCAGATTCTTGCATATCACTAACTTGTGGAGTGTTCTCAGCTTTCTACTCTAAAGATCTGATAGCCTTGTTGAGTGATGGCAGATTGTGAGGTCCTGCGTCTTGGTCTTGTTTAAGGCAAAAGCATTGTAAAATGTACTTCATTTTATTGCTGCTGTAGGAACTCGCCCTTGACTAAGAGTGTTTCCAAACACTGTGTTACTGATTCTGTCATCCGTCATCTGCGGTTTATGTGGTTTCTGGAGCATTTTGCCCTGGTCCTGCATAGCAGCTGCACCCCAAAACTATGTTTCACTTGAGAATACAAGACCTATGAACTGCTGTGATTTTCACTGTTTGTAGTGTTTTCCACAGAACAATGCTTCTGAGTGTATACTCAAAGTAGGTTGCAGAACAAATAGTGGAAGAGCTCCAACTGGATGTTTTCATTGTGACATTGTGTGTGGTGCCACGGATGTTTTGCCTGAATTCTTGATGGAGGCATGTGTTTGGTGTTTACAAGTTTGGCAACAGGACAGAGATTTTGTAAACTTTCTTTTCACAGGCATGGTTTAGTTTCTGTTTTAAGTATGTTTCCTAATCTTACTGCCGGTTTCTATAAAGCAAAAAGAACCCAGAGAACACTCTTGACATGGCTCTGAAATAAGAAAAACTGCAAGAATGTATGGAACAGAATGTGGTGAACGGTGCGTGCTTGAATGTCAGGCAAATACAACTCCATTGTTTGTCTTATTGTGTAATTGTAATGTATGACAAGAAAAACTAGTTTTTGTTGATCACCAAATCAGTAACAGTGTGACCTTTTTTATCAGCTGATGATAAAAGGCCACTTGGATCCAAAATGCTGCTGTCTCTGCTCTTTTCCAAATAATGTGGATGATACAGCTCTCCTGATCCTGCCTGACAATGGGACCAGGAGAAAAGGGAGCAGCTAAACGATCAGTTGTCATTTCTTCAATTCCGCGGTGAACTAACTTCAGTTCAAAAAGTTGTGTTTCTTGTGTTGTTAGTTCACAGTCAGAACATGTTCCTGCAAAGAATGGGGATGCATGACAACCATTGCTGTCTATGCAGAATGCATTGCCATACCCTGACGTACCCAAAGCTGTACTCCTTTGGCTTCCTGTGTCTTTGCAGTGGAAAATCCTTTGAACACTATACTGAAAGGCAGTGCAGGAGGCAGGAGCAAACAAACACTTCTGACCTAAAATTGCAACAAGTTGTAGCTATTTCATTAGAAGCACAAGCCTGATGAATATTTCGGCTGTTCTCACCTCTTTTTCCATGTGTTGTCAATGCTGCCCTTCCTCTGGAAGTCTGTAAGGCACTGAACAACGGTGTAAGCTATGGAAAGTGCTGTTGACTAAAGCTAAATGCTTTAGGAGAGTAAGTGACAGGATTATCGGAGATAATAATGTAGCTGGAGTTATTTTTCTGTTTTGTAGTTACAGACAGAGCTGAGTACAAAGAATTCCTAGGGGCTGTACTGAGAGATATGGTTGTTAATCTTCTTAACATCCATTGCCCTTAACAAACAGCTTGCTGGCAACCATTTCCAAGATTTGATGATAATGCACACGTAAAATGTTAGGCGGGATGAGGTAACAACCTGTAATAACCATTGTGCAGTGCCTTGAGGCTGTTGGTGAATGCTGCCTTTAAGCACACAGGCTTATTGCAGTGTGAATGTCAAGGTCTGGGTAAGAATAGTTCTGTGTCTGTGGTAGCTGGTGCTGATTTTCTTTAATCTTCATTGCAAAACACCTGCTCCAGTCATAACACTGTGTAACAGCTTTTGAATAATGTCAGCAAAACCCAGCAGATGTAATTTTAAAATTTTAGGCTGAATGGAAGAGTGGGCAGTCTTTTCCCAGCCATGTTTTCCTTCTCTGATTTAAGGCTTTTCACTGAAAATTATGGTTTCATAGAAAGGTATCATTTTGTGTTTCTATAAAAGCTTCTTTGCTGCCTAGATAATCTACTGCATTTAAGTACTGTTCATCTGACAAGGCTACTGAATCGACCAAACCTCTTGAAAGTCTGTCATCAGACATGTGTCACAGGTTCAAGAAATCTCTGGAATTCACCAGACTGCACATCCTTTGAGAGACAGTTGTGCATTTCATTTATTTTCAACAGCGCCAGACCATTGACTTTGCAGGTATACGCACGTGATTTGTCTTAATGCGTACTCAAGCACAAGCATATTACTTTCTTTCAGCTGTGCAACTCTGATGGTACTTAAAGATAGGCTACTTCAAAGATTCATACTGAATCTAAACTGAGGCTGGGATTTTTTCGTTGAGTTTGTTGAGTAGCGGTAACTGCATTTTTAATATTATCGCTATTAAAATTGGCTAAATATTATGTTTTCTTTCTAAGTCTATGATTTTTAGCTCTTTGTAAACCTTATGGTGATATTCAGCAAAGAATTCCCAAGTCCCACAAGGTATGAAAGATTAATTTACGCATTAAATAAAGTATTGATTTCTGGCACTTTGTACTTGGCAAAAGATGGCTCCAGATACCAGTTTAAACTATTAAAATATATAGTACTCTTTCTAAAGCATGTTTGTGAGCCACAATTTATGAGAGGCAGTATGTCTCTGAAATGCCTGTGGAATGTTTAAGGACGTTAATGCCAGCAGTGTGAAATCCTTTCCTGGACAAATAATACAAGGGACTGTTGTTTTGATGCTGATAGTACAAAATAATTGATTGACGTAAAATATGATTTAGAGGATGACGAGTCATTGTCTAGTAAGTAATTGATTAATCATCTCCAGTTAATTGCCACAAGTTGGACTGCATTGCTAGAACTGGGCATTCTCTGTGTGTGTGAGATCTGCACTGAACAGGTTTTTCTAAAGGTGGAGAGAACCTGTCTCCGTTGAGGATGGGATCCAGATTCAGACTGCCATAGCTTGTAGAGTATGGTGTCCTGTCTCTGGATTGATTGTGGGTGCTGACCAGAGCTTTTCCCACACATGACACTTGTGGTAGGTGAGAATTCTCTGTGGCCAAGTAAGCTTACCTTCCAGCCTGTTCTTCAACAGGGGCAGTAATAAGGTTTCTCTCTGCTTTCCAGTTTGTCTCTGAGGAGTACGGTTTTCTTTGAGACTGTTTCTGCATTGTCCCAGATGGCTGAAACTTGTGATTACACTGGTTGCTGATGGGGGATGGGCACAAACCCCACACATGGGGGGCAGCACGGCAGCTCATTCACTTCCCTAAGGAAGTAAAACTGGCATAAACTCAGGTAGGAACTCTATAGAGTGCCTTGGATTTGGATGTTCATAAGAAACTTCTGCGAATCCTGGTATTTTTAAGTGCAGAACGCCTGCCTCAAAGCCTCAAGTTGGGTACCTTGAAGCGACTTAGAAGAGGCACCCAAAAATGAAGGCCCTTTAAATTTTTTTCTTGCTTTTGAAAAATCATGATTCTTTGTCTTCTCCCTTCAACACTTAGATTGCTGTTGTCTTCCCCTGAGCTGCCACAGGACAGATTCATGGATAATAAATATATGACATATGAGTTAGAAATGGCTGTGTGTGCAGCTAGTCTTCCAGGATGCTGTCAGAAAAGCAGAGCTACTGTACTATGGGATTGCTTGATTTATGGCAGCATATCAATGCTGCCCGTGTGGTAGAATTCATTTTGACATGACCTTTCACATACTGTTGCAGTCACCTCTCATTAATTTTGAACAGAAACAGTGAGCTGTAAGAAAAAATGTATAGTCTATAATGGAAAAGATGTCACAGAATCATAGAATAGCCCAGGTTGGAAGGGACCTCGAAAGACAATCTGGTTGAACCTTCTGTGGAAATGGGAGTCTGGATGTTGCTCTGTCATATCAGGTCTATTGATAAGGACTCTATTGTTCCTGTTACCTTGATATCTGAGTCTTTTAGGAAGAGATACAATCTTAAGCAGAACTTGCTAAACCTGGGAGGATGCAGAAGAAACCAAGTCCCATTCTTGATAATGTCAGTAACTTCTTCCTGCTGCTTCAGCTTGATCAGTGAGACCAAAATGCAACAGTGCTTTTATACCCAATGGTACTTAATGAACAAGCATTTAAGAATTAGAGAGCTTTGCTTCTCCCTTTGATTTGACCTCTTTGGAAATAGAGAGGGGAGAGAGAAAATGTATTCCATGTTTTGTTTCTTATTCCTTTTAACTGAAGTACAAGAAAAAGGGTATTTTTCCTCATGAGACATTGCAGTGCTAACCCATAATAGGTCAGGCAAAGGCAGAAATTATTATACAGTATGGGAGCAATGGTCCACTCATGGTATGAATGAGTTAGAACTAGAATACAGCTTCCTTGAGTGAATCTGGTAACTGCAGTGATGAGAATGTTATACTGAAGTTAATAATTTCTATGAAGTGAATACTTAATTTCAAGCTTTTCAGCTAGTCTAACTTTTAACTGTTGTTAAAAATATGTCCTAAAACTAAGCCGCCATATAGAAAACGTTGGGAAAGACCTCTCTTCACAACTTAAATTTCATGCTAACAGTGTTACCGCATTCACCAAGACTAAATGATAGACTGTAGGGGAAATGGAGCTTGCAGGTTATAGGGATTACTTTGTTGTAGGAGTGACAAGGTAGGAAGAACATCCCAACTTCAGCCCTTGCAGGGTTGTTAGCTACTGTTGCAATACTGTTTGCACAGCAAGTGAAGCAATAGTTCTGTTCCACTGAAGCGTGCAGTACATGTGCATGCTGCTCAGCAGACTGCCAAGATAAACTAGCTGCAGCAAGATTAGACTTGAATCATGATGTTTCACAAATCCTGTTTTTTCTCATCTTCTCTGGGTGCTTAATATACCCACAATGCAATGACGCTCACCCATATATCTCTTCAGCAGAAGATTGTAACTTCCTTAGTTTTTAATTAAAATTGTCCATACTCTGATTTATTGGCTTCATAAAGTATCTTGGCTTACTCAGCCTCAGGTAAATGAAAATATTTGCTGTGGCAAATAGGCTATTAGTTTTATGAACCACAGCAATAAAAAGCTTCTATCAAGAACATCATTAGATGAGCATAAAACTGTGTTCCATGTAAAACTACTGATAGGTCTGAGAAGTTTTACTTTGGTTTATCAGCTTCTGTAGGAAAAGGTGTTAGTGGTATCATCTCTTTTGTATACCTTTGTGCTCAGTTCAAAAACGAAAAGCACTTCTGAGCAATGTTTGAAAGGATGGGGGTCACAGCCTGGGCAAGAGGTCTGGACACAATCTGAATTATTCCCTCTTCTCTGCACAGATGGCACGTATCAACTTGGGCTGTCACTTTGTCCAGAATCAAAATAATTTTGACTTAAATTAGGCATAGAAGAAATCTTTCTGAATTCCCTGTTTGTGCTTTACACAGGCTAGCTGGCTCACTGATTTCAGCTGCTTAGGCAAGCATAACTTCCTCTGGCAGGGTGGATTTTTAAATAATCTACAGATGTCTGCAGAATGGCAAATGGATTAGTGGACAAGGCTTTCGGCTCGGAGAGATAGCTTTGTCCCTTGTAAGGGTGTATCGTGGGCCTACACCCAGTCCCGCAGTCAGGTTTTTCAATGGTGACATTATCACAGAATGGCAGGGGTTGGAAGGGACCTCTGGAGATCCTCTCATCCAACCCCTGTGCTTGAGCAGGAACACCTAGAGAAGGGGCACAGGACTGCATCCAGGTGGGTTTTGCATGTCTCCAGGGAAGGAGACTCCACAGCTTCTCTGGTTCTCACTGTTCCAGTGCTCTGCCACTCTCAAAGTCAAGAAGTATTTTCTCATATTGAGGTGGACCTTCCTGTGTTCCAACCTGTGCCCATTGCAACCTTGGCCTGTTGTTGGGCACCACTGAAAACAGTACAGTCCCATCCTCCTGACACCCACCCTTCAAATATTTGTAGGTATTGATGAGATCCCCCCTGAGTCTTCTCTTCTCCAGGCTGAACAAACCCAGGTCTCTCAGCCTTTCCTCACAGGAGAGATGTTCCCATCCCCTGATCATCTTTGCAGCTCTCCGCTGCACTTGCTCAAGCAGTTCCACGTCCTTTGTAAACTACTTTATGTAACAATTGGAAGCTTGTTTGCCTTAAAAGAGGACAGCATCTGGTTTTCTTAAAGCAATAAGTGAGTTAACCTTCTCCCACCCCCAGCAGCCACCAAGTAATTTTAGAAATGCCATCTTTCATCCCATAAATCCACCTTTGACCTCCTACGGGTACCATTTTATTAACCTGAGGCCAGCGTAAAGTTAATGGAAGGCTGTGTCTACCGCTGGAGGTGGCTGGGCAGGAAGATGGTCTGCAGCCAGAGGCAGTGCACAGGATCAGAGCTGCCCCTGCTCTTTTTATCCTCTGCAAGAGCTACTGCTGTCTCAGTAATTTCCAAAACCTGTGGTTGAGAGCACTGTGCTCAGTCGGAAGTGGAATGCTGCAGTGGTGGGCAGGGGATATGCTCTCTGTGCAGCGTGTAGTGCTGCCTGTTCATGTTGACTAGGACTACAGCATGGCATGTTTAGCAACAGGGTAAAGAGAATCCTCTCACGTACCAACTGCAGGTTGCCCCTGGGCCACTAGTCTATGGTTTGATGGGTTTGGGGTTTTGTTTTGGTTTTTTTGTGGGGGGGTTTAGGGGTGTTTGGTTTTAGTTTGTTTTTTTTCAGATGGTTCTCTAAAAATTGCTTTGGTTCTGTGTTTCTCTTTGCATTTTGTCATGGCGCTATGGTAAGCTGCTGTTTGCTTCCTTTCTGAATCTTTATGTTCTGATATTCCCCAAAGGTATCAACAATCCTCTCCTCCAATTCATGGCAGAATTACTGAGCGGTTACCATGGCGACAGGGGAGGAATTGGATCTGCAGACCAGCTGAGATCAATCCCAGCTGCCTGCCTCCTACTTCTGAGCAGTCAGCGTTTTTTTTAATAAAGTGAGCGTGTACAGGAGGCATGTCTTTGTCTTGTTAAGCCTTTGTTGTATATTAAATCCTGAGGGCTTTCACCATAATCTGCTGAACTTGCAAGCTTTACAAATCCTACCCTTACGCACAGGGCTGGGGGCATTAGACCCAGTAAATATTTTTTTCCTGATCGATTTTGTTTATTTCTGGAATTTAGAATGCACTGCAGATTTTAATTGGGGAATTGTTGCTAGAAATGAGTGACATTAAAGGTACAGTGTTTAAGAAGTAAACCTAGGGTTCTGCCTTTAAAACTCATTTTATCCATATCGTTTTTATGTGCTAAAAGGTGATGCGTTTTCTCTTAGCTTCGCTTCTGTGTTGCAGAGGAACATAATCCAGAGGAAGAGCAGTGGGAACGTAAAACAGAAAGCTTGTGTGCTGTTAGTAGGTTTCCTTCTAGACTAACTTTTAGCCTGCATTTCTTTCCACTAACTTCCATAAATTCACTTTGTTTCTAGGTGTCAAAGACGCTGTTATCGGACAGGGCAAGCTCCTCTGAAAACCCAGTGTTCTATCAGTACCTGAGTGGGTGCTGAATCCTCCTCCATCCAATTCTAGCTGCACGTATTTAGATGTGTTAAAAATTGGGTGCATAATTCGGATTCCCCAACCCTGATGCCAGAAGTTAGCACAGTCTAACCTCCAGGCTTCAGAAATTCACCTTGTTCCTCTACATTGAGGCTATAAACCAAGGCACCCTGCTGGTACTGTTTCGGTCAGGCTTTTGTCAGCTCTTCTGCAGCAGGGTAGATGCAGATTTGGATCAGAGAATTCAGGCAGCCAGAAATAGAGTTGTGTTGGCTCTTACTTATTGCTCTGTACTTACTTTCGTTCTCTCCATGTCCTTCTCAAAACAGTAACTCAAATATATTTAATTTACTTTTTAAGACTATTTTTTGAGAAAGCTATGAGATAGTAAGGACAGTGTTTCGGAAAGTCTTTTTGGTATGCTTTTTATACAAAGTTTTTTCTTTTGAACAGCTGCTGCAGGCAAGTTAT
Organism: Phalacrocorax aristotelis; assembly: GCF_949628215.1. Classification (NCBI taxonomy): domain Eukaryota; kingdom Metazoa; phylum Chordata; class Aves; order Suliformes; family Phalacrocoracidae; genus Phalacrocorax; species Phalacrocorax aristotelis. The sequence goes on along the minus strand of NC_134297.1, from coordinate 1,759,643 downwards.
CTACTTGGTGATGCTTCCTAGAGACACTGAGAAATGGCCAGCCTCCAGTGAAAGAGCATGAGTGGTGGATTCTTGCAAATGGCAGTTCTGTTTGTATTGCAATTGCAAGGCTCTAGGCTTGTTCTTTGCAGTCCTGGCTGCTGTGTTTGTATAAAGGGATGAGTTTAGTTTTCTTTATCTCCTCTTCTCTACCTGTTTCAGCTTGCTGCAACCACGGTGACTCTCTTCTAAATATGAAGTGCCCTGTTAGTCTGCTTTATTGGGCTATTGTTAGAATCATTACACCAAGGCAGAGTAGCATCCCAAGCTTTTGGGGAATTGTTTAATTGAGCTTGAAGGTGCTCAAAGCTGCTTAGATCCAGTTGATCCCAATAATTCTTTGTCTGGGGGAATAAAAGCTGGATCCTTGCCAAAGGTGGGGCAAAGGCAATACTTTATTCTGTGCTTGCTGTCATGAAAGCAATCCATGTGACGCAGATTTACGGCCTGGGACCCTTTAAAGAAGGGTTCAGGGACATTTTCCTCTGATTCAAAAAAAGAAGTAGCTGATCTCATAGGCATAGCTACAGCATGTGAAAAATTCTTATCCAGGGAATTATTTTGCAATTTCTTTTCCTAGAGCCATTCAGGAAACATAACCAACAAATGGTTTCATATTTGGATGCCTCAGTATTTGGGTTCACTTCCCTTTGACTAATATCTGGGAAAGAAAACTCAAAAGGTTCGTTAACCTCTTACAACTGTTGGAGCTCTAGGCTGCTTCCTAATACATCTGTTCAAAGGGCGGCATATTGTGTCATGTGAGGATTCCCAGCTGTATTCTCCTAACCCATCTCAAATCTCTTGCCATTTTATTGAAAGCAGGCCTTTGTTTGCTGTGGTTCTTTTTGTGCTGCAGTGACAATGAACGGCATACATCTTGTGAAAGACTGCTTGCTTGGCTGTCACAGTTGTCCCAAGCATATCAATGACAGAAAGGGAAACCATTGCTTTTGGTGTTTGCAGGTGTTTCCACTGGATCGAAGCAAGGAGAGGTAGACTAATAGATGCTAGCATACTGTGGCTCTTGTAAAAGAAGCTGTTACGTGCCTAGCGTAAGACTAGCTGGAGTTGTGAGTAGCCCAGGAATTTGGACCATCTGAATTTGACTATAGACAAATACTCCATTGCACTTGGTCTCTACATTTGTGTATATTACCTGTATACTTAGGGGAACATCTCCTAGCAAATTTTTTGTAAAGAACGGATGGTAGGCTTTCAAAGGCAGAAACCACAGTGAGGTACTAATATCATAAGAGTTTCTTGGAAAGCTTTTTTGTGTTTTGTTCACTGATATTTGGTTGCCATTCTGGTATTAGTGACAGCTCATGCCTATTATGAATTCATAGCATGCTAGGTAACTGCTGTTTGTAGAGGGCCTGGACCTTCAGAGGGTTGCTACAGTAGACCTTCGTAGTCTTAGGGGCTGATTGCTAGTTTGGGGAGAAAGAAATACGCTGCTACTCCCAGAAGGTTACCTGTGATAGAAGTGGCATGGGATGCCTACTACTGGAGGAACTGTGTTGCCTCAAAGGCAAATACTGTCCAAATTCACCGACTGTATTCAAGGTCAAGAGCAGCGCATATCAGAAAGAGCATTAAGATATGGGAAGTTTAGCTATTAATGGGACTTAAAAGGTAAACAAATAGATTAAATGCTCTCAGTTCTTGACAGATAACTGTCTATCAAGAGTCTTAAAATGACCCCTAGTGCTAGAGTGAGATGATTAAATGCTGACTAGGTTAGCTGCCTCCCCTTTCCCTCTCTGTTGCAAGTATTACCTCTTGTAATAGACGCAATCCTACTGGGTTTTTTTCCTTTCTTCTATTTCCATTTTGTATAGTTCTTTGTTATTCCTCCTTCGCTGCTCTTCAGTATTATACGTCATTGCTTCCTATTTGTCTAATCTCCTGAAAGTACCATTACTGTAATATATCCACATCCCTGTCTTTGTAATTCATTCACTCCTACAACACCATGAAGAGGCAGATAAAGACTGCTAAGGAAACCCAAGTATGCCCTGGCAGGGAAACACAGCATCATTACATATCTATCCCAGCTGTTTTAGAATTGGGTTTTCCTTTCTGCTAACCAGCTATGAGTACTCTCTCTGGTCTGGACCGCACAGGCTGGGTTCTTCCTGTGAAATTGACAGGATGTTCTCCTCAGAAACTTATTCACTGGAAGAATCAATATTGTGTACCAAAGAGAGTGTTTAGAGACCGTACTCAGATAGTATGAAGGTTTGAATGACCCTTTATGCTCCTTCCTCAGGTATTGGCATCCTCCCCACACCCCCAACCTACCCTGGTTTCTCTTTAGACTGGTGTTACTGTGGCCTGTCATTTAAGAATATCCTGGTAACAGAAGATCTTGCGGAAGCACCACACAAATGCATAGGTCATAAATGTGGTGGCAGGACCTAGAAAATGTGTCAGTAACATGCAGAACATTGAGCAAGGTTTCGGTTGTGTATACTCTATCACACCACCCTTTCTGACAGCAGTGTTTCAAAACGGTGTGATTCTATAAAGGTGCCTTTATGGTACACAAACAGGATGGCTGCAGTCAGCACTAAGTGCCAAGAAAGAAGTTACATTTGTCTCCACCCTAGGAAGGTTGGAAGGACTTGAAATTTATGTCTTGAAATAGGGCATTTCCAGAGAGATATAAGAGAATCTGTTATGATCGAGTAGGAATGGGACGTCTTTGGATAGCTGTGCTGTCACTGTGCACTTTGCAGTTGTCCTAAATTGCACACTCAGCTCATGGTACAGAGAACAGTCGGTCAGTGCTCACTGAGGTATCAAAAGTGATACAAAAAATAAGTGTTTGTCACTACAGAGGGTGTCGTGCTTCTCTGCTGAGAAACGCAACTGAGTTGATGAACACTGTGCATTGTTTGTCCTTGAGGGCATCTGATGTGCTATATCCTTCCTCCCTAATCTTTAGCCCCAGACATTAAACCACTTCGCCATTGTGTTGTGAGTACTGTCTCAGTTCGTGCCTCTTCCTGATCTGGCTGTAGGCACAGCTGAGGTTTCATTGCCAAGTTCAAGTTTTATTTGGCTCTTCTTTGTTGTTGTTCTGTTTTTGTTTGTTTTTTTTTTTTTTTTTTGCTTGCTTTTGTCTGTAGTATTTTTCTCAGTGGCCAAAAGAGTGAAAATCCTGCCACATGTAGATTGAGCTTTTGGATGAGTGGAGGGATGTGTCCAGACTAACCTGGGACTTGAAGTGTTAACAAGCAGAGACATCTCAAATCAGATTAGAAATGAAATGTGGGTCAGTAAGTGTTTCAGTTTGCAATATTATTATGTTGAGAGAATGTTAAAGAGTAAACATGGGTAGGGAACCTGAGATGATTCCTTACCACATTTTTCATGACCCTAAAGCTGAGTTATGTGGTCAGTAGGTGATGATTTATAGTTTATAAAGAAAAGACAGAAAAATCATGTAGAATCTACCAGCATTTGTTGCCAAGGTTAGTTTCTACAGATAACTACCAAAGAGTAATTTCCAGTGTGGATTTTCCAAGGCTATTGACAAATTCTTGTATAACAAAGATGGCAGCTGGATAAAGCAGAGGAGGCAGACCTTTGGTTTTCAGCTCCGAGTCTTGTTTAGAAGATAGACAAACAAGCTCTATCAGAGCAAAGTGAAAAATTCTTCTGATACTGCCTTGGCCAAATTCCAGGTTGCAGTTGGTGCTGTCTTTGCTTGAGATGAGCTGTCCTGAAGCTGGAGGGTTGCATCTTTTCCAAAAGCAAGTACAAAGATATGAAATTGTTTTGGCAAGAGCCTCTCCAGAAATGTGGAGCGAGGGGCAGACTACTTTGCATATGCAAGTGTGTCCTGCTGTAGATTCCTGCCCACTTCCTTCAGCTACAGAGAAAGGGTAGATTTGTCATGTAGCGCATGCTGACCATGATAACAATTAATGCTGTGAAGTCAAGAGGATTTAAGTCCTTATTTAGTTCTGAAGTTCAGATCAGAACCTTGAGGGTCACTGGCAAAGTGGTGGAAGGCAAAAGCAGTAATGGTTTTATGGGAAAGAAAGGACGGGGGGAGGGGGTGAAGTCACATTTATCCTAGGAACCCATGATGGGTATAACCCCATAGTAAATTTGCATTAATGCAAATCTCTAGTTAAGTGTATTTAGTGTTACAAGGCATTCAGTTTGCATGGCCCCAAATAACATCTTAAAGAGCGGTGTGTGTGTGTTAGCCTTCCTGCTTCTCATGTGGAAGGGTGACTGCAGCTCACTGCAGTTCATTCACACTCTGCTTCACTCGAGTCCTTTTGAATTTCGACAGATACAGAGACAATACCCAGCAATTAACACGCTTCCCTCTGCTTAAAGTGGCACGTTATTTACTTACCAGGTAAAGCCTGCTGTGTTAGCTTCAGCAGTAGCCCAGCAGGGAGATATCCTCCCTGCCTATTACCAAAATCATGGCTTAATTTGAGCTCGTTTCTTTTGTTGAAATGCAAAACTAATTATATTTAACTACAGATGAACGGGAAGTTGCATTACCAGTGTTTTTTCAAATCAATGGGGAGTTATTCAGCATTATTTGGGGGCTGGGGAACTTTGTAACCAGATAAAAGCTATGGGGGAGGGCAGAGCTATAAAAAGTGTTATTGTGTGATTATGAAGAGGCCTTTTAATGCAGTTATTATGTGATGCTAAAAAGGCCTTTATTGCTTGAAGTTGGAAGCAGAATACAAATGGGCTCACAGTGTCTATTAAACGAAGAGTGGAAAAAATAGTCTCTGTTTCCCTGAACTGCAAAGTGAAAATAACGATTAAGTAGTGATTAAAATCCGTGGCACTGCTGGGTTTCTTAGTTTGATCATATACTAAGCAATACAGTTTAGCAGGTAGGGAGCAATATTTTGTGCAATTTAAACCATAGTTCATTGTTATGATTAACCTGTTTATCCAGGTTATGATGTCAGCCAGTTGTTCTGCTGATAAGGGCTGGTTGAAACATTTAGGGTTGAGCTGTCCCTGGTGTAAAAAAAAAAAAATAAAATACAGATGAGCTTGATGTGAAAACTTAACATGATATGACACCTGATTTCCAGAAGTTATCTTCATTTTCCTTGACTGAAGGCTACTGGACAAACACAGATGGCGCTTTTGTGCTTAATTTAATCACCAGGGGTCTGCCTCCCACCTCTTTGTTAATCTAATTTGTAGGAGAAAGCCTTAACATTGTGCGCAAACACACTGAGAACAAAAAACAAGGCAGGTTCGAGACTGGAGCAGACCTACAGCCTATCCAATTGTTATCTTGGCTACTACAGAGAGCCTCCACCAGAAGAAAACCCAGCTCACGAAAGACTGGGAACTACTGGAGAGGGTCCAGTGGAGAGCTACAAAGATGATCATGGGCCTGGGCTTCTCTCTTGTGAGGAAAGGCTGAGACACCTGGGTTTGTTCAGCCTGGAGAAGAGAAGACTGAGGGGGGTCTCATCAGTGCTTATAAATAGCTAAAGGGTGGGCGTCAAGAGGATGGGGCCAGACTCTTTTCAGTGGTGCCCAATGACAAGACAGGGACAACGGGCAGAAATTGGAACAGAGGAAGTTCCACCTGCATATGAGGAAACACTTCTTTACTATGAGGGTGCCAGAGCAGTGGCACAGGCTGCCCAGAGAGGCTGTGGAGTCTCCTTCTCTGGAAACATTCAAAACCTGCCTGGATGCAGTCCTGTGCCCCTGCTCAGGCAGGGGGTTTGGATGAGGTGATCTCCAGAGGTCCCTTCCAACCCCTACCATTCTGCATTTTCTGTGAAAAGACAAGAGACTGCAAAAAAGCTGGGTATAATTTTGCTTCTCAACATCTATGGCAGGACAGAAATGTTGAGATTTCTTAGAGTATGTTTTGTGCCCTTAATAACTATGAGATGATTGCTCATGCCACCTAGTGATTAAGCATCAGAAGTCTTTCTGCAGGCAGTGATTGTTGACTGTACGTAAGCAAAGGCAGGGCAGTCAGATGTTACTTGAAGGTTCTTGTGGCCATTTCTTAGAACAGTGGTGTGTCTTGGATTTCTTTGTGCTAGGCAGAGTATAAATGCAAAATAAATGCTGTGCTTGCTGCCTAAAGACAAATAAAGGATGAGAAGATGGAGGTGAATGCAGGCAGATTGACTCCTACTAAGAATTTCTCAGGAGGAATTTGTACCGGAGTGTTTGTACTCAGTTCTCTAGTCCAGCAGGTTCCCATTGGTATGCTTCTGCATATATGACCACTAGGAGTTTCCTGTCCCAACGGAAACTGGAGCAAAATAGCACTTGAGACTGCAGTTACATTTTGATCATTGTACTTTAGCCCTTAGCAAGGGGAGAATTCTCATGTGAAGATGGGGCGGAAAAAGGCAATGGAGTTACCTAATCCATGCATGGCAACTGTCACAGCTTCTAATCGCTCAGACTGGAGGGCAGATGATCACTAGGCAGACCCAGGCAGGTAATTTCTGCCTCCCTTAAATGGATGAGGGGGTTGAGCTGTGTAGGAAGGACTTTGTGACATGGAGAAGATGCTTCTACTGTTTACTGTATTACCATAGCTGGGGACTAGTCACTGATTGACAGTGACCTGTGGAGCGCCACACAGGGAGTCTGTGGAAGGGCAGGGTGTCCAAGATAAATCCTGAAAGCCTAGGCTAGTGCCATAACTGCAGGATCGTGCATTCTCGCAGAATAAAGCTATCCAACGGGCCTCTCTGGCTCGGTGTTGTCTGTCTTGAATAGTTCATTTGCTTTTACTTTTATGATCTGTATAGTTATGTGTCCTTACCCTCAGTCATATGCTTCACATCATGAAGCCTGTTGCCACATAAGAGAAGCCCCTTCAATCTCAACTAAAGATAAGTGAATCTTCTCAGCAACATGTTTCTTCTAGGTGGGTAATCAGATATTCCTTCATGTAAGGGCTACTTGTGTATGAAAGGTCTTTTCCAACCTAAATGGTTCTATGATTCTATAAAATGAAGCCCGGTTGTGCTTCAGCACTGCTGTGTCACTGCAAATTAGGTAACTCCTCAGTATGTGACTTGCGCCTTGGAATAAAGGTGGAGTTTTTGGAGTCGCTAATGTTGTACCAAGCCTGGACAGAGTAACTTGGAGAAAAATAATGATGATGCCTATTAAGATATTTTACTGTGAGCTTGATGTCCTAAATTACAAAGAGGTTGAGACAAATGCACAGATAATTCTATAGTCTTGCAAGAGTGCCCTTGATAGGATGGATGGGTAGCTATAAGAAATATAGGGTAATGAAAGTATTACATACCTTTTTGGATGTTGCTTCTGCTAAGGATCCCCCATTTCTGTCAGCTTAGCAGTAGGATCTAAGTGTAGCTTTGTGTTGGTGCAGAGCACTCTCATACTATTATGTGTATTTAAAGCTGTGCCTGTGTGTTTTCAGATACGTTCAATTTAGGTTGTGCCTGTGTGTTTTCAGATACGTTCAATTTAGGTTGTGCCTGTGTGTTTTCAGATACATTCACTGTAGGTATGCAGAGAATATAAACTTTGTGGAATGTCTCTTTTGGGTTGAAAGAACTGAAGAGGGAGCGTTCCTTGCTTGCATGGAAGCTCTGCAATTCATGTTCTATACGGGACCCTGAATGAGCAGAACAGACAAGAGCAATAGGTACCCTCTAAAGTAGACCATACTATAGTAACTCTAGTCTCCCGTTCCAGGGCCAGCCGAGCACTGTTGCTGATATTCTGCACCACTTCCCAAAGCAGCTTAATACTATAGCACTGCCTGCCAGCGACTGTCACCTTTCACTGTTTAATAGCAGCATTGAACAATACACTGACATTTTAAAAGACCTAATCAGTGCTTCTGACAGTGACAGTTGGTTGAATGACACTGGTCTTCTGCAGTTTTTTCTGGAGTAAGATAAATCAAGTGTAAAGGGTGTGGATTTATGTGTGCGCTTGCTCGCGCTCTCGCGCTCTCTCAGAATAAGCATTTGGGGGGGGCTTTTTTTGTTTGTACAGCTTATCGTTTGAGGGAAGTAAATGAATGCTGGAGGAGAGATGAAAGCAGGGAGAGCATCTTAAAATAAAAATACATGGGTCATCCCAGCAGTATGATAGTCACCCAGAACCATGGACATGTGAGCGAAGCACCACTGGGATCAAAGAAGGGCAACTAGTATCGACAGACAAAGAGAAGGCTGAGGTGCTCAACAACTTTTTTGCCTCAGTCTTCACTGCTAACCTCTCTCCTCACCCCTCCTGAGTTGATGGACCACAAGATGGGGACTGGGGGGGTAAAGCCCTTCCCACTGTAAAGGAAGATAAGGTTCGTGACCACCTGAGGAACCTGGATATACACAAGTCTATGGGACCTGATGAGATGTATCCGAGAGTCCTGAGGGAATTGGCTGATGTAGTGGCCAAGCCATTCTCCATGATATCTGAGAAGTCATGGCTGTCAGGTGAAGTCCCTGGGGACCGGAGAATGGAAACATTGTGCCAATCTTTAAAAAGGGTAGAAAGGAGGACTCGGGGAACTCCCGTCCTGTCAGCCTCACCTCCGTGCCGGGGAAGATCACGGAACAGATCCTCCTAGAAGCTATGCTAAGGCACATGGAGTACAGGGAGGTGATCCGAAGCAGCCAGCACAGCTTCACCAAGGGCAAGTCCTCCCTGACCAGCCTAGTGGCCTTCTATGGTGGAGTGACTGCATCAGCGGACAAGGGAAGAGCTATGGATGTCATCTGTCTGGACTTCTGTAAGGCCTTTGACACGGTCCCCCACAGCATCCTTCTCACTAAACTGGGGAGATACGGATTTGATGGGTGGGCTGCTCGGTGGATAAGGAATTGGTTGGATGGTCACATCCAGAGGGTAGTGGTGAATGGCTCGATGTCCAGATGGAGACTGGTGACAAGTGGTGTCCCTCAGGGGTCCGTACTGGGACCAGTGCTGTTTAACACTTTCATCAGTGACATAGACAGTGGGAGCAAGTGTACCCTCAGAGCAAGTTTGCAGATGACACCAAGCTGAGCAGTGCAGTTGACATACCGGAAAGACAGGATGTCATCCAAAGAGACCTGGACAAGCTGGAGAGGTGAGCCTGTGAGAACCTCAAGAGGTTCAGCAAGGCCAAAAGTAAGGTCCTGCACCTGGGTCAGGGCAACTCCCGATGTCAAGGCAGGCTGAGGGATAAAGGGATTGAGAGCAGCCTTGCAGAGAAAGACTCAAGGGTACTGATAGATGGAAAGCTGAACATGAGCCAGCAATGTGTGCGCACAGCCGAGAAGGCCAACCATACCCTGGGCTGTATCAAAATAAGTGTGGCCAGCAGGTCAAGGGAGGTGATTCTGCCCCTCAACTTGGCTTTGGTGAGACCTCACCTGGAGTGCTGTGTCCAGCTCTGGAGCCCTCAACACAGAAAGGACATAGACCTGATGAGGCAGGTCCAGAGCAGGGCCAAAAAATTGATCTGAAGGCTGGAGTGCCTCTCTTATGAAGACAGGCTGAGAGAGTTGGGGTTATTCAGCCTGGAGAAGAGAAGGCTGTGGGGAGACCAGTACTTAGAGGGGGACTATAGGAAAGATGGGGACAATCTTTTTAGCAAGGCCTATTGTGACAGGTCATGGGGTAATGGTTTTAAACTAAAGGAGGGAATATTTAGACTGGATATAAGGGAGAAATTTTTCATAATGAGGGTGGTGAAGCACTGGAACGGGTTGCCCAGAGAGGTTGTGGAGGCCCCATCTCTAGAAACATTCAAGGTCAGTCTGGACGGGGCTCTGAGCAACCTGATCTAGTTGAAGATGTCCCTGCTCACTGCGGGGGGGTGGCACTAGATGATCTCTAAAGGTCCCTTCCAACCCAAAGCATTCTATGATTCTATAAGAGCTTGTAGTATGTTATCTGCTACAGAGCTACCTATACGCACCTTCTAAATCAGTCCTGTTTCATAATGTGCAGTTGATCACCTAGTTCTGTTGGTTTTCTTCAAAGAGTGTGAACAGAACACTGTATATTGCTGAGCCCCTTGAAAAGATGTGCTTGAGGGGCATCCCTGTTGTTTTGTATGCTGCACAGAGGTAATATGTTTTAAATTTTATGAAAGACTATGTAATGATGCATATGGGTTGCTAGTGGATGAACAAGGCAATAATGAAGTACTGTGTTTAGTACAAGGGCAGCAATCACACCACTTTTCTGCTTGCAGTAGAGGTTTGTGTGATGTAACATGCTCAAGTCAGCTTATTAGGTCTGGTTAGCAGGAAGTGTCTATCAGTGAGGTAGCTGAGGTTAGTATTTTCTTGTAAAACAGCTTAACTAGGCCTTAAGGTACCAGTGATGCAGATACAATGCTATATGTTTCAACAGTCTCCTTCAAGAAAAGTCACAAGATACACAGTGTGCATCTGACTTACCTGATCCTCTTATGCGTTCTTCAGCATTTCAGCATCTTGTTCCCGGTATTAGATTAAAGAAACTGAAGTGTAGTGTGAGTGGGTTTGTTAATACTGGCTCTCTGGTTCCTACTACCCATAAGGTCACAGTTTCTGTGTCATGGCAATTGCTAGGTTTGAAAAGTGCATTTCCAGTGTTAGTAATAATATGAAGGGTTTTTTTCTCTGATGCTTGAGGGATCGTGTCATTGTTGAAGGGACTGTGCTGACATCCAGGGGGACTACTGGTGAAGGAATTGCTGCCCCTCTGCATAACCTTTCCAGAAATTCTGTTACTTAGGGCAGTAATTAGGTAATTTAATGATAAATTTGCAGCTGGTGGAAGAGGGATACTGACTGAATGAGGCATAACCAAAGATGTTGTTCCTTCCCTTGTTTCTAAGACTCTAAAAGTTTTGCTTTCCTGTGTCCTGAGGGTGGTTTCTGGGTTTCATTCTCTTGAAAACCTGCCCATCACTTAAATGCGCAGAAGGATTTGAGCCATTAGAAAAAATAGGGAAGATCTTGAGAGCTGGATGTTGTTGCCTGGGCTCCAATCTCTTGTCTGGCACTTTTGGCTGTATTTACTGTAAGATGTTATCTGGTTGTGTGATTTCCTCCTATTCTTTGCATCCACCATCCACTGTGGCATAGACATGCATAAGAAGGATGTAAGGTAGAGCACAGATGCTGAATTCTGGGGTGATGAAAAGTTCAATGCTTTACACAGAGCCTTTTTTCTCATTTTTAGCTGTAACAGAAAGCACCTGAGAATGGAATGAAAGGCATTAATAACCCCAGCCTATGCCACTGCCGTCCCAGCATGCAGCAACTCTCAAAAGTGCAGAAGAGGTCCATTGGTATGTTTATATAGTGTAGTGTGGCAAAAAAAAAAAAAAAGGTATGAATTTATTTTAGATCTTAATTAGCTCAAAGCCATTTTACCAGCACCCCGCTGTTTGCTCACGGTGCTTGGCTGAGTAGAAAGTAAGTTGATGACTAGTCTAAATGTCTTTCTTTGGGCTGGTCTGGTTTTCCAAGGCAGTGCTGTGGTGGAATTCAGTCACAACTTCATTGTGTTCCCAGTTGATAAAAAGGGCAAGGCTCAGAAGAGTGCCTTGGACAGGCCAAGAGGGGCTGTAATAAGCCCCTTGCTGTTACTCAAGAGATCAAGGGATACTTTGATGTCCCCTCCTTCTGAAAGCCTCTTGGCTAGACAAGACATACAGCCATACATGTAAATGTTAGCCAGAACTAGAACACGCAGTTCTCTCAAGCTGTGGTTTCATTTGAATCTTGGCTGGGTTACTTCTGTTTACTTCTGTATCCCAGTCTTCTGAGATTGAATACTAGCATTTATCAGTCTAGCCTGCTAAAATCTGGTGAGAGTAAAACGAGAAAAGTGGCATGGACCTTGCACTATTATTGTCCTTTGTGGAGCTCTGCTGGCTCTGATTAATTGCTTCCAGTTTACTTATGAAGAGAAATGCTGTGTCAGAATGGCTGTTGGCTGAAGAAGTGTGCTCCAACACCTTACCAGAAAACCCTACTACTTGTGTCCTTTCTTAATGATGGCAGGCAGTGCTGCTTCATTCTGTGTATACCTATATGCTTAATGCCTATCCCCCACAGTCCATATGTGTGTTTCCCCAGTATTGTAAGGAATGTTGCTATTGGCACAAACAGATTTTTGTTTCTGAAACAGTGCACGTTCCTTAAAAACCCAGGTCTGCTTGACAGCTAAAAGTGATCCCTCTGTCGTGTGGAGGTAAAATTAGCTGCTCTGGGAGAAGAGTTTTCTTGCACTACAGTGTGAAAACACAGAGGGTGACAGACAAAGCATGTGCAGTAAAGTTGCTGATAGGTGCTCAGGCTATGTGGGGTAGAGGAATAGTTCTATTAGGATGATTGTTTTCTGTAAGCTAATGGCTGCAGTTTTGAAATAAAACCTATTCATTGTGGCCTCTTGAAATTCATACTTGACTTGAACTTGTTAGGCCACAGAGCTGCTGCAGCATTAAGCTATAGCTGGAGGAAAGCCAGGATCCAATTACATCTTCTGCCTAATGGGTCATAATTTATTCTCTGAAGAAAGCAGTGATGTTGCAGGAAGAGAAAGGCATTGGGCATGCGTGGATATGCATTGTGGAAGGCTGACTGTAAATGAACATGAAGATGGGGAGGTATCCTTTCCTTTCTCACTTGTTTAGTGCCAGTGTAATCCAAATCAGAAAGTAAGTAGTCATACTGGACTATATACAAACAGGCCAGAAATTTGGTTAGCTTTTGTCTTGGCTGTCTAACTTGCTTTGCTGCGATTGTTGATTCTCCCCTTACTGTACTAAAACAGGTTTGTTTTAATAAATTCAGCATCTTTGACTTTTTGCTTTCAGTTTCTGGTGACACTCCCAGAATAGTATGTTCCTTCTTTGTCCAGTAAATGCTAATCAGTTTCATTTTCATAAATAAATGAGGAAAATATGAGGTTTTTTTAGTAGTGGGACTCCAAATGTAGGCTCCTAATCTGTGCTTAGCTATTGAGGTAGGAGGCTTGCACTACTACTTAGGGAGCTGCTCGGAGAGGTTGGTTATTCCTGAAAGCCAAACTTTTAATTTAGATATCTAAATATAGACTCAAAAACTGAACTTCGGACTTCGGTTGTCAGTGTTGGCCTTGCTTTTTTTTACTTTCTGAGTGAGGGTGAGAAGGCTTTTACAGCAGCAATTATCGGGGCCTCTGAACTTTAAATGTTTAACAAACATTTAATTGTTCATCCAGGAACTGTAAAGGTTCTTTAATACGTTGCCATCATATGGGTGAGACTAAGGATTCTTGGTTCTGTAAATATAATTTCTAAACAGGAGCTATCATTCACTTGCTGAAGACAAGATCCTAAAAGACAGCTTAACTGATAATTTGAAAACACTGTAATAAGGTCCTATTATTAAAAAGTGCCTGTCTTTTGCTGATGCCCCCAGCTTCTGGAACGTTCATATTGGGAACTACCGTAATGTCATTTGGGATTATTTGCATCACTGCACATTGCTGCAGCTGCTGCCCAAAGACATTAATTGAGTTTGTAATATTGTCTATGTTCAAGTCTAGTTCCATTGTAATGCAGAAGGATAAATGTTTTAGTATTGCAAAGCAGAAATCTGGTCTGGAAGAACTTGGAGGTCTAGACTTCAGACATCTAAAATATTTTTGTAGTACCTTTGCACTCACTCTCCATACAGCAGATACCTTAGCAGGAAGAGCACCCCAGAATATGATTCCAAATGTAAAATTCAGATGTTGGAAAGATTTGTGGGGAAAAAACAACAAAAGCAATGAGCCTATAGCAGTAGGCTATTTAGTCCTTGCCGCACTGAATCTAATAAACCTTTAGCCTTTTATTATATTTGGCTCTTTGTACATGCAGTTCTGTTTTGGAGTATAGTTGAGAGAAATTAGATTACCCAGAAATAAAACAGGCTGAAGGCAAGAGCTAGAAGGGCAACATGTACCTCATTGAAAACTACAAGGAAGGTGAGAGAGTACCCTCAGACAAGATATGCAAGTCAAATAAAGATGTCCAAAGGGCAATTGAAAATGTGTGAGAAGAATTTTTATTTTTTCAGCAACAATATTCTCAAATATTCCCTCTGAAAATATTACCTGATTGTATTATTTTTTTAATTAATCCTTTTGAGGCTATGCTGGATTCAGTTGTAGAAAGTACAGAAGGTACAATATCTTGCACTGACTCCATGCTCCCTCAATTCCAGAGAAGCTTGTAATAGATGCTTCACTCAAGTCCATGGAACATCTGTTCCATTTCTGCTGCCAAAACACCTTCAGTCTCTTATTTAGAAATAAAATTAAATTAATTTTTAAAAATCATGAAAACAACAAGCGAAAAAGTGCTGACATAAAAGCCAAAGCACTGATGATATTCCATGAGAAGACAGTGGAAGAGACCAAAGTATTGCTAATATTTTCATCTCTGCAATAGGATGGAGTTAGGTGAATTGTGCCTGGATGAACTTGGAAGCAAGTCTCAGCCAGTACTGTGAAGGCACAAATCACAAATTGTCGGTAGTCCTTGTCAGTATATACTGGAAGAAGTTTGCTTCTTAATCCAGGTGTGCTGTGAATGCCAGAAACATCTCTGGTTTCCTGGCTGTTTGGGCTAGGTTTCTGACTGGAATATCAGAGTAGGAGGCCAAGGAAGATCAAGAACCCAGAGTATGCCAGTGACTCCAACTTTGCATTTCTGATGAGGCTTGTCTGAATATGGTATCATATAGAGTGAAAAGTCTCCAGAGCAAAGATAATATGTATTTGCTGCCAGGATAGGCCTTTGAGCCTGTTCCAGTTTGAATTCAGAGGAGTCTTTGCAGGCTGTTTGATGTTCTGGTGTGCACACCAAGCGTGCTCCCTTGTATTGTAGTGTGGTAGAGATTTGAACATGAATCAGCCCTTTCTATATCATTCCATGTGGTTTCATAAAGGACTGGAAGCAACTCTGAATGTTAGCAACTTCTGGGTCCTCAAGGGTCCATGGTACTGTACATTCAGATAAATAAAAAGAGCAACACTTACAAAACCAAGAATGTTCCACCCTATGCTCTTCCATTGGATAAGTAAAGAAGCCAGGGGGATTGGAAGGCTGACAAAGCTTTTTTTTTTTGCTGAAGACCACTCCTGTTGTGTAACCATCTTCTGCATGTTTATTTCTTTGCCAGCCTCTCTTCAAGTGGACATTGTTCCAAGCCAGGGGGAGATCAGTGTTGGAGAATCTAAATTCTTCCTATGTCAAGGTGAGTGATGGCTTATGACATGAGTTGTCTCCATCTGGGTTTGCTGGGAAGATCAATCAATGTATTAACTCTGGGATAAAAGCTCCAGTGCTAGGTCTACCTGCAAGATCTCTTGCTCTCTTTCTCATATGCCCTTGTGGTTTATAAGACTGAGTAGCAAAAGCAACATATGCTGTTGTGTTCTCCCTTGAGAGCTGGTAACAGAAAGTAGCTCCAGCAAACAGATTTTAAAATACAAAAAAAAAAAAAAAAAAAAACCAAAACACCCAAACCAAAAAACAGGTGCTGAAGTGTTGTCTATAAGCTTGAGCAATAGCCACAACAATGGCACCTTGCATCTTTCTACCGATCTTTGATCTTTTGAATTTTGAATTAAGCCTCTTGTTTTTCCAAATTATTTCTCTAATCAACTGCTAACAGCAGTAATGGGAGTGCTAGGTGACTTGAGAGTTATCTCTGCAACTAAGGAATTTAATGCTGCTGAAAACCTGCATTTCTTGTGACTCAATTTACTGTTTGTTCAGGCCGTCAACTGCCCCAGGCTGTTCTCCCTGCACAGTGTCGTGCTGTGCTGACACAATCCACGTGTCTCAAAGTGGGTTCTACAATTCTATGGCCTTTTCCAAATTAGCAACCATGTGTCCTCTTCAGAGGTTCTCCTGAAAGCACCTGGCCTGGTTTCTAATGGGAGGAATTAGTATGTTGGAGCACTGGCATGATAGCATTCTGAAGTATGACACACAGCAAATAGGTACTATAGTGAGCTCTAGGAGCAAGATGCCGTTAGAGGACGACAATTCCTCAGGAGCATAATTACTGGGACAAGTAATGAGGTTATCTGATCCAGGCGTGCTTAACTGCAGAGTAATTTATTAATGCCAGTGGTTTAAAAACGAAAGTATACTCTGAGCAAGTGCTGTTGTGATGATGTTTGCGTTCCGAAAACTACGGAATCAGTTAAACCCTCCAATAATAAGAGTTTATCCCGAATAACAAAACCACGCTGAGGAATGCAGAGATGCGAACTGCGAGAAACCACTTAATAACAATTCTGACTTACATTGGATGCAGCAGGAGGTTTAAGCTGATCAGTGCCAGAACTGCTGTTACAGCAAAGTCACCATTTTGGTATGCAGAGTAGCCCAGCCTGCAAATACAAGTATTTATTGAAAACATGATGGAGCTGAAGCAGAAAGAGATTTTTCATTTCTTGGGCTGATCTGCGTAATGGAGGGTCTGGGGCATCGGATCCCAGGATGCATAGAAAGCCATTCTAGGCTAAAATGAGTATACCCCTTTAGATTATAAAACCAACTTAATATCGTTTTTGCAGGACAGCAGCTGACCATTCACAGTGCTGTGAGAGAGAATTTTCTTTGCTTGCTTCTCAGGTACCAGAAGCCCTTCCCCTGGGTCAGTCTTCCACATAGTGCTGCTGGTTGTTTTTCATTCCCTCTGTGCAGATTTGTTGGGAACTCATTTCAGTTTGCTTTGTTTTCTTTCATTGTCCCTAGTGGCAGGGGAGGCCAAATACAAAGACATTTCCTGGTTTTCCCCTAATGGTGAGAAGCTGACGCCGAACCAACAGCGCATCTCAGTGGTGCGAAATGACGACTTCTCCTCCACTCTCACCATCTACAACGCCAACATTGATGATGCTGGCATCTATAAGTGTGTTGTCAGTAGCGTGGAGGAGGGAGACTCCGAGGCCACCGTCAATGTGAAAATTTTCCGTAAGAGAGCGGCTCCGAGGCTATTTTCTGGTCTACATTTCACATGTATAAGGCAAGATTAGGGAGGCAACCATTTTACCTTACTAGAAAAGGCTGTTCTTAAAGGGGAAGAAAGAGGGTAAAAAGAAAGGGGAAGTGAAGAAGATGCAGCTGCCTTCTTTCTTGGTTTTGAGGGGAAAGTGGGAACTAGGACCTTGGCCTGGCAAGTCATTACCAGCATGTCTAAAGTCTTCTGAATGACAGGAGAGCAAGGGGTGGAAGGAGAAGATTCTAGTGCATCATAAATGTCTGGGAGGAGTAAGCAGAGACAGCAGCTTGTGTGGATGACAGACATGCTATGAAATAAGACTAGTCTTCAGTAAAGAGAATCACACATTCAGCAAGGTTGTTATAATAAGCCACCAGCATGTTGTCCGGCAGAGCCATAATAGCAGCTCCTCCCCTTCCTGCCAGGAAGCTGAGCAGTTCCAGATTCACATTTTCTCTTTCCAGGGTGGACATATCAGTGACTTAGGTAGAGTATGGATTTGGCTCACTGGTGTGCCCGAGAGGCAGGGCTGGGAAATGGGGTTCCTGTGTTGCAGTGCAGTGCATTGAGTCAGGACAGCTTTACCCACCCCTCAGGAACATGAGGATTTCTAGAGAACATATCCTCAGGCTTGAATCAGGAATGTAGCTTGAGGTGTGCTGGAAAGCTGCAGTGACTTTCTCCTTCCATTGTTTTTAGAAAAGCTGATGTTCAAGAATGCTCCCACTCCTCAGGAATTCAAGGAAGGGGATGATGCTGTGATTGTGTGTGATGTGGTCAGCTCACTGCCTCCTACCATCATCTGGAAGCACAAAGGCAGGGATGTTATCCTAAAAAAAGATGGTAAGGCACATGAGGTGTCTTGGTGCTTGTCCATTCAGGGGTCAAACGTCCATCTCCCACCTGGGCTCAAATCAGGCTCATACAAAGGGTTCGGGACATCAAAATGGTGGTGGTCACAAGGGAGGAGAGAAGCAATTTGTACCTAACACTATGTCTTAGGGTGTGAATTTAGTTAGTCAAGGCGCTGTGGTTTGGCAGTGGCAGGACAATGAAGTTCCTACAGGCCATCAGGCTTTGAGACTGGAATAGGCCAAGGAATGCTAGAAAAAAATTTCAGATAAAAGAAATGCCATCAGACAGAAAAGCTGCATGTTGTGACACTCTCCAGTCTTCCTAAGGAAAAAGGGGCTAAAAGCTCCCTGCAAGAACCTTTCCCTTTCTTTCAAAATGCTGCAGATTGTCAGGCTCTGGCGTCCCCCCTGCCAGTAAAATGCCCCTCTGAGCATAACTCCAGTTGAACATTGTTGCCTAAGCTGTGTCTCCCGCATTGGCTTGTCGCAGGCACAAGGGAACTAACTGTAATAAGACCTGAGCTCTGCCACCCTTGGGCCGGAGGGGCAAGTTTCAAACTGCTTTTTGTCTGATACTAATTAAATGTAAATGTGTTTGTGAGTGTATATGTATCTGTTTATCTCTCTGTGTGTACTTACAGTATAAAGCAGCAGAGCAGTTTGCCTGCTACCCACATCTTTATTTCTTGGCAATGTCAGATCCAGTTACGGCAGCATCTCCATTAAATGATAGGAAGGGAAATTTTATTACGCTAAGCCTTGTCTCAACCCAGAAAGGGCAAGGAGAGGAGAAGAACATGTTACTTGTAGTGAGCTTTCCTGAGTATCCTTGGACGAACCTTCCTTTTGTCTTTTCTAGTTCGGTTTATAGTCCTGTCCAACAACTACCTGCAGATCCGGGGAATCAAGAAAACAGATGAAGGGACATACCGCTGTGAGGGCCGGATCTTGGCTCGTGGGGAGATCAACTTCAAAGATATTCAGGTCATCGTAAATGGTGAGCAGCTTAGAGTAAGGCTAGTGTGGGGGCAGGGTATAGCACCTGCACTCCGGGCTGCTGACTGAAATAATACTTTAGATTCATGCTCACGATTTACCATCAGGTACTAATCTTACTCTGCTGTGTCAAATAAAAAGGTCCATGAAATTGACTGTTTACCAGATGTTTACAGGAAATTATCATGTCAAGAGAAACCTTAAGTGTCTCATGACTTAGAGAGAGGTATTGATCTTGATGGGACTCAAAAGTGGTTTTGTCCACAAGACTGATAATTTTTTTGTGCATCTCCCCACCCCCTGCCCTTCCTTCCCTGTGCCAATTGCTTTGAAAAGCTTATGCATCAAACCCGTTGATTGAAACCAGCAGGTGAAGGCCTAAGGGTTTGAATTACTAGTGATGTCTGTGTGTATTGCAGAGGTTTACAGTGAGCCTTCCAGGGCTTGCTCTTGCTACATCTTCTGTCATTTCTAACTTGAATGTGGATTCCTTCTCTTCTAGTACCTCCTTCTGTGCGCGCCAGGCAGAGCACGATGAACGCCACTGCCAACCTCAGCCAGTCTGTCACCTTAGCATGTGATGCTGATGGCTTTCCTGAGCCAACCATGACGTGGACCAAGTAAGATACGTGCAGTGTCCTGATTGTGTGTGAGCATGATGTTTTCACCAAGGCCTGGAAAACCAGGCTGGAGGGAAAGCAACATTTTGACTGGAATAACATTAATTCATTTTCTTCACAAGAAAAAGAATAGCCTCATAACTGAATTGCAGTTAGCTTGTGTTGTAGGTTAACCCCAGTAAGCAGCTAAGCACTACACAGCCACTCACTATGTGCCCTCCGAGTGGGATGGGGAAGAGAATCAGAAGGGTAAAATCCAAAAACTTGTTGGTTGAGGTAAAAGTGGTTTAATAGATTAAGCAAAAGCCATGTGTACAAGAAAAGCAAAATAAGGAATTCATTCATTAATTCCCATTAGCAGGCAGGTGTTCAGTCAGGTCAGCTGTCCCAGCTGTATCTCCTCCCAACAACCTGTGAACCCCCAGTCTACTCGCTGGCAGGGCAGTGTGAGAAACAGAAAACCCTTTGACATTGTGTGTATGCTGTTCAGCAGTACCTAAAACATCACTGTGTTATCAACGTTGTTTAGGACACAAACCCAAAACATAGCACCATATGAGCTACTACGAAGAAAATTAACTCTATCCCAGCCAAAACCAGTACAGCTTCATGGAAAACCAAGAATAACAGTAAAAAGAGCAATTCTTCACTGTCCCATTGCATCCTTTGTCAAGCTGCAAATAGACATGAAGCTTCATGCTGACCAGACCTGTTCTGTGGGTCAGTTTATTATCATCTGTTGCACTGGTGGGGAAACTTAGGCAAAAGTGGGTGCTGTAACTTGTATTTGTAGTGCCAGGAGACCTGCATCTGAAGTCTTTCACTTCATTTCATCAGGTCTAAATTTCACTGTCAGGCAACAATACAGACTTCAGGTACACTGTTCTTGAATTGTGTAGCTTTTGGCGAAGGTTATGAGGACAAGTTGTAGTGTTGAAAAAGCTGATGATACCTTCATACACTGCCTTGATATGCAGGGGCAGAAGCCACCTTCAGTGCTGTTTATAGCTCTTGCATGTAGACTATGTAGTGTGTCAGGAGGTGAAAGATTCAGCTGCCAAGAGCCCTAGGGTAGGAGGGGTTAGGAACAGATCAAAATGTAAGCTTTGTAGCCCATAAGTAAAGGAAAAGATGGTGGTCCCTCTCAACCTGAGGAGTTCCAGTGCAGTAATGCAGTTGTAGCATTAACAACAAGCCTAAAACAAATAGCCTTTGATTGCTTCTCCTCCCCAATGCAGCCTGTGTGCTTTGTGCCCTGCAGGGATGGAGACCCCATAGAACAGGCCGATGATGAAGAGAAATACAGTTTTAACTACGATGGGTCTGAGCTCATCATCAAGAAGGTGGATAAGAGTGACGAAGCAGAATACATCTGCATCGCTGAGAACAAGGCTGGCGAGCATGATGCCACCATTCATCTCAAAGTTTTTGGTAAACATAGTCTTACTGTCCCCCCTTTCCAATCCAGCTGGCTATTGGTAGCTCACTAGTAACCTGCTTGTCCCAGTTAATGCCTGATGTGGCTTACCCAGGGTTGCTTCTTTCCCAGGTAATGCAGCGACCTCTGCTATCATGCTAGCCAAAACAGATTCTGTGTAATTGAAACAGATGCCAACTCCATTCTGCTTCCTCTCTGATAAATTCAGTCCTGTGCGGGGGGTGGTGTGAGATTCACATGCTACTTGAAATATCTTCCAGGCCCAGAGGGCTGAATCCTAATCCAACCAAAGCTGCTAATAAAAGTGTTTTCGGACTTCAGTGGGACTTGCTATAACCTGGAAAGGGAGGTGAACGCCACCCCACCACTGTGTGAATGACCTCAAACTTGAAGGCATGAATCGGCAGCTTTCCTACCTTCCATGAATCTGGGAGTGTAAAGGAGTATAATTCTCCCTATCCCATTCCTTTGCAGCCTTTTGACAAAGCTGCTTATCAAAAGGCTAATTTGGAGTAGAAAGCGAGGTGGAGTAGGAAACTAGGACTGCTCGTTTGTACCCTGTTAAATGGGTTCTACTTCAGATATAGCTTCTTTTAGTCCTCTCTTATAAGCCTCAGCTGTAAGCATGTGTAGAAAAGACCTTCTAGTTCTGCAAGGAGGTACTCTCTTCTCAAATGTCACTCTGCTTCCTTCCCCATGAAGCAGTAAACTTGTGCCAATTTAAAAGTCTTTTTTTCCCCCAATGTTGCTTGTTTCAAACATTGCTGTTGACAGGCAAGCTTCAGTCTGAGCACCAACTGAATGAAGGTTGCTTTTTCTTTTCAGCAAAACCCAAAATCACCTATGTGGAGAATAAAACGGCCATGGAGCTGGAGGATCAGATTACGCTGACCTGTGAGGCATCTGGGGACCCAATCCCTTCCATCACCTGGAGAACTTCCACCAGGAACATCAGCAATGAAGAGAAGGTATAATCCTTCCCAAAACCATGGTCTCATTTGCTGGGATCAGTACAGCTTTATCTGCCTGCCTCTGCTGATCCAGACTGCATGATTAGCTGCATGAAGATGCACATGGAAATCACGGTGATTCCCCTCTCTGTGGTGAGAACACATGTGGTCCTGCACAGACTATCTGCTAAAGGGTCAGCTCTACAGCTGAAGTAATGCCATAGGTGTTCTTTTGCATAAAGAGACATCTCAGTTTATAACAACTGAGAGTATGCTTTTTATTTCCTGCTCTAAGTTGAATTAACTTGAAAAGCAGTAGGCCCTGGACCCTTTTCAGAGGACTTTCCAAAGGGACCTACGGTTGCAGGGAGCTTGTGAAAGGGCTTTTCCCTTCTGTTTCCAAGCTGAGAGGTGGGATTTCAGTGTTTTGCATGCTGCCATGGTGATGATGATATGATATGAGAGGGTGGCAGGTGAAGAGGTGCGGGGTATTATCTCTCAAAGATGCAGTGGACCAAAATGAGCCTGTTAATTCCTTCTTGCCTTTCTGTATTGTATTCTAATACTGCATGTACCCGAAGCACAAAAGCCTGGCTGCCTTTGTGTTCACCTTTTCTGTTAATCACTTCAATACCATTTTGTTCTTAAGGCAAAAATAATTAGCAGTTTTTCTTTTCAAGAGTGCTGGGTTTTTTTATTGGCCACAATGCCCCTTAAGTAGACAAAACTAGGATGTGCTGTATTACTATAGATATTTCGTAATAGTTCCATAAGGTGATAAGAAGGCATAGTTTAGAGCCAAAGAAAGCCTAGACAAAAGTTGGAGTAAGGAGTTGTTGCTTATTAATAATCTTCTAGTAACAGGGTGCTTCAAGGCTCAGCTACCTTGGGCATGCCAGGGGTTCTGACTCAGTATGAAGGCAGCACTTGATAGACTGTGAAAGCAACAGAGGTATCTGCTGTCAGTCATCCGCACAGCTGCTGTTCTACACTATAGCTTCCTAAATGAGCTTTTTTAATTGCCTCCGTGATGTCGGTTCTTCACTATGTTGTTAATGTGTAACTTATTAATCAGGGTGCCAAAGTTTTCCAGCTGTAACATCATATGGATTCAAGGGCTAGTGTAAATTTCTGCAATGCTTAGAGAGAGATTTCCATTGCTTTCAAAGCTGTTGGCTTGGGCTCTCACTGCAGCGTGACTGGGGGACCTGTTTTGACAAGATAAGGTTATTTATGGTCTTGTCTCTGTGTAGGAGAGCAGTGGGAGGAGCTAAGTGCTCTAGGGCTTCTAGCACCAGAGTTTGGATCACAGCCAAGGAAAAGAGTTTTGACAGGGAGAACAATATTAAAACTGAAATAACACTAAATCAAGTAGAAGTCAGTAGAAGAGCCTGTTTGCAGAGTCCCATCTGTCCAGCCCAGTTAAGCTAACAAGATCTCAGTGGCAAAACTGCTAACTATTTTTGAGACTCTCATATATCCTGTTTGATGCTGTTAAGTTGGTGATCAATATTAAGGAAACTGTTAATACTCTGGTAATTTCTTGAATAGATGGGGGAAAATCAAAGGTTTGAGACGCTACTATGTGTCTCAGGTCCTGGTTCAAATCTTCAGAGCAAAGATTTATTTTTTTTTTTATCGTGTAGGATGCATTTTCTAGGCAGAGTTTTTTTTTTTTTTTTTGTATGTGTGTTTTGTCTTTCAATTTTTCCCATTCTCTATCTTGTGCTGTAAATTTAGGTGAATGGTACAGATGTCCAGAAAACCCTCAGGTCAAAATAGCTCTGATAGATGTTCTATTACCTGTACAACTAAATGCATATATTCAGTTTACTAACCACTTATCCCCTCTGGGATAGCACAGGAAAATGGATGGTCTTTGTGGGACAAACAATACTAGTTTTAAAATTATCAAGCCCTACTTTTGAACATGCTTTAGATACTTGGATGCATCTGTCTCACGACATGCTGTTTACTTTTGTAATGATATTTTGGTCCAGATTTTTAAAGGCCTAGAGGTGCCATAACTCTCATGAACGTTTGGTACTTCAGAAAAACCTACCCAAGCCCCCAAACAAACAAACAAGCCAGCGAGGGTTCTTTTGTTTAGGTTTTCTCAGTCTTTGTCCAAGAACAGAAACAGTCTGACATGTTGATGAAGGGCAGGAGGTGCTATAGCCCAAATACCTAGGCTGACGATGTCACAACTACTTAAACATTCCCACACTTCCTCACACTGAGAGACCTGTTCGTATCCTAGCATGCATAGCAAAAGATTCTCCTCTCTATGGCTATGCCCGCATAATGTGGCACCACTTGGACAAACAATCTTTTGGCCTGAAGATGGTCTGCAAAGGTAAGTGGTTGTGACTGCTCCAGCAAAAGCAAATGGTTGGCAACAGTGTACCAACACAGATGAGCAGACCAAACTTCCAGATACTGGCATGGTGGAAGCTTCCTCTTAGTAGTAAACTGGCAGCTTCCATTCTTTTGCCCTGCAGAGTCACAGAGTCACAGAATGGCAGGGGTTGGCAGGGACCTCTGGAGATCACCCCGTCCCACCCCCTGCTGGAGCAGGCACCCCCAGAGCAGGGGCACAGGAACACGTCCAGGCAGGGTGTGAATGTCTCCAGGGAAGGGACCCCACAGCCTCTCTGGGCAGCCTGTGCCCCTGCTCTGGCACCCTCAAAGTAAAGAAGACTTTTCTCATATTGAGGTGGAAGTTCCTGTGTTCCAGCTTGTGGCCGTTGCCCCCTGAAGAGCGAGAGCAAGTAAAATAATAAAAAAAAATTGCTTATATGTGGCTTACTTTGTGGGTGTTGGAACATACTGCTTAGGATGAACTTTTGCTCTGCCATTCTGAGATTCCTGTCTATCACTACTGCAGAACATAGAAGAATTAACAGGCCTGGACAGTCATCACCATGATGGTTTGAAATGGTTTAGCTTCATCTTTCCTCAAGTATTTATTGCTGTGCCATTGTAGGGAGGAGGAATGCTTTCTCTGAATGATACCAGGTGTAAAGCTGATCAAGGTAGTATGCCAGATTCCTCATCACCTTCAGTATATTTCGTGCCCCTTTATAAGACATGTTTCTTCTATTGCTTTAACAGAATGCTAACTGTGATTCAGTAGATAGAGTTTAGATCTGTTGTGTATTGGTGTATACAAGTTCCGTAGTTTTAGTGCAGACATGAGTGTGTTTCCTGTCAGATTTCTGGATGAGGCAATTGCTAACTACTGTTACACACCCTTTCATGAAACAGTTGCGGAGACAGTCCTAAGTTTCTCACCCAGCAGTATAGCTCCTCAGTGTGTGAGGAATAGGAGGGGTAATAGGGGATGCTTTTATGCAGGCCTTTTAACATCTTGCCAGAGCTGGCAGTAGGTATATCTGTGGTGTAGGATCGCACTCAGTACTGCTGTCTGGCCTCCCATGTGAACTATCAAGACCTGCACCATGTTACCATTTTCTTCATGGCAATTCAGAAATAAAGTGAACATTTTCTCACTGGAATGAAGGAATCGAAGAACAGAGGAAGAGATCAGCTCTGATATTCTTCCTTTTTAATCCTAATTAGGATAAAGTTAACTGTAATTACAATTTAACCTGTATAGTGTTATTGGGAATCTTACACCAAGGCTGTCCTACAAGATTCCCTGTTCCTGAAGTAGGAAAATACAGAAGTCTGACTTCTGAATGGATCACAGTTTGAGAGGCCCCTTTAGTAGGTGACTGCTTGTCTGAATAACAGATGTCTTTCTGCTCACCCCTCTCATGGGTGTTTGACACCGCTGTGTGGTGCTACCCTGAGAACAGTCCAATGCATCCTTCTACTTATTTTCAGGATTACTGTTACTGACCAGTAGTCTCTATCAACTCTGTGTTGTTGGCAGCTAAAGCAAATAGCTAAGTTGTTAAAAATTTAGAAATCTTTAGATGAAAACAACTTGATTGAATTCCAGCAAAGTAAAGAACGTCCTTTTTGCTAGGGCATAAGCATTGGGTTGCCAGTGTTGCAGCAGCATATTAGGGCACAATAACCATAAAATGAGAGGAACTCATGCCCTTGCACAGCTCTCTCTAGGTCAAATTTAGCAGTGAAGTAATAAAAATTTTTTAATGAACTTAAAATTAGGTTAAATAGAGAAGAGTCATATACTCTGCTGATGCAAATAAGCATTTTTGCAGTACCTTCAGTAAAGGGCTTCTAGATGTGATGTAGCAGATGTAACATTTCAAAATTTAACATAAGTTTAATCTCCTGACTTTTGTTCTTTTAAGTAGACAATATACCTTGAATACAATTCCCTTTCTTAAATTTGTGTTGTTTTTCATATCTCATGACATGTACATGGGAATATCTTCGGATTTAATAATCCAGGGAGTAGACTACATTGGCAGTTCCCAGGAACTGCCTTGTAACTGAAGGCGCTCCCATTTAATAACTTGCTTCCAAAGGGAAGGGAAGATGCTAGCATGCATGAGTCTCTTGGTTCCCCCTCTGTCCCCTGCATGGAGCTGAGTAGAGCTTGTGTATCTCTTCGTCGCGGTGAGGGAGAGTTAGTATGAAACTCTCCAGGGTGGAGAACAAGGTTCTACCTTTTTTCCCGTCACCCATGAGTGCCATTACAAAGAAACAGCAAACGTCTAGGGGTGTGGGAACAGGCTTTTTTCCTCCTTCATCTTCTTTTAGGTTGACAAGTACTGAACAGTAAAGGATAAATAGATGTCTTTTTTTTTTTTTTTTTTCTTTTTTTCCTTTCCTTTCTTAAATCCCTGTGTGCTGACAGCGTAGAGACTCAGTGAATAGGATTGAAATGGGACTTGCATGGGTATAAGCAAGACAGTTCCCTGGCTAGCCTGACTTGCTCAGGTACAGAGAACGACTGGCACATCAAAAAGGCATTATGCCGAATTATTATGGTTGCCTGTTCAGCTTTCAAGGAACTTGTGCACAACAGGATATGTATACACATAGAGATGATGGGAGTGTCCTAGCCCATGCAGGTATTGGTGAGCTTCTCTTCTGGTGGCTTCACCTCAAGTGTCTGGTTACAAACAAATAACTTGCTTTGATAAAAGACATTCTAAAATGAAGCTGTCTGTACCACATTTTAATACTTAAGCCTCACAGTGTTCACTAGAAGCACTGTGGAAACAATACTATGGTTTTTATTCTCATTTCCTCAGCTTTCATCTCCATCTCTGTAATGTCACTCCTGTGTATGCTGTTATATACAGACATCAGCAATGCTTGTGCCTCACATTCAATAATGCCATCATGGCTGTGATATTAGCAGGTGATTTTTGACTCCTGAACTGAAATGGATCAAGTTGCAATTGAAAGAGAGACCAGAAGAAAAATATTTGACAGATAAATTATAGGGGAAAAATGGAACCCAGCAGCTTTGGTCTTTCTGAATCACAGTGAATATTGTCCACACTATTGTGGCTTTCTCTGAAAGAGAAATGTATGTTTACTGGTAAGGTTTATGCATGTTTCACTGATGCCTGTTGTTTGGTTGTCCCAAGCCCAGTAAGGACCGGGTGCACACATGCCTAAGCATAATGAGCTGGATGTTATCAAGTGGAGGTACAAGGTTCTGCCCTCCTATCCAGGGGGGTCGTACTGTTTCAGTGCCCTGCAGCTCAAGGTCTCCTACTCCTGGCACAGTATGCATGCAAAAACATGTACAAATGCATGATCACATGGATGATATGAGTGTTAATGTTAATCAGTGTGTGTGGGTGGCTGACAAACCAGTGTTAGAAAACCAGTTCTGTAACTATCTGGGATTTAGTGACCTAGGTAATCAGAATCACTTCCCCAGTATACTGGGAACAGGTTTCTAGAAATGGTGAGACATAGCAAGGGAAATAGACACTCAATATGTAAAAACAGAAGCAGTCTTTAGGTATCATTAGCCTTTACTTAATTTTTTTAAGACCAATTTATAGGATATTAAATTCTGAATGTAAATCTAAACTGAGGTTATTTGGGAAACGGAAATTGTGATCACCCCACACACATGAGAGATACAGCTTGGAGCCTGCATGTGCACAGAGCGCAATGTGGTGCATACACTATGATACCTAAAAGCAACCTTTGATAAACTTTTATTGCTTTTTTTCCTGTTGTTGTTGTGTTCTATATCTGTTCTCTCCAGGCTTCGTGGACCCGGCCCGAGAAACAAGAGGTATAAGATTACCAGACCTTTAGCAAACTTTGTAGTTGTTTTGGTTTTGTTTTTTTTAAGCATTACAGATTAACAAATCTCTAGTCCAGTAACCTCGCCAACTAAACCAGCATTAATAATATGAACAAATTAAATATCAATACATAAAAGAAACAGCTTATAGAGTTAGAAGTTGCCTGGCATGTAGTAATGCATTTTGGATGAGCAAACTAGCTGTGTTGGGAGTGAGTAATTCTGATTGTCACCTTAAAAAAAACAAGACTATTAAAAATAAAGGCAAATGTAAAATCTGACAAATACTGCTTTCACTATTTTCTTCTATGCTACCAGTGTGAATTAGATCTCTCTTCTCGAGTTTTAAGATTTAGCAACAGTGTGTATCCTGGGAAGGTTTTTTTTTTTCCAAAGTGTTGTTCTGAAACCAGGACGCAAAGATAGCTGCTTTTGCTCCAGCCAACTCATCTGTTTGCTCATGGTAGTCATTAAGTTTGACCTTCTCTTAAAGAACAACTGCATCATGTTCCATTTCAAAATCAATGCGGATGAATCTTTCACAAGTTATCTTTCTCCAGAAAATGCCCCAAATTGATAATTTATTATTTGTCTTTGATGTGCAAGGGTCACTGAGAGTGCATGGGACAATGGAGTAACTCAGTTCAGTGCAAATGTGGTTTGTTGCTGGTTTATTTCATATTCAGTGCTGTATTCCAAAAATAAAAATGACAACCTATCTTTTACATGTACCTTATTTGTAGCATTCTTGCTTCAAAATGGACCAGAAAGTATGTTTCCAAGCAAATAATAGGGGTCATGTAGAGAATGAAATTAGCTAGCAGAACTGTGTGACACACATTTGTATTTTTAGGTACAACTTTTTGGAGGCTCTGGGTATCCTGACTTCTGCTTTTATTTTTAAGCTGTCTGAAAGCATAGAGGCTGGTGTGGCCTTGATAAAGTGAACCTCTACTTCAGCACTGTCTGCTGTTGTTTCATATGGGGCTGAGAAGATACTTCCCATTTTTACTTCAAAATAATCTATTGAAATAGATTAATTGTGGCAAGTGAAGGGATCACATAATTCAGACCAGTTTGCGTTGAAGAATTTGGAATTTGAGTGGTTGCATCTCTTCAGGCCTCATGTTAATTCCTATTACAGTTGCCGCCATCTCCCCTCCCCCTGCCCAGTGTTTTCACTGTGCTGTCTGTCTCAAGCTTTTTATTAATATGAGCACTAATACTATTAAGCTTGCTGTCTCTAAATTTCTTACTGTGACTGTATCTTAAAATAGCCAAGTGGGGTTCTGTGAGAATGCTGTTGAAGTTTATTGTTGCAGCTTGTGTAGACATGTCTTAAAAATAGCTAGCGTGGGGTCTTTTAGCAGTGTATTCCAGTGGCAGGGAGTTCAGTTCTCCGGAAGCTGAGTGAATACTTGGCACGAAGTGCTTCACTCTTATTAACGCATTAGCTAGTTTAAAGTAAGGAAGTCTCTGTGAGCTTCAATCATAGCATATACGGGTGTTAAATTTTGCTTTCCTTGCTTTGGAGGCACAAGTGCAGTTGGCTGCTGCTTCCTCTAAACCACAGTCAGCTCTACTTACTTTGTGCAGTCCATAATGTCGCAGTTCATTCTGGTCCTGCCTATACCATAGAATTGTTGAAAGCCATATTAGCAGCATATGCTAGCAACACCTTTCCCCCGCCAAGTTATCACCAACAGGTGCTAAAAAACTCAGTTACAGGCAAAATTACGCCTCTGTTAGAGCTTGCACTGGTGATGACTTTCTGGTAACTGGGAATTAGTGCAACCTTACAACTATTAAGACCTGCGGATGAGTTCTGGTTAGTGCAGTGCAAGCACAGAGCTAAGAGAGACCACTTCTCTTCCTTCACTGGAATTCGTAGCTGTGGTCAGGATTTCCAGGTGCTGTTTTATAATGATGTCCACCATGTGGAAACCAAGTGAGGAGGGAGAATATATGACTGTGTGAAATTGTCATGAATACTTGTTTGTGAAAGGACTGAGAAGTCCAAAAGGTGGAGGGAAGGGGGGTAAGTGCATTTCCTACTTGTCTCTCTTCTTCCCCTTTAGCACCAAAGTATCAAAATCCTAGGCCAGCTTTGTACATAGAGACTGTGCCGCATGGCATTGTCAGAATTTGGAGAAAAACACCTGCAGGCGTCTCAGGATCACTAACAGGTGATATAGGGAACCATCACACCCTTTTCTGTAGAGTGGCAGTTGCTACGGCATGAGTTATTGCCAGTGTCCCTTAAGTTGTCTCCCCATGACTATGAAGCATTTCTGTTATTCAAAATCCTCAAAATCAAAGAGGCTGCGTAACGGGATTACAAGTGTCTACATCTGGCTCACAGGTTTCTACCTATCCTGTGGTTCTAGTAGCCAGGAGTTGTTAGCATCTGATGATCCAAAATATGAATAAAGAAAACTAGTAGCGTGCTTTCTTGGGTGGACACTTTTCTTTGGAGTATTTTTCCTGATCTTTCTTTTTCATTACTTGTGCCTTTTGCATTAAGAAACAGAGCTTCATCTTCAGAATCGGTTGCATTACTTGTAAAGTTATCATTTTACCAGGACTGCCTGGCACTCTTTTGTTTGTATGAGAGCCTGACAAAGTGTGGAAGAGGCAGGTGACACTGGATGTAAAATTACCTTTACTGTAATGCTCACGTGCTGGTATTTTACCATGTTTATACTCTTGCCTACTGATGGGGTCACAGAGACAAGTATTTAGAATATTCACTCTATTCATGAGCTGGAAGAAGCTGGGAGCCTCTGCAGATATGGAGTCTTGACATTTATGGATCTTACTGCAATAGTTCCAGAAGTGAGCTGAGTTTTGTAGTCAAATCACAAGTCAGACAAAAGGATAATGAATATAGTCAGCCACTGAAGAAAGATGAAAGCAGAATTTGGTTGTGTAAGATACCACAATGGACTAATGTTGTGTTAAGGGATCTATCCCTGGTTCTAGGAAACGATGCACACAGCACCACATGTACATGAGATACAGAACTGTTCCCAGCGGCACAAGGGACCAAGCACGGGAGAGGGAGTGGAGTTGGTAGCTTGTGGCATTGATGAGGGATTGCAGTAGACCTGCATGCAGGGTAGAAGAGAGAAGAAAAATACATATAATTCCTTTGATGACACAAAACCATACTATTTTTGTGCATATGAAATTTGACTAGCTGAAATTAACTGATATTGGAACTAATAGAGGTAATCACATCTACTTATGGAAACTTTGTCAGTCTCGGAGATCGAGAACACTAGCTCAGAACAGAAAGAGGCTTCAGGCCCAGAGAGAATGGCCACTTGAGAGACCAGAGATGTACTTTGTGCTACAGTTCAGTGCATTTGGCTGATTAACATCCTCAAGGTTTTTACTCATAATCTCAGTACTTGGCCTGTATCTTCCAAGAAAATGAATGCTCTTGGAGCATTAATTACATTAAGCGTGGCTGGCTGCAGCAGCAGGCACAGCCATGAGGGTACCTAATTTGTTCCCTTCTGCTTGTGCCACTTCGGAAACAGAGTAGCTGTTGGAGAGGTTTTCTACAAGAGCATGCTGGCAAAAATTTTTAACCAGAGTTAAGAAACTTCTTCATGCTTGGAAGAAGCTTGATGTTACCTAGCTGTCCTCAGGCACATAGTAGCATCTGATACATCAGTGCTTTGTTTCATTTTCGTCCCTTCTTCTGAGTGCTTTGAATCACTGCAGTTGGCCCTGTGCAACAAGGAATCTTCTTGTTGCTTTTGGAAATGCCTCTCTGCCCATGATTTCACCTGGCCCCAGGTGATCACTTTTGAAGTTCTGAGCACTGGAGAGTTGGTGTGAGGTAGACTTGCATTTGTTCCCATCCCTTCAGTCTGCACCACAGGCTCAGAGCTCAGCCTCTAACTCTCTTTTCCTTTCCTGCTAGACCCTGGATGGGCGCATCGTAGTACGTAGCCATGCCCGGGTGTCGTCCCTGACTCTCAAAGAAATTCAGTACACTGATGCCGGAGAATATATATGCACAGCCAGCAACACCATCGGGCAGGATTCCCAAGCCATGTACCTTGAAGTGCAGTGTAAGAAGTGGAGGATGGGATGGGGAGGGTGTTCATGTGTTTAGAGGGGGGACTGTTTTGATTTCCTTTTCCCGTGATGAGACTGAGGCACCTATGGCTAAGGAAATGTGTGTTGTTTAGATAAAGGACATGGGAAGCAACTTTGTGTGAAATAATTTTGTTGGAGACATGTTGCTGCGTACATATGTGCAGATGTTTGTTCTAGTGGTCTCTAGCTGGGATACTACTTGCACCTTGGGAAGATACTGGGCCATCAATCCGCTGCAGTCCTATTTGTTGGGTGCATCAGAGTTCTTCCCTAGGAGAATTTCCTGGTATGCACTTCCCTAGATGCATAGCATGCTGTCTGCTCCTCCTCCCACACCGCGTTAAGATCAGCCTTTGGGACTGAATAGGTTTCCTCCTTACGTCCTTCAGCAAAAGGCACCACCCGTCGCCCTGGATGGGAGGACAGTTCGTTTCCTATATTGGATTTCCTTCCCCACATTAAACTGGACCCCAGTCAAGGGATCCTTAAAATGAGGCTGACTGGGCTACTTTAGGAGATTGTTCTGGCTCAAATTACCTTTGCAAATGTGTCTGTCTTTCAGATGCCCCCAAGCTTCAGGGCCCTGTGGCTGTCTATACGTGGGAAGGAAATCAAGTGAACATCACCTGTGAGGTATTTGCTTACCCTAGTGCTGTCATCTCCTGGTTCCGGGATGGACAGCTGCTTCCCAGCTCAAACTACAGCAACATCAAGATCTACAACACTCCGTCAGCAAGCTACCTGGAGGTGAGGAAAAGCAAGGAGGGGAGAAGGTATATGCAGCCAGGAAGGCTCAGTGCTATCACAAAGTTTATGTTCCTGATGTTGAAGGAGTTAAATCTTTTGTCAAGGCACCCTGTTGGTAGACAAGAAGTTGCATGGTGTTTCTGGCACATCAAATGCTAAGAAAATCAGGTAATAGAAGTCACCATGTATGCCTTGCCTTTGACTTTCTGCCCTCTGCAGTTCGCCCCACTGTGGACAGTCCTCAGAGTGTCAGCATGTGTACTTTATTGTGGCTTCTCTTCCCAGCAACATGCAGGGTGCATTCACAAAGTGAAAAGGGTTTCCATTCCTTCCACAGGTGACACCAGACTCTGAAAATGACTTTGGGAACTATAACTGCACTGCTGTGAACCGCATTGGTCAGGAGTCCTCAGAGTTCATTCTTGTGCAGGCAGGTGAGCGTCCCAAGCCCTTGAGCTGAGGAGGCAGAGTGACTGTTCTGGTTTGTGTTGGTAGGGTACCAGAAGAGCCAGTTTCTACTTTCAGGGAGACTGTTCATAGATATTTTGCTTTGGGATGGGTTGTAGATAACAAGATCCTTAGTATCTCTGCTTCCTTGTTTCTGAAGGGTCTCACTCTTTTCTGCGCTTCCGTTTTGGCAGAGCTGTGGTCTTTGATTTCTGCCAGCCATTGCATATGTGCATATGTGTGCATGTGTGCTTCTCAGAATCAGCAAAATATCCCTAATGATACAGGTGTAGAGCAAGATAGAAACCCTGTCTACCAACTAAAGAGGCCCAGTTTCTGACTGCATGAGAGACTGAAATGGCCTCTAGTGTCCTGTCAGGGCTGCCACAGAGACAAATTTAGTAATGGTCTAGCTATGTATTGGAGCGCCCTATGGAAGAGACTGTAGGGGCAGAATAGCATCCAGGATGCTTTTGTTACTCTGCTCTGGCTGTCCCCTTTTGAAGAAGGTACTGTAAGTCTCTAGCCTCTTAGAGGAGAGACAAGATGAAGGTTTCTGCCCTGCCTCATTAGCATTCTTAAAAGCCCCCTTAACAGCCTTCCCCTCCTGAGGGAAGCCTCAGGTCTACCCCTCTCCTTTGTGAAGCCATGACAAGGGTCTGTCTGATATTCCCAATTTTCTGTTTTCTTTGCCACTGGAGCTCATTTCCCGCTGTCTTCTGCATCATTGGTTGTTTTCCCTTCCTCCCCTAGATACTCCGTCCTCTCCTTCCATTGACAGAGTGGAGCCCTATTCCAGTACTGCCCAGGTGGAGTTCGATGAGCCTGAAGCTACCGGTGGGGTGCCCATACTCAAGTACAAAGCGGAGTGGAGGGCACTGGGAGAGGGAGAATGGCATTCAAGGTTGTATGATGCAAAAGAAGGTAGGATGATAAAACAAGATGTTACCTCCCCCACCTGCATCTCAAGAGTTTTTCTTTTAGGGGAAAGCCAGAGTGGAGGGTTCCATAGCATTGCAGTTTCAGCTCCTATATTAAGGACGCAAGTTCTTAAACATTTGCTTTGCAGTGACACCTTGAATTTTTGCTTGGAAATGAGGGCCCTACTGAGCTGATGGCTCTATGTTTGTGACAGGGCACCAGCCTTCCCTGCCTACAGAGTGTGTTGTAGCTCTATGTTCATCCCTTCCTTGTTCTCACCATCCTGTCTGAATAAGGTTAAGAACTCTGTGCCTGGTACTGAATGAGGTTTCACTTCTGACTGGGGAGTGACTGTGTGCTTCCTACAGAAGGCTCTTCAAGCCTTGTCTGTCAGCCCCTTTAGGTACTCTTTAGTTTCCCTTGGAACATAAACCCTCCCTTTCCAGGGCAAGTCTAACTCCCATTACGCCCTGTCACATTATAGCAATCTATAGGAATACACGTTGCTTAAAATGTATCCATAAGTCCATTAAACCAAAGGAATTTTGATTTGGGAGGTCTGTGAAGGGGAGAGTTCTATTTCAGAGCTGAATCTTCCACCGCCTATCCTGACTGGAACTGAAATTCTTCCTTTAGGTGCCCACTGGAGTGATGTGGTCGTAGCTAGTCTCAGGTTTATTCTCATTTCTCCCTCTGTGCAGGAAAAATAGAACTTATTTCTTTCTTCATATCACAATGACCCCACTACAGATTATTTCCATCTCTTACACTGTGTCTGACCCCCTTTATAGATTGTTAAAGGAGAGAGATGGGTTTCTCTCCTGCTAAGGGCTTTGCTTTAAGTTGGATTATGCAGCCCAACAGATGAGCAGTTCTAGGTGGTGTGTCTACTACAGTCAGAGCCCCACATGACAATGGTCTTGAAGAGCTTTATTCTGGAAGCTCCTTGGCACAGGCCAAGGGCTGATGCATTCTGGTGTCTACCACGAACTCCACTACATCCCCTCTGGAGGAGCTGTGGCATCTCTCTAATCAGCTGGTTGACACAGAGGTGGTAACTCTGACCTTTCTCTTTGTCTGCACTGTTGATGTGAAGGTGGGCCCAGAAGAGGGCTGCGTTACATGGGGTGAGCATGGCAAGAGTATATGGTAGAATCATGGCTTTTATTGTGGACTTAAAGCCTGAGTCTTTCTTTGCTTTTCCTCCCTTGTTTCTGCAACAGCAAATGTGGAGGGTGTGATCACTATCACTGGCCTGAAACCTGAAACAACCTACTCTGTGAGACTGTCTGCAGTCAATGGCAAGGGTGTGGGTGAGATTAGCCTGCCATCTGATTTCAAGACACAACCAGTTCGTAAGTAAAACTGAGACCTCCCTCTGCTTCTCTGGTTCTTTTTCCTTGCATCTTTCCAGGGAATCTCTGCCATGCATGGATGACACCTTCTTCTCTTGCAGACCTTGCTGCACCCTTTGTTTTTGTTGTGCTTTTTGACTGTAGTGAATTTCATTACTAATTAAAAATCTTCTTTGAAGGTAGGAGGCAGAGGAGTTATTTTATTTGCACCAGTTTGTGCTCTGAGTTACTACTATAAACTTAGTATTGTCAAAGAGAAGTAGCTATGGAATGGAGAGTTTTAATTAAAAGCAAGGAGTTGAGAAGGGCATTGGTCATAGATAATGTAATGGCATTGTCACAATTCAGGGTTTTTTGCAAATCAGAAGTTAAGATGTTCAGCATAGGACTGGCCATGAACTGTGGAAGGAGATGAAGGGAGGGGGATTTCTCTTTTCTGCAAATCACTGCTATAAGATGCCCATGCAGCACATGAGGTGATTTTCACAGCCTCATGTCTGTTTTACTTGGGTAATCTTCCACTCCAATCACAGGATGCCCTGCTGTGGCCTAACACTTTCCCTCCTGTTTCAACCAGCAACAAAAGAGACAAGAATTAAAAACCAGAGAGTTATTTGAGACTGGAAAGAGAGAAAGAGGAAAAACAAGTGCAGAGTGGGTAGGGGAGATGTGACAAAAGCAGGCAGGGGAGAGGTCGTCTCTTACGCTTGTACACAGCCTCATCCAAGTATTAGGATCTGTATTCAACTGCCCACTATCCCTGGGATTCTCCTTTCCCTTTTCCTTTGCATTTAGATCTACAGCCTCTTCTTCTTCCCACCGTCTCACCCGTATTTGTGCACCTATTTCAAAGCTCTTCTGAAACCACTATGCAGGACCTTCTCCTGAATTCAGAGCTAGCAATATTCCTAGCCCATGTACGTGCATGCTTTGGGGCCCTATGAGCTGTGCATGGTCTTGATTTTTGTCTGCCAACTTCTGGTTCACCAGAATTGCTGAGCAGTATGAGACAGTACACATGCCTTATTGCTTGGAAATCCCAGGTTCTGTGTAGTAAGTCAGCCCCTACAATTGACATCCAGTCCGTTGTGATAACTCCTGCAACCTACCCCACTCCCTAGGGTTGGATTTGAGACAGCTGGTGGTATTTTGATTTTCCAGCTCCATGTTCTCTATCTCCTCTTCTCACCTCTTCTACATTTTTTTTTTCCTATCTCTGTCTTTTCTTTTTGTTTGTGTTCCATCCATGGAAAAACAGCAGGCATCCCTCACTCACGTAAGTGCCTCTCTGCATTTCTTTCACTGTCTTTTTATGTTCTAGAATGTTCCTTTAACATACATAACACTAGCTTTTAATCTAGTACCTTTTTCCTCTTAGGGTCTTTAGGAATGAAGTAACTGGTATTGTCCATTTCCTAACAAGACTGACACTAAAATAGTCATAGTACTATGAGTAATACTGCTCTTCTTAGAAGAGAATTAGGGGTTAACTTCTTTGTCTTTATTGTAAAGCATGCCATTCAAATATTTAACTTAGTGATTGTCTAATAATAATAGTTAGCTTGTTGATTAGAGCGGAGTAGTGGAAGGCTTCATGTTTATGAATCAATTAAAACTTTTCAAATTTTAATGAAATGTAGGTAACTCAGAGAGAGAAAAAAAAAAGGGAGAAAGTTTTAGCTAAATAGCAGATCTCATTTAGACCAATTAAGAGCCAACCAAAAACTTCAGAATTTTCAATATCGTCACAACTTTGAAAACAAAAACTTCAAGGAAAAAAAAAAAACAAACCATTTTTTTTCCTCCTCTTACTAATACTTTTTATCACTAGTCATCTTTGGACAGTCTTCCAGCACTTGTGTAGATTGTATACTCAAATAAATAAACAAACCTCATACTACATAAATGCATGTTTCCCCCTTCCCAATACAAAATGAGTTAGAGTGATTTGGTGGTTATGTTTAATTGTCACCTGGGTTCAGTGAAACATGGTATGTTCCATAGCATTGTGCCTTTCAAATTGGAGTTAATGGCAGCTAAAAGAAACCTCTTTATCTAAGTGAGCATTCCTTTATTTGTTAAAATGTGTCCTTGTGGTGAACTCCTATTATTCCCAAGATCTCATGGGCAAGCTTTATGAAGCCACTGTCATGTTCCTTGAGATTTCTGAAAGCAAAGTAAAAAAAAAAAATGTTTGGGGCTTTTTTTGCCTGTTTTTTAAAGCTTAGTTATAGGATTTGAATCATGCTTGTGCTCTTTTTCCTTAAAGATTGTATTATACAAAAGCTTGGACTTAGTGGGCCACTAACAGGATGAATGCATTTGGTAGTCAAAATGGATGAATGAACGGACAGATGAATAGACAGAATTGCAAATTGCAGTAGTTAGAAAGAGTCAACCAGGAGACATGTTTCCAGAATGGATGGGCAGTCCGTTGCTTAAAATGGTTTGGAGCCTGTTAATTTCAGTAGAAGTAATTATAATAGTAACCAGGATTAATTTTGTATAAAGGATATATTATCAGGCAAATTATTTGGTAGGCCTTCTGAATTGGACACAGTCAACAAAATACAAGGGAGATAAGGGCTTAGGTATTCAGTCTCTGTGCAGATCAGTACCACAGAAAAGGGAAAAGATCCAATTAAGAAGAGAGGAAAAAGAACATTAAAAGCTTTGTTTCAGCCACATGGACAGCTCTCTCTGCCAAGCCTCATGTTCATCTCTTGGGGACAGGTACGTGGCTTTGAAGAACATTAAATCATGCTTGTAGTAGAGTTCTTCGATTTTTCTCTTTTTTTTTTTTTTTTTTTGGTGTCAGTTGGCTATTAATCACTTTGTCATCCCTAACTCTGCTCCCTTGTAGGACAAATTCCATTTCTTTTTTCCTTCTTTGTGGGCTATGATATTTTTTTCCACTTAGAAATTAAATTCTACCAATGCTCGTTCAAGCACATTTATGCCTTGCAGCTGTGATCCTTCTAAGCATTTGGTTCTCAAATTCTTTCTCTCCTCTTTAGAGTTCCCAAAGCTTATCTCGGGTCACAAACTGGGTTGCAGCAATGGTGAAGGGATTGCTGGCACAACAAAAATGCCTTTTTAAATCTGTGCTGGAATTCCAGTCACGCAATATTACCTGTTTGTGGGCAAAGTCAAAATCAGGAAAAGTTGGGTGTCCCATAGTCTGCTGCGATTTGAAGGTCACAGAAATGTTTCAGAAGTTATACAGGAAAAAATATAAAACCTGTGTTTTGACATCAGCCATGGCTATATTTTCAGATTAGCCAAAGCAACTGGTTTTCTTTGCCCTATTATTTTAAATTTGTAATTGAATATAGAAACTGACATAATTTTTAATGCCCACTGGAATATGTCCGTAGTTATTGACTTTACTTTTTTTTTAAATTTTCCTCAATAAGCAAGAAATAGTTTCTTTCTATCTTGAAGGCACATGAAGGCCCAAGTAATTAGTGATAATGATTCACTAGACTAGCACAGATGAAAATTGTGGGGTTGGGAGGATATCTGTCTAACTTGACCTGGGTTTGTATTTTCATCCCAACAATTCACTGTTTTTCTGCACTTCCTTGTCCATATAAATCTGAAGACAAAGAAAAGCTGCACACAGACCTTGTGAACGGTTTCTTTTTGAGCCCCAGCTGTTTGTTGCTGTTCTGCTGTGCAGTTGAGACCCAAATGTGTGTTAAACCACGAGTGTGTGTGTGTGTATGGTGTGTTTGGTTTTGATATCACAATATCTTAATGTAAAAAACCCCAAACCAACAAACACCAAAATTATCCCCAAATTCCATGCTGGCAATAAGGATAGCTAGAAATGACCTTCACCACAGCAGTGGTCATATAGGCTGTGGTTTACTGCCACGCACACAGTGCTGGCCAGCATCTCTGCTGGCCTTAAATGGCATTGGTTTGAACTCCTGGGAACACTGGTGAACAGTGGGGTGTGTTCAGTGATCCTGTGTTATGAGAAAGTAGGCTTGAAGCAAGAGCTCACAGAGGATCGGAAATGCAGGACTGGCAAAGTACATTTACGTTGCTTGCACTCTATGTCCAGTAGAGGCTTGGTCTGACAAAATTTTACTCATTTGTTTTTTAATTTTCCATCTTTAGGCACTATTTAATAGGAATCAACTCCCCTCCTCACCTTCCTTTCTCTTTCTTTAGCAAGTACTGCTGCAACCACCTCCCGTTTAGCAGAGAGTGAGTATGGCAGAAGAGGCTGTTGTCTTTGTTCCAATTTGCTCTGCATGCATCTCCTCACTGAGTGTGGTGCAGTCTGCCTAACATCTTTGGGTGTTTCCTTTCTTTTCTGTACATATATATACATATATGCTTCCCCCCCCAAAGTTAAAACTGCATATTCAGGTAGAGGAACTGCAGATAAGCATAAGTTTGATTTCCAGTACAGAGAAAAGCCACAGGCAGCCTCCAGCTATGCTGGACTCATGGATGGAGAGACATCAAGAGAAAGATGTGGAGTGAAACCCTGCCCAATGTGAAACCTGGTTGTTATCACTGGCCTTTGCCATTAAGATTTCTGATCAGTTTGTGTTCCATTCTTGGGGACGTCTTCTGGGATATGTTGAGCTTTGATATGAAGCTATATTTTCTAAAGGTAACTTAGTGCAGCAGGTAAAGAATTTAGTTTGTCAGCTAAACAGAGCGGAAGATCCTCAAGTGATCAGTAGGGAATGGCTTGTGCTTTCCTATACCTCTTACTAAGACACATTCTGGAGCTGTGGAAGAAAACTGTTTTTTTTTTTATATATATTTTTTTTTTATATCCTGCTTTATTATTCCTTTAACTCTGCAAAATCAGATTTAGGCTGTAAACCCCACAAGGGGTCTGTTTTGTTCTCCCCTCACACCAGCAGCACTGATACCACCATGGGAGGAAA
Organism: Phalacrocorax aristotelis; assembly: GCF_949628215.1. Lineage (NCBI taxonomy): Eukaryota > Metazoa > Chordata > Aves > Suliformes > Phalacrocoracidae > Phalacrocorax > Phalacrocorax aristotelis. Next base: position 1,719,030 of record NC_134297.1, on the reverse strand, counting down.
AGGAATTCATAGAACCGTAGAATATCTCAAGTTAGAAGGGACCCATAGGGATAATCAAGTCCAACTCCCAGCTCCTCACAGGACTACCTAAAACGAAATCATATGTCTAAGAGTATCACCCGGATGCTCCTTGAACTCTGACAGGCTTGGTGCCATGACCACTCTCCTGGGGAGCATGTTCCAGTGACCAACCACCCTCTCAGTAAAAAATCTATTCCTAATGTCTGATCTGAACTTCCCCTAATGCATCTTCATTCCATTTCCTTGTGTCCTATTGCTGGTCACCAGAGAGAGGAGATCAGCACCTTCCCCTCCGCTGCCCCACCTTGAGGAACTTGTAGCCTGTGATGAGGTCCTGTGATGAGGAACCGCTCATCCTTCTCTTGTTCAAGCTGAACAGGCCAAGTGACTTCAGCCGCTCCTTGTAAGTCTTGCCCTGGAGACCTTTCACCATCTTGGTCGCCCTCCTCTGGACACACTCTGTTTTGATGTCCTTGTTATACTGAGGTGCCCAAAACTGCACACAGTACTCGAGGTGGGGCCACACCAGTGCAGTGTAGAGTGGGACAATCACCCTCATCAGCTGGCTAGCTATGCTGTACTTGATGCACTGCAGGACACAGTTGGCCCTTTGGCTGCCAGGGCACCCTGTTGACTCATATTCAACTTGCCATCAACCCAAATGCCCAGATCTCTCTTTGCAGGGCTGCTCTCTAGCCTCTCAAAACATCTGATTTATCCCTCTCTATAGCTGTAGTTCTCTGTCCAGTCATGAAGACCTCATAGTGACAATTCTTCTGTTTTCAAAGACATAATATAGAATAGTAGAAAAATCCCTCACAGCTCGTGTGTCTCATGCTGCATTCTTCCCATGACTTTTAGAAGTAAACACATTCTTCTTTGTCCTTCTGTCCTGGTAATCCTTGTATTAAGTGCTTGTACAATCTTCCTTTGCTCTTGGGAGTGGGATGTTTAGCAGCATTCTCAAGGGGTGCCCTATTTCTCAAGGCTGCTCACAGCTTGGGGGGCTGTTAGATCTTTGTTCTCCTCTCTGCCTGTGCTTTGACCCTAGTGCATGGAGGTGAGAAAGAACGGGTGTATCGGGAGAGTAAGTTCTCATTAGTCCTTGCTCCTTTGTCTTCTGTAATTGGGCAAAAACTAGTCATGAGGTGCTGCTCTAGAGGGCCTTCCAGAAACTCCAGTACTTAATGGGCTAACGACATGTGAACCTCGGTTGCTGTTTGGGCCAAAAGTAGGCAAAAAATACTGTAGCTGTCTCTGAAATTGGATTCAGAGTTTCAGAACTCTTCAGGATGAAAAAGCATCAGTAGGGACCCTTGCAGCCCTAGCTTGCTGCAACCATGCAGTGCAGGCTGACTTCCCTGTCACCTGGAGGGGCCTACATATCTGGCAGCATAACTCTCCCTGTGGAGAGGGGTTGGAAAACAGCAGCAGCAGAGCACAACTTCTGCAGCCTCTTCAAGTAATACACATCCGCCGTAAGGATTCAATATCATTCTCACTCTCTTTGTTAGACCTCCTTCTGTCACCCCGCCTCTTATAAATTATTTACATGCTATGCTTCACCTTTACATATCCTATCTATCCTTCATGTTTCCATAGCAACTCAGCCTATTGAATCTGAAAGCTCAGAGCCACCAAGTGAGTAGATGGGAACTGTTCCCATTTGGTTCGGAGTGCTGTTTGTTATGCTGTAACCTTTCTATCGAGGGAATTAAAGCACTGTACCACATTATTCTGACGTCTGTTAACGAACAATCTGGCATTAGTGTGTTGTGTGAGCATGTAGCTGTTAAGAACCCAGCATGGTACCGCTCTTCCTCTTCTTCCTGTTGTCCTACCAAGCATGCAGTAAAAAGTGGAAATAAAAGATTTAGAAGAAAGTTGGAAGGAGTTGGGGGGGAGTGGTGGAGGGAAGATATTCAAATAATCGTTTCCAAAAGGAATATTTCATTTCACATTTTCCATTAGTGATTTTAGTGTTAACGCTGCCTTCATGAAAGGGATGTGGACTAAGTAGTCTTCTAATTTTCTGTGAATTTAGGGAGATACAGTTGATACTACAACCATCAATGTTGGATGTTGAAAGAAGACACAGATGAGGAGGTAGAATATCTTACAGGAGAGAGGACAGTGGGGAGAGGGAGGCATTGCCTCATCTTACTGCTGATGCCCTGCCAGCATTAAAAGTGGTCTAAGACTTCACAAGAAGTCCATATCTGAAATGGGAATTGAATTCAGATTCGCTCAGTTCTTGCTCAGAGCCTTGGTTAGATAGCCATTCCTAGTGAGACTGAGTCAGGTAAGCAGATGCTTCCATGCTGGACCTGAGTAGTCTAAGGAAAAACAGCTGAAACTTGCATTAGTCAATTTGTACATAAAATAACCCTTTTGAAAGGTCTCTTTTAGACTAGCTGTTAAGAGTTCAGTGACACACCTTCCTGATACTGAGTGGATGAATAAATGCGTGATTTTAATCCTGACTCATAAGAGGTTTATAGCCGATCACATGTCAATATGAAAGCCAAGCAAATACTTGCAACAGTCCTGGAAGATGAGGAAAAACACTTGAAGAAGAAATAGTTTTACATAGTGTATATGTGTGTTTTGAACAACTAATAATTTCTACAAAGTCAAATATTTTTCTTTTTATTTGCAGTAAAAAAGTGTGTGTTTCTGTAAATATGGCCTTTAAGATAAAGGCCTGTGTGTTTACCTGTAGCATGTTAGAAACAGTTTGTCACTTGAAATGGAAATTACTAAAAGCATGAACTATGTGATTATTTTGGGGTTTGGGATGGAGGGAAAGGATAGTACAGCTAGTCTGTACTGTCAAAAATTTAAAAAAATACTATTAATGCATTTATGCCTGATCTTACACGTTGCATGAAATGTTCTTTTATCTGCCCGTGATCGCAACAAATGCTTTCCTTCTTGCAGTATTCGTTGTGTATGCAACATGCCAAACTATCATTCCTGATGCATCAGAAATGGTAGTGGCTCTGTATTGCTGAAGAAAACTTGTAATTGAATCAGGCTTAGAGGGTGGGGTGGAGAGGGCAAAGGGCGGGGGAGAAATGGCAACCAGCAAGTCTACTACTAATCTTTTATTTTATGTCTTAGGAGGCAGAGACTCCATTATGGCTGTTCATATGGGGGCTAGGAGATAGATTCACTTGTGAGGGAAAATGTTGTGTTAACGGTTTGCAGAACATTCTTTCTTTCTTAAAAAGAATGGATCTTTTTACATAGAAAAGATACTAAGAACCAGTTCAAGAGACACATTTTCCTTGGTTTTTTTTTTTGTTTCTGTGTGTTGGTGGGGGGGTGGGCAATTTGGGGTTCTTTTAAGGGTAAAAGCTCCCATTTTCACCTACATTGAAGTTCAAGCAGAACTTCAGAAGCAGATCTGACCTCTCACTGTCATTTGTGTACGTATTCAATTTATGCAAATAGTAGACACATTTGTTTTGTATGCTAAGTTTTTCTGCAGCATATGAATATGCTATATTCAACAGCATAAAAGGGCATTGGCACAAGGCAGATGCTCTTGCAACTTCACAATATTTAATTATTGATGATGATGCTGAATGATCTTGTGCCTTACCCTAACCTAACCTCAGTGGTTAAATGAATGAAACCAAGAGCAACTAGAAATTGAGAGTGGCTGTGTAGCATCATGAAGTCAGGAGAACAAACAATGCATCTAACTGAAACCTAATGAAGCTGAAGAGAGTTTCTTCACTGACTTCAGTGAGTTTTTTACTTTATGTGATCAGTAACATATGGGAGATATCTATAGTCATGTAAGAGGTTTAGGAACATGTATCTCATTTGACTTAATTCTTTTAGGCTGCTTGGATAAATAGTTCTGTATTAGTGGCAGTAATGAAGTTGTTCTTGCAGCTCTCTCCACTAGATGCTGGCCAACAAATTCAAAGGTCGCAGGGTGAGGGAGGTGGAGGACCCTGATCCAGACACATGCTGGTGGAAAGTCAAGTGGTTTTTTCTATAAAATCTGTGTTATCTTGCACAGTGCATCCAAGCAATTCAAAATAGGTTGCAGTCGTAAGGAAAATGTCACATGCGCATCCCAAGATGCTGGTGACTCTTTTTGCTTTGGAATTTCTTTCCCCAAGAAACGGGCCTGGCCAGCAAGTATTTGTTATAGTAAGATAGATGTGGAGGGGGGGAAGTGTATTTACATTAAAAAATGAAAGTTTGATAGCAGCTCTTCATCAATTCATCTTTCACACTCTTTTTCTTTTTCCTTTCCCTTTCACTAATTCCAGATTTACTGGGAAGTGAGTACAGATGTGTATATTCTCTGCCACTGCCTGTGTCCAACCAGAATCCAAAAGCTATTGCAGTGCCTCAAGGCAAACAATGCTAAGGTCCCTGTCTCCAAAGGAATTTAATGTTCAGAGACAACTCTAATCAAAGATCTAATTAGCTATGGAGTTAGGGAGAAACATTTTCACAGAAAATCAAAAACTGCATCTCTCCTTTTCATGCTTTTTAAAAATATGGTCTGGTCGGTGGTCCATATCTCTTAACAAGCCCTGATAATAGCAGTAGCTATTAAAGAAATTTTTATTATTTTTATTCCTTGGCCCAGTCCTGAGAGAGAGCTGTCTGTGAAAGCCCTTGTGTTTTCAGATTCACTTAAGCACTGCCTGTGAATAGAAGCCTATGTGTACCAGGGCTTTTCCCCCTGCAAGCTCCAAGAAACTCAGTGTTCTTACTACCTGACTTCTACCCATAACAGTAGGATGAATTTCAAGTTCTAAAGCTAAAGACAGTATTTCTAAATGTCCTCTGTGTCTTAGAAGCCTCATCCACAGTAGCTTTTGGTTATATTTATACTGATAATTTTGCCCTTGATCTTTAACTAAAGCTTTCAGGAGGAAGTGATCTCAAAGGCAATATCTCTTGCCTGTTTTTAAATCTTACATTAAGCTTACTGGGGATTTGGAAATGTGTTTCCTCAGGAGCAGCAGACACTGAATGCCTTTCCAGGCAATCTCACAGTGACCCTTAAACTTCCCTTAAACTTTGCACCCAGGAAAACAAAATCCAGGAGCGCAGCACAGACTGGGACCCACCTGGCTGGAGATCAGCTCTGTGGAAAGGGAACTGGGGGTCCTGGTGGACAGAAAGCTCAACATGGGTGAAGTGTGATGCTGCGGCCAAGAAGGCCAACAGGATGCTGGGTTGCATCATAAAGGGCATCGCCAGCAGAGATAAAGAAGTCAGCATCCCACTCTACTCAGTGCTTGTCAGGCCACACCTGGAGTGCTGTGTCCAGTTCTGGTCCCCACTATACAGAAAGGATGAGGACAGGCTGGAAGGGGTCCAGAGAGGGGCCACCAGGATGATCACAGGACTGGGAAGCTGCCATATGAGGATAGGCTGGGAGAGCTGGGTTTGTCCAGCCTTGAGAAGAGGACGTTTAGAGGGGATCTCATCCCTGTGTACCAGTACTTGAGGGGCAGTTACAAAGAAGATGGAGGTTCCCTTTTTACATGGAGTCCCATGGAGAGGACAAGGGGGATGGACACAAGTTGCCCTTGGGGAGATTCCGATTGGACACAAGAGGAAAATTTTTCACAGTGAGGACAGTCACCACTGGAATAATCTCCCCAGGGAAGGGGTTGACTTGGCCACATTGGACACTTTCAAGATTTGGCTGGACAGGGTGCTGGGCCATCGTGTCTAGGCTGGGCTCTTCCCAGAAAGGTTGGACTAGATGATCTACGAGGTCCCTTCTGACCTGGGATTCTGTGATCCTTCATGATACACCTACCTAGAGTTCTATTAATCTATGCTTATAACTAGAGGCAATGGATTGAAAGCTTAGATTTAAGCTTAAGTGTACCTTTTGTACCATCAGTTCTTTCCCCAGGAATAGTATGCCCTTAATCTTGTCAGATGCAAGCACCTAACAGATTAAGCACTTAATTCTCTATACACCAAATTAACAGGGAAGTACCAGAGCACTGTGAAGTAGCGTCATTAAGATGACGCTGAGGAATGATCATGAAAAATGCAAGTTATAAAGTAGATAGTGATTTGGGAAGGGAAACAGAGCATGGACTTAGTGGTGTCCTTCAGTGCGACAACTGATTTTCTTTCTTTTTTCATTCCCGTCATATAGTCTGCGTTCTTATTAATCTCTTTCAGCAGTAGCTGTCTTTCTCATGCCATTTTTGTAATTAATTTCCAGTGCAGAGCACATCATTCCTCTCCTCATTGACAGAAAAAAAAGCCCTGCACACATGAAATCATCAGTGTAATTCATTGTGTGTGACTCATGCCATTCCCTGAATCTTCAGGCAGAATGTGTTGGACAGATCTTGTGCACTGTGAGTGATACCTGTCAGTCTGACCAAATTCTGGTTGCAGCTCTTTGAAAACTCTGTCCTTGGAAATGCAAACACATAGTAGGTTTATCTCTTTTTCATTTATTATTGTTGTTGATATTTAGGAAGGCATTTGTTTCTACAGAGGGGAGAATACATCGACATGAAATGCCAAGGTTTGTCTTCACTGAACTGCGTGGGCTATGATTTTGACCATTTCACCCCTGCTGCCTGGACTGTTTCTGATTAACAATGTATTCCCTTTTTCTTTCCAACAGTCTTGTGGATTTCTTCAGCTGTCCAAGCTCTGGCACACACTCAACAAAAAATTTTGTTTCTTCTTTCACTTGGTATTAATAAGCAGCGATGCAGCCGTACCTAACACTCACAAGGTCATAACTCGGTGCTTTCTATGATTTACTATTCTTATATTTCCAGGCAATTTTGCTGTGTCCCCAGTGTTTCTGATATATGCTGGCTAATTTAATTTTGTTTGTTTTATTTAGTCTGTAATTCTGTTGTTGATTTTTTCCCTTGCCCATTGTTTACATCAGTTTTTTAATTTTTTTGTATTTTCCATGTGACCTCCTCCACTTTCCTTTCAACCAATCATGTGCGTGCGTATCATGTGACTTTGTCATTTGGCTTGCATGGTGCTGATGATGTCGTCCACGCTGGTGAACAGAAGGTAAAATACTTTGTTCTGATTGGTTGCCTAGAGTTGGGGTGAGGATTCCCCTCTGGTCAGTGACCAGGTATCTCCAAATTCCATCACTGAAATCTTTCTACAAGTCTTTTGGAGAAGTCGCACACCACTGTCTGCATGTGAAGAATTCAACTTTGGTCTTCCACACTGAGCTTGAAAAAACCTGGAGGGAAAAGAAAGACAAACAAACAAAACCCTGTGGCTCAGTCATTTGCTTCTTTCACTATCAGAATCCAACAGTCTTTCTGGCATTAACACCAATGGCAAAAATCCTTTTGCCTTTCAGGGTACCAGTGTGCCAACTACAGGCTGCTAGTTGATGTGAGATTGTGGGTAACATGCTCAGATAATGTGAACACTATATCTCTCTTTGCATTAGCAACATTTTGACCCTACACAGTATATGTTTATATAGATAGATGTACACGCACACATTCACACTATACGTATTTAGCAGCCAATCAAAAGGATACGAAATTCCCTATCTCTGAAATTTAGTTATTGGTAAGCATGTCACATTATGATTTAAGAAAGAAATTTTCTATCATGAGTAAAGCTAAAATATAGCTAGAGTGGGAACTATGTTTTTATAAAGTAGCATATACAGGCACACACAGAGTACACGATGGGAGCTAGACGTTGCACAATCTGCATCAGAAGTACTATTGCACCTTTCTTGTCAGAGCACCTCATTCCTCCCACACAGTATCTCAGAGCCTGGTAGGGGATTTAGTCCAAATTAATTTACCACCAGCAGTTACAGTAGCTGGTGATTTCCATGAAATCAAGAAGCAAATGATTGACCCTTCAGCGTATGGAGATGAAATCAGTCTCCAAGCAAAGTGTGTGGTAGTGAAAACAGTTTCTGCAGCATTGTGATTTTTACAATGTCACTTAATACTCTGTGCATAATGTAAAGTGGGGGAGGGAGGGAAACTCCCGCTTTTCTGCTTCCCCACCTAAACCAATAATTTTGAAAACCAGGAAGCAATTGGCTTTTTTCAATCTATGAATTGTGAAATGAACTTTTTGTCTTGGACCACTACCAGGAAAGGATTTAGGTTGGGGCTTGCCAGGAAAACAAAGCTAACACCAGTAACCTTCCCACATAACTGCATGCATGGAAGCAGCCCCTCTTCCCCTAGTCTCTTCCATCTCTGGTCAAAATCCAGAAGGATTGAAGATGTGGTTGTCTTGTTTTGGCATGTTCTTCTGGTTTTGTTCCTTATTTTTGATTGTTGATGTTTGCTTCTCTTGTGTGCATCCTGAAGGCTCACTTCTTTCTCACCCATGTATTTTTACCACTCATGGAGTCTTTCCGTAGGTATGGCTGATGGTTGTTTCCAATTGTGACGCTGTAGGTCACAATCTAGTCCTATTTACATGATGGTCAAAGATTGCAGAAATCAGCTGCTTCATGTGTTGCAGATATTACCATAGATTGCAGTTGTATTCTCTAAGCACAGCAAGGATGCAGGATCTTTCTTTGGTGCCAGCTGGGCAAGGATTTAAGCTCATAGCCTGAAGTGCTGCAGTTGCCTAGGAACCAATTTGAGATGCTTTTAAAAGGTGGGTAGAAGGAACACGTTTGAGAGCAGAGAAGAGATGTGATAAGACGTTTCTGTCATTTGCACTGCTATCACTTCTGGGGTCCAGCACACATTCGGTGCCCTGTGACTAAGAAAAAGTTTGTGCTGCTTTTTCATATTCTCTTCTCTCCCCATCTCAAGTTTTCACTGCAGCTGCATCCAGACTTGATGCTTCTGGTGCTCTCTGAAAACCAAATAACTAAAAAGAGTTAGCTGTTTCTGAAATCCAACTGCATCAGACTAGTATTAGATCAAGAAAGTACTTTGAATATAAATTAAACAATGGTGAAAGGATACCAGAAAACATTTACTGCTTCCCTGCAGCAGGAGGTTATTGGTGCTAATGGCTTAGCAGAAGTAGATAAAAAATAATTTGAAAATGTAATGGCTCAGAGCACTGTCCTCAGCTACACTCACATCATGGGTAGCAGCTACCAGTAGTGATTCAGGCTTCAAAAGCCTGCAGAACAGTTCCTTATTTCAAGTACAGTTGATCAGATTTATTATGAGTTACATCTGAAGCCCAAAGAATGGATGTCTGAACTGACTGCTGGATTACCAGTGATGAGTACCCTGGCAGGGCAGTGCCAGCATAAATAACACTTCACTCATGCATGTACTGTCCTGTATTCTTATCAGAGCAAAGCATTGGCTTCTTCCTTTCTGAAAGTAGCAACCTTGATTGCTGGAAAAGAAAGACCATGCAGTAGATGACTCTTGGAACCTGCACTGTAATCCAGTACAGTGCAGAAGTTGCGTAGCCCTCGTGGAAAGCAGCAAAATGACTATGCTGCTTCCTAGAAAGATAGGAGCTGCAAGGCTGGAGCCACCTAGTCTCAGTGTCTTGTGTCTCATACTGGCCAGCAAGATATTTCCGGCCTAAATTCTGATACTGGGCAAACCAATGCAGCAGGAGTCTTTCCTGATGTCATTAGTGTTTCTTGAGAAGCCAGCCATAAGGAATGTGGGGCGAAACTGGACAGATGAGTGATGAAGAGCTTGATTGAGTCTGGTTTGTTCTTTTGGTGCCATTTTTTGTGGTTGTAAAGGTAAAGAAAGAAGAGTTAATAGAAAGAAAAACTAAGTCCCCAGAGCCACGGAGAATATGAGAGCAGAAACAGACCTAGTTTCCGAAAGGGCACGGGAGAGATTGAAGGCTATCTAATTCACAGCTTATTTCTGGGCAATGGTGCCTTGGAAAGAGCCTTCATAGAGCAGAGGAGTTGCCTTTCAAAGTATAGGACTTCATGAGCTCTCTTGAATTCAGCTCCAGAGAAGGTTTGCTCAAAAATTGCAAGAAGCAGGCAGCATGCCATGCATGTCTCTTCGGTTTTTTGATAGGTAGAGCACCTATTTGGTCTACTTTTTTCTTTTTCTGAAGAATGTGTTATGGGTGAAGTTTAAATCAGTGGAAGTGGTCAGGTTCTAACGAAGTATGTAGGATAGCTGAAACCTGTAAACTTGAAACCTTGAGCAGAATACACGCCATTTCTCAAGGAGTGTAAAGCATAGGAGTGAAAATACAAGTTCCTTGTCCCCTGCCCTGCAGGGGGCTCCACTTGCATTAGTTGATACTGGTGCTGCTGGGCTGGATAAGGTCCCGTCTGGCCCAGACGTAATCACTCAGCATTGTCTCACCGTAGAGTGAAAGCATAAGATCCTGCATCCCTCCTTCTGTGGCGGAGTGAATTATAAGCAGATAGGCACTTTTAAAATGTTTATACAGAGGAAGTCTGGCATGCTTGAAGCTGTCTGCTCTCGATAAGTTCAGTAGTAGTATCACAAGGGGGATTCTTTAAGTATCTCACATTTTATGGGTGGAATAGGCAGATTTCTGCAATATGTCCAGTCAGTTCAGTGTAAATGGGAGATCCCCAGGCATGTAGCACATCTTTGTAATGCATTTTTGCTTTTCAGCCCCTATCCTGTAGGGAGGATGCATGTTCTGTGAGCACTAGTCTCTTCTCTAACCTTCTGATGACAACCTTTTCTCTTCAGTTACTGACACTTTGCCTCATCATAGGGATGCTGATTCTGCTGGACTAAACTTTTTCCACTAAACTTCTTCCTCCTTTGTTTGAAACTACACACTAACCCATTTTTAATTTTACAGCCTTGTATCTGGATTACATCTGCCTGCTTAAGATAAATTAAATGCCATTTATTTATGGAGAAAAAACTAATGTATTCTTCACCAGGGCTTGCAATGCTATACCTGTTGGGTTTCAGCCACTAGCAGTGGTCCATATTCTCCTATTTCAAGAGGATGTTTCTCAGAGCAGAACTGCATTTAAACTACTGGGGAGGGAAGGAACCGGGAGCTAGAAACTAGACAATGCAAAGTGAAGAAATGTTTCAGCAGAGAGGATAATTAATCATTGGAATGGCTGTGTATAATGTACAGCAGCATCTCTGACATGTAAAATCTATCAAGAGTGAGCATCTTCCCAAAGGACGTTCCTTCACATTTTAGTCTTGGTGCTCAATCGCTGGAAAAAATTTCTGGTCTGTGTTAGATAAGAGGTCAAATTCTATACGTACAGTGTTCTCTTGTCACATCAGGATCTCTTTACTTTAACTATCTCTCTGAGGTGAAGATGGGAGAGAGTACTGAGGAGATGCTGATCTCATACTGTCTAGTTATCAGTGATGCCATTTATCAAGTCTACCACAAATATGGCAACAGTTAAGCATTGCTGCTCATAAATGTTTCAGCTTTGTTGTGTGGCTCAGTGTCCAGCAAAATAAGTAGCCATGAATGTTCTGCCCCCAGTTGTTACTGGAAACCAGTTTCTTGTGTGAAAAAAATGACAGAACAAGACATTTGCTGCTGGTTTCATTAAATTATTGATTAATAGTTGTTACTGCAATAATTGTGTCACAGCTTCTTCAAGTCAATTCAACTCAAAAATGAAAACCAGTAACCTTTGTGGTGATATTTTTCTTTTAGGATTGAGGAAAGAAAAAATACAGTTGCTTGGTTAATCTGATATTTTCAGTATGCCTAGGTGAGGTACTTCTGCTGATCTAGAACTCACTTGTTCGTGTTTAATTTTCAGCGTGCAGCACATTGCATGCATTACGAATGCAAAAGGATTAATAATTCCAGGAGAAATGTGGGCTGGGAGGGGCTTTTCAAATATGTAGCCTCAGTTAGTTGGCAATAAAGGTAAAAATCCATCCTTTCGTCTATACAGTAGATGGCAATTGTGGTCATCAGTTAAATATGAAAATCTCTTGTCCTTCCTTGAGATATGAATGGCCCTATACTATGTGAACCAGCAGAACTCCAGAGGAGTGCATAGCACCTCTTGTAATGTAAACAGGAAAACCTGTTATGTGCTGTCTGCTTCAAACCACACTAGAGGTCCATGCGAGGGCAGTTCCATCGTCACCTTGAGAGCATTACCTTTGTGTTTTCAATTTACAGTCACTAAGAAACCTGTCACAGGGTGGAATACAGCTCTGGAGTGTCCAGCTTGTATTGTGGGAGTCTCGTAGTGGGGATACAGGCAAGGATTTGGAAAAGAAAAAATAACATGGAAAAAAGGATCATTCCCTCTTTACATCTTTGAGAGGAGTTACTATGTTTTGAAACACAAATGTATGTATTTCACATCAAAGAGCTTTGTGTACCCATGGATTGCAGTTACCTTCTTGGAACAGTTGGCATGTTAGAGTATGTGTTAGCCTGCAAGAAAATTGAATTAATCTTAAATTACTGTTTCAGTCTAGGTTTTGTAGTTTTCTCATTGATGTTTCAAAAAGGAAAAAAAAAAAGGTGTGCTTGAATTCTTTCTTTGGAGGGGAAGGGGGTTGGGGGAAAGGCTTCTAATTAGTTCTCAAGATCAGCTTGGAAGGATACGGGAAGATTAACCTTTCTCTGGCCAGTCAGAAATGCATGCGCTCTCCATTAGTAGTGGAATAGAAATCCAGACAGAATAGACGTAGAACTGCTAATGTTTTTTGGGTTGAAAGAAGCTCATGTAAATTCCCATGACTGATGTTATCTTTTAAAGTCGATCTTAATACAACTACAGGCTTATTATTTCCTTTTACTTTTAGTACAGTGCAACAGAACTAAGTCTTTTAAAAAGTTTCACTCTAGGCAACAGGCTGAGCTTTTAAAAGTCACAAACGTTACTTCAGTGTCCTGTTTTTGTTCTCATTTGGTTACATTCAGGCTCTTAACTAGCAAATGTCTCCATTTCACAGTTTTGGTATTGTTCTCTTTGGGATACATTAAGAAATGAATTTCACCACACTCTGGTGTATCTGTGAGCATGTGTTCAAGAAAGCCATTGGCCAAACCACAAGTAGCACCGCAAGTAAAGACAGAGGTGCTTCAGCAGAACTGTAGGTCACTTCGAGCTAGAACAGTAAAGTGTGTGCTCAGTGTTAGCAAACCTGTGCAAACATTTGGGGCTGCAAACATTTGGGAAGGGTATTTAGTTTCAAGATGCACAACAAAACACAGGATGTGCATTGTCTGTTGTATTCTCTCTATAAATTTCCTGTAGTCACAACTCAGATGTATAAATAGAAATACTTCCAAAATGCAGAGAATATGCATAACTATGGTTAAACAGAGGTGTAGGAATGTTTTGCTTTTTAACATTCAACCACTTTATTTGTTATATAAAATACCTGTAAGAATTAGGATCCTGTAATGAGACCAGCCAGCAGAGTGTAATTAATCTCAGGAGTTTGCTGGAATTGCCAGCTGCAGCTGATTTGTAAGTTTTAACTTACAAATAATTGCAGTGTTGGCTTTGCTCAAATTACCTATAAAGAAATTAGGCAGAACAGCTTCCAGAGAATAGCAGATAAAATCGTCAAAAGTTCTTAAGAAGTTTTTAAGCCCAGAATTCATGTCTTGAGCACTTAGACTATATCACAGAGCTCATACTAAAATAGTCAGTAAGTACTGTAAAATAACCTAGTAGGCTTCAGTAAGATTTACGACAGATTTTGTCAATCTTACTGAGTTTGGCTAGCATTTACACTCTTGGGACACTTGAGGGCTGTAGAAATAATAGCTCCAACTCCTGTCTCAGATGAGCACTGGCATAGAGGAACCTAAGCCTTTCTTGCCTTTACATAAAATGGAGCAGAGCAAGAATCCAGGCGCTGACAGAAAGTTAGCAGGCTCTAAGCTCTTTTGTGGTCTACCTCAGTTTTGAAAAGAAAGACCGATGCTCTTTTATCATATATTTTGCTAATTTGATAGCTGTGTTGCTGGCACAGAGTAGTTTTGTTGATGGGTTTCTTTTTCCACAAAAGCAAATAAATAGGTAATAATGAGTCTTCCATACTAAATTCATAGGCTGTCAGAGCACTTCAGAAACAATTGATCCTGGTATAATATGAAAGAAGAAGAAAGCACTTCTCTTCTGCAGTTTGCTGCAGTGTTTCTGAAGGCAGTGGGAGGGGGGTGTAAATATGTAATTGGACAATCTGTGGATTTGACTTTTACAAGGAGAGATGTTACAGTTAAGGTGCCAGAAGGGAGTACTTGAGTGAGATTGGGGAACCATCGTCTGCAGATTGTGCGTGCAGGTTATGGAGGAATTGCTAGAAAAAGCTCTTGTAGGCACATGGGTGTCAAAGGGTATGATTGTAAATCAGTGTGCCCTGCAGAGGCAAATAGCATTTCAGATTTCTGCTGATGTCCGGGGTGGAAATCAGGAAATGCTAGCTTTTTCTTTTAAAAATGGTTATTACAGAAGAGCAAAGAGGTCTAGTTCTCTCCAGCCTGTATTTGTTGCAATTAGTTACACCAGTGCAAGCTGAGTGAAAAGATGTGCTCTTGTGATTCAGTGCCACTTTTTCCACACTCACTTGAGTGAGCACACTGGTGAGTTTCTGGTCCAGCAACTATAAAACCTAAACAACATTCGAAGTGCAAACACGGGCCTCTATGACAAGCATAATGTCCTTTTTCAGTTATGCTCTTCACATCTACATTCCACAGGAGCAGCCTGCCTGTTTGCCACACACCATCTTCCAGGTGTTTCCCATTAGTGTTTTACAATAAAAACAGTGAGGAACTGGTCATTGCTCTTGGATATTCTTGGGGAAGGGTGCAGTCTTTTTCACTTAGCCTCTGACTCCATTCCAGCATACACAGGAATGGTAACTTGTATTGGAGAAAACGAACTACCAAATGCAAGAAATACTTGGGTCTTGCGAATATTTTTACCCTAGACACACGGTGTCACCTGTGTCTGGGTCAGGGTGAGGCTGGTACCCTAGCAGCTGCATTTAATTAAGTATTTTTTCTGATTTTAATGAGTACTTTTCCCTAATGATTTTTTTTTTTTTTTACAATTAAACATAAATCCACTATTATTTCAGGGGAACCCAGCGCACCCAAACTGGAAGGTCAGATGGGAGAAGATGGAAACTCCATTAAAGTGAATGTTATCAAGCAGGATGATGGTGGCTCCCCAATTAGACATTATCTGATCAAATACAAAGCTGTAAGTATGACCCACACTCCAGCCCGATTTGTATTTAGCCTGTTCAGTACTCAGGCGTCACTAGGTAGGCAGACAACCCTGAGGCTAAGATCTTGTAGTAGGCTAGTACAGAAATAGATGCTAAGCAAGTGTGGTGGAAGTGTATAGGGTATGAGACGTGACATGCACAGAAGCAACATACAAAATCTCTGTCTCATGGTAATTGCAAGCACTTAGTATTATTTCTTTTCATATACTTCTGAGATGGGATTTCCAGAAACAACTTAAATAGTTGGGGACGAGAGGTTCATCGTGTAGAGGATTGCCCACCTTCAGACATGTATCTAATCATAACTTTCCATTGGTCATTGAAGCTGCCATATTTGACTGAGTAACAGGTGCTTAAGTACCAAATTATTCTGCAGATTTTTGAAAAAGACATTTAATGTAGACAGTACCAACTCAGATAAAGTGAGAGGTGCTATTGGAAGCCCTTCCCTTTTAGGCCTAATGTAATCAGCTCTCATTGTAAATTAGCCAGGATTGCAAAATATATGATTCTCTGGGCAAAACATCTAGCCTCAGTCTTGGGAAAGAACATCTATGTAATGAGCAGCTAGTATTGTTGTAAGCTGGACATGGCCCTTGTTTTGTGTTAGGTGGTATTTGAGGTTTCTTTCCTACAATGGGAAAATGGGGGGGGAAACCACCAAAAAAAAAAAAAATCCAGTCAGAGAGATTGCTTAGCATGTCCTTGAGGAGCGGGACCTTGAGAGAGGGTCATTGAGAATATGAAGCTCCTCAGGGTGGCAGAAAGAATTGTCAGAAGTTATTGAAGCTGTTTTCCTATTGTCTGCACACTTCCTCAGTCGCAGTACACGTGGGGGCAGCTCAGCTGTACCAGTTTGTTTGAGCTGAAATACTGAAGCTTTTCAGCTATTAAGAAAGCAGGACACTCTCAGTGACTGAGTCTGGCAGATGTGGTGCTGAACTAATTCTGTATTGGCTATTAGTAATCTTTTCTTTGTATGCTAGAAATGAACAATCAAGTAAACAACAAGTAAAGTCACAGAGCAAACTTTGCACTGCAGTCTAGAAATCCCAAGAGTATTTGTTACCACTATCATTTTGTGCATTTTAGGTCACTTAGAGATTCTTAGAATGGGGAGAGTCTTTGGAATGTCAAAAGGACAATCTAGTATCACAGAACCATATATTCCAGCAGAGACAGAAAAGTCTGTTAGCACGCTCCAGTCCCAGAAAACTGCCTAAGACTGTCTCAAGGAACCTTGGCAGTGGGTTTTTCAAATTCTTCTGGGTGAAATGTACATCTGGATTCCCTGAAACTGGAGTAGGAATTATCGAAGTTACTAGTTCTATGCGCCTTTTAAAATCTCTCTTAAATGGTGCAGAATAGAATGGTGGTGGTGATGATATAGGCCAGACCCATGTTAAGAGGTTAATCTCTGCATCTCAGATGATTTAAATTTGACATACTAAACCATGAAAGAACACTCTTAAAGCGCTTTGCAGGGCAGAGACATGCAGAAGTTGCAGCTTTTCCTCTCTGAAACGGAAGTAGTCTAGTGATGTGGCAAAGCTGAGGGGAAGAACCAAGGGATTTTTTTCAGGTGTTGGGACACTGCAGAAAACAGGATTCTGAGCAGGAAAGATGCTGCTTCAGTATCTCTTGTCTTCTCCACTTAGAGCCAACAGTACATGACGTTTTGCATCCCTGAATTAGTTGAGGAGCATGTGCTTGTGTAGAAACCTCCCCACTTTTCCACCATTACAGTGTTCTCAAAGCTGGCTACTAACTAATGTTGTGCTGTCTGTTTTGCATCCCTGCCTGACATCTCGCTGCTCTGCAGAAGCATTCCTCAGAATGGAAACCGGAGATCAGACTTCCGTCTGGCAGTGACCATGTCATGCTCAAGTCCCTGGACTGGAATGCTGAATATGAGGTTTATGTGATAGCTGAAAACCAGCAAGGGAAGTCCAAGCCAGCTCACTATGCTTTCCGAACTTCTGCTCAGCCTACAGTCATCCCAGGTACAGCAGTCACAAGCTTTACCATTGTTTTGTGCTTCCAATTAATGCAACAGTGCTGCATCCTTTAATGTGCCTGAGTAACCCTGACAACTTGCTTGCTTAAAGTCATTATCACAATTGGTTACCCATCCAAAGCTTAGTTTTGCCATGTACATACCTGTACTGTAGTCCATGTTACAGTATGTACAGCATTAGCAGTGCACTGTTAGGAATGCTACATGACAAATCCTTGCCTGACTGTTTACAGGGAATGTTGGGTTTTTGTATCAGGGTAACAGGATTGCCAGATGAGAAAAGCAGTGGATAGAAAACACTTTCTGAGACCAGGAAGTAGAACTCCCATTTTAAACTAAAGCAAAAGAGACCATTAAGATCTCTGGGGTGATGCTTTTCACAATGCAGATTTCCCTTCCAAATCTGCTTTGGGCTTGCTTCGTGTTTGTTTGTCCATCCAGCTCAGCCTTTGGAGAAATAAAGGCATAAGGAGTTTGCTAGCAGTTGGAAAGGGAGGGGGTTAAAATCTTTCCCTGAAGGTCTTTTATTAAACAAAACTGAGATCAAGTTACAATCATTTTAAAACAGTGCTGTTTTAATGTTGGGTAGGACATTAGGGAAAAGTACCTAAGTAACGTTAGAATGCTGCAGGAAACTCTTGACTCAGGCAGGCTGTACTTACTAGTGTGCTAAAAAAGTGAGGTGGTAGATCAAATGCTCTGAAAACCAAGCAGTGCCTATTATCTGAAGCGCTAGGAATTTAGCAGTTTGCAGGAAGGTGTTGAAAGGACAGTTAGTATTTCCTTTCTACACATGTAGTGGTAGTGCACGTTTTAAAAAAACAAAAACAAAAAAAAACCAAAACCAATCAAAAATTCAAGGGTCACCTTGCTGGAGTACCTGTAAATTAAAGTTCTGATTGGTTAAAGGCAGTTAGACCAACTTGAAAACTGATCGCTCAGTCAAGAGAAGTCCTCACTGTGCAGCCAGAGTTAGGCATATTCATGCCAAGATGGGTGCTGACGGTCCATATTGAAGGGAATGATTTGATTTCATTCTGTCTTCTAGATTGTTAACTCAGTCTCATGGTTTTCTTCAGAACAACTAGAGAGTTTTCTTTCATCTTTCCCTTGCACTGAGAATTCAGTCCTTGGCCTGCCCCCACTGCGTCCACTCCCTTCCTGTCTGAAGGAAACAGCTGAGACCTTGTGCAGTTTGCGTGCTGAAACTCCACTTAATTAAGCCAGACAATGTTGTTAAGCATACAAATGAGTGACCTAGTTGGTTGGGGCTTGAAAAAAGTGTATGGTAGGGAGGAGGAGGGAAATGGGGCAAAAGAGAAATGGGGATGTGTGTTTGAACAAGGCTGTAGTTTTGGGTGGAAGGACCCACAGTAACCCATTCAGCCACTTACTCGCTGATTCTCATTTTTCAACAGCTCTGATAGTTAATACCCTCACATACTTGAAGGACAACTGTGACTGATGTGGCAGGAGAAAGTGAGGGTAATTTGGCAAAGAGTCCCTTAAGGTCAGTTCAGAGCTGAACAGTCAAATGCGGTAGGCTGGGAACAGCAGAAAGTGGTTCCTTTGTACTGTGATGTATCTCCCCAGGGAAAGTTACGAGTACTGCTCTGTCTTTTTGTTCCTCCACACTCCTTTGTGTGCAGCCATTATTGCCTTCCTGTGCTGATATTCTTTTTTAGCCTTTTACATGCCCAATGGGACAGCAAAGCTACCTGGGACAGCTGGGATGTCTTGCACAGGTGTATTAGCAAATTTTGAGAATGCTGTTCCCTTTGGAATACAGCGTTCCCAGTTAAATTATTCCTCGCTTAGTCTGCTGTGAAGCATAGGAGGAATCAGGATTTGAGACTGCCACTCAGATGTTGCACTTAGAAATGTCAGAAGCACTTTGAAGAGCAGTTGTTTCAGAGTGCAAATTTGTTTTGGGATTGACCCAACAGATGGATGCAGTTGGTTCTCAGAAAGAATGTGCTCAGGGGCAAGGAGAGTGCTGTGCAGTAAAATGCTATGCTGCATTTGTGACTCGGTTTCTGTAGTTTTTTGTTTTGTTTTGCTGTGGTTTGTTTTGGGTTTTTTTTCATTTTATAGAGAACTTTGATTTCTGTTAGGCCTTCCACAGTGTTTCCAGACCCTTTGGTTCCCTGAGCTGATCTAGTAATATAGGGGAAAATATAGGGGAAAACCCACAGAGACCAGTGAGACCACCCTGCTGACGGAGCCAGAGTACGTTGACATTAGTCAATCTTAGCACAGAACATATTTCTAGAGGGCAGGCTAGATTTTTCTGACATGCAGTCCACAGGCCTCTGTTGAGATGAAGGCACATATGCCAAATTGCAGTAGGGAAGAGGCTCTGTGTATTACTTTACTTCAGTATCTCTTGTCATTTTTATGGTGTTTAGCTTTGACTTCTCCTGTGTAGCTCATTTCGAAATCAAAATGTAAAAGCCAGTGCCTCTAACATGACATTGCTCTGCTTGACAGTAATAGCTAGGAATTTCCTGCAGACAAAATACGTATTTATTATGTAGAGTCCTTTGTTACCATCATCTGTACAGTATCCTTAAAGTGGTTAGAAGGGTAAGGGTATTATTTTCAGTAGTAATTGCATTAGAGTAGTTTACAAGCAGCTAGAAGGCTAAATGGAATAGGTAGTCCTTTATTCTTGAGAACACCTTGCTTCTCCAGAGTTTTAGTCACCTGGATCTATTATCGAAGTCCTTGGTACAACAGGCTTTGGGGGAAGGACTTGGACAGGCAGGTGGATTGTCTGCTAGACAAAGGCATTTGGGGTTTGTTGGTGTGCTGGTGTTTGGGGGTTTTTTTGTGGGTTTTTTTTTGTTTTTTTTTGGTTTTGTTTGTTTGTTTTTTTCAATATGTAAAAGGCAGTGTTGTCCTTTCAAATACCAGATAACCATTTTCTTGTGTTTCTCACTGAGCCTTCTATTCCATCATTTTTAATCTCATTTGCTTGTGAACCCCTTAAACCCTGACTTGGACCCTGCTCTGTGGCTTTGGGCATTGCTGAGCTTCTGAACCGGCCCTTTTGTCGGTGCGAATGTGCTAATGCTCTTTTTTAACCTTTAGCCATTTTAATTTATGAAATTAAATAAACCTTTGATTCTTATGTTTTCTATATTTATGACCTAATTTTTTTTATCTATTTTTCTCTCTTTCTCTCTTTCTTTCTTTTTCTTCCTTGTCCTTTCTTCCCTGCCCTCTCCCTTCTTCCCCTTACTCCTTTCCTATGTCTGTCGTCATACATGTCACCTTGGATCTCACGGGGAAACATCCACGCTTGCCACATGCACCAAATTTGTTTTTAAACAACCATATTTTCCCCTCCTGGGAACCATTGTCTGGCACCTGCAGCGACCTTGGGAAGTCCATCAACGTCGTCCTCCTTTGTTTCATTGCTTCTTTCTGCAGTGATTCTGCTTTTGCTCTGTTAGACACTTAAAATAAAATAAAGCAATATTTGCTTGAAAAGGCCTGGGTCCCACCAAGGTGTGAAAGCAGATAACTTTGCTTCAGAGGATCATGTCAGTTCAGAGAGAAAAAAAAATAGAACACTAAAAAAAAAAAGGTTCAATTTGAAAGAGTCAGTATTTTGTAACAAAGAAAAAAGGTTTAAGCCAAGTTTTTTCTCTTTAACATTTTTTTTGTTACTTGTAATGAATTTCTCCTTTTTAATGGATGTAAAAGATTTTTGTTGTTGTTTGCTTGCTGTTTTTCATCAGAAGGTACAATATTGAAAGCCTTTTAAGATACTGCTTTTTACTGATTTCTCTGCACATCTGGTGCTGATCACCACTGTATTGTGTAAAAGGTTTCTAAAACCCCATCCACAAATCTAAACCCACAGACTATAAAAAGAGAAAGAAGATTTGTCAAAGATAATCCTACTGGTTGCCCAAATGTCTCTGTAGGCTTTTGCATGGGGATGCAAATTTATGGCCTTTAGAATGTTTTCCTGATGTGGTGGTCTGACTATAAATATCTTGTGGGAATTACACTGAAGAGATTTCTTTCTTTCTTTCTTTATGTGATTGAATCCTTGTGAATTCATTGGCCCCTTGTGTGCAGTCAACTATCTCATGACCCATTGTGGATCTGGGGCATAATACAGCCCATGAGCATACAAATTTGCAATGGATGCTTGTCTAACATTTTCTGGTTTTCCACTACTGTATTATCAACTTCACTGAGATATACCTTTTCTTGCCATTTTAACAGAAAAGATCAGCTTGGATCAAGTTACCTGACCACCTAAATTATTATTATTACTGATCCTTAATAATAACCACGGTTAACTGCGCATGTTAACACTACCAGACAGGATTACTCCATGGTGTAAATTGGTGCAATATAATGCATCTTTGTCCAAGTTCTGTGTATTGCATTCAGTTGAAAAATTTCAGTTGACTTTTTTCCATGTTCTTACTTAAAGAAAAAAATAAACCCACAAAAAAACCCAACCCGACAACAGCAAAAAACCCTGTGCCCCTCATGAATTGTCTTTGTGATAGGAAATCCATCCTGCTCTGATGCTCTTCTAAAAATGGGTGCCTCTCTCTTTCTCTGCGAGTGGGCCTGAGGTTGCTGAGGATGAAATTGTTGACACAGTTGTTGAACTGTCTGTATAGAATGTCTCAAATCCTATCAGTTGTCTGGATTAATCTTTCTAACACAATTCTAATATGGACAAACAAAAAACCCTGCCATCAGTCTTGTCTGTCTGTGTTTTATGCTTTGCACAGAGTCTGTGCTGTGTTTATTCAGTTCTTGTTCATTACGACTTGTGAACTGCTTTTCTATCTAAATAATAATGAAAACTTTGTGCAGGTGTTGAACACAAAAGCATATGGATTTTATTTTTTAAAAACCCTCATCTCCAGGGTGTAACCAGGTAGCATACAGAAAACTTGTTAGGTCTTCTGAGTTTACACCTTAGTGTTATTAAAGTACAGCAAGAGTAACTGTAACACTAAAAAGTTGTGTGACCTTCTATAGCTGAATTTAAGTTCATCTGTAGATCTGATATCCGCTTGTGTTGTGGGTTTCCCCTTATCCACAGACGGAGGTTACTAGCTGAGGTTGAGATATATCTCGCTCAACTCATAGGTTATTGAAATGATCTTGCCTAAACTATAACTTTACAGTGTTGTGTGGAGAGAGAACAGCACCTCTGGAGACCATTTTTGCTGTTCAAGGGGAGGTGTGCCTTAAGGCTGTGGGGATGGCATTATGTGCTGAGAACCGCCCCTCTGTGGTGACTAGGCAAAGTCCGGACAAGTAGATGAGAGGTTGTTTACATGACTGAAGTTACTTGAAATGAGTGCCATACTCAACAGCAAACAGGAATCCAGTCAACATGGAATATATACAAAAAGAGCTTCTGTCCCTTTGTGTGTAAAAATAAGGAGCATAACTGATATTTTTACCACCAGTTTATGCAGATTTGTAACGGGTCAGATACTAGATATATATTGGATCCTTGAGGTCTGATAGTCAGTGCTGGACAAGGTCCCAGGCCTTATTCTTGATGTAAACAAAATAAATAAATAAATTTGCAGAAAAGCCAGCTCAGGATGAGACACAGATTCAGATCAGGAACCAGAAGTTATTCAAGCACTCAAATTTTCAGCATGCACACGCAACCTTGCAAGCACACGTTCTATGGGAACAAGTCATAACTACAGGAAGGCTGGAACCTCAGCCCTCAGGAAAGATGTTTCCATGTGTGTGTGATGAACTACAGAGCCTTGTAGGATCTCATGTGGCCCATGGGATTCCAGCAGCTCTACCTATAGTTTGTTGTTAAGTCTCCACATATTTTTTGAAGATCTTTGTCTAAGCATGACTTTGGCTGCCTTCATTTTACAGAAAGGCCTTGTCTGATAACTTTCTGCTCCACCAGGATCAGTTGCAATTGTTCACACCTTATAGTTTCTGCCTAGGTAAAAAGAACTTTTTGAAGCTCTCCTGGCTCTTGAAGCTGGTTGAGTGGAATGGGCAGCCAGTGGCACTGAGGTGTGTGCATTGCAGTAGTGCAGAAGGGCAGCTGTGCAGAGGTCAGGCTGCAGATCAGCTGTTCAGATCTACAGTCTGGTTTACTCCTGAAAAGAGGATCTTCGTGTGACTCACTATTGGCTTATAGTTTTTACTTTTTGTACACTCATATTCCCCTTTTTGTCCTTGGAAAGGGAGTCAGTCATAGGAAAATAACAGCTTGAGGCCAGGAGCAGACAACTGAAGCCACACAGTGTTGATGACAATCTAAAAGGAGTTCAGTAGTAGTTTGGGGAAATATCCATTGCCCTCTTCTCTTGGAAGGAACGCTCCACAGACTGCTGTCTATTTCAGCTACCTTGTAGCGACGTTGAAAGCAAGCATAAATTGTCAAGCCTAAATCTGTGTGGAAACAGAAGCTCTTGTCACTTGGAATAGAAGGTTGCTTGCATGTTGCTTTTCTCCACTATAAATTGTACAGAGTGTCTAAGAGAATGAGGTCTGTGAAATGTGGCACCCCTTGTTCGAAGGATACTTTTAAGTGCTTGCACATTAAAGCTGTTAGCATTCATTGAGAACACATAGCTTTTCTCCAGGGTCTTGTTTTAAGGTTTGGGTGGTGTTTTTTTCCTGATGCATGAAATGAATTTTTGTTTGTTTTAGTTGTTCTTCTCTCTTCTGCCAAATATTGTAAGACATTTGAAATGCCTGGAATCATATCTGCTTGTCTCCATCCCTTTTTCGTCTCTTTGTCTGCCTGTGCCTGAACATTCTCTGTACACTGTAGCTGAGACCCCCCTAGGAAGAAACGTCTGAGTGGTTCTGCTCTCTCTGACAGGGCAGATGTCTGTACAGAGTTGCAGAAAGTAAAACTGATGGGTCATTTTATTATAGACTCTAAAATAAGGGTGATTAGAAGGACCAGTCTTGCAGGAAGCTCATTTTCCATTGAAAAAATAATTTGTAACTAACAAATTCTTCACTACTTCAGAATTAAGGACTCAAGAAATTTTTTAACGTTTTGTGTTTCCTTGTTTAATCTGTGGAAGTATTATTCCTCTTAGTCCTGAGAATAGCGAAAGGGAGTCAATGGAAAGCTGCTCCTCAGGTTGAACCTGCCCTGGATCAGGTCAAAACTGCCCACTGTCTATTTACATGGTAGCACTTAGAGGTGATACACAGGTACTCTCCTACACGCAGTGTTAGCAGCTGATCTGAACAACCTAACTGTTTATACACGTCTTCTGTACACCACATTGTTTTAGGCCCAGCAAACTCCTTAGGGGTATTAAGCATCTAAATATTAGTTGGATTAAATACAACATAAATTTAGCTACAGAATGGAGTGAATAGTTCTTCAGGTATTTGTGGACCAATTTAATTTAATCAAATGTGCCAGTCTGTGAAACTGAATAATATACTACATGCTTCCTCTGTTTTATAGCAACAGCGAAATTCCTTTACAAAATATACAGAAAAAAGAAAAGCAGCACCAACAGCCTTCAAGTTCATGGGGTCTTAAGGTTTCTTATATTTTTCTCCCTTTCTGCTAGTCTGAAAGATTTGGAATATCAATTCATGTCACGAATTAGAATTGTTAAAACCAGAACTAGTGGAAGGGATTTGAAAGTTACTGAAAACTGCGGGGCTTTCTTACTAGCCTTGGGGTGGGGGGGCAAAATGCAGGCTATTACCTTGGGCCAGTTTCACTGTCTGAAACATAAAATCTGACAATAGCACAAAAACAAGGGCATTGCTCTGCAGATTTGCCCGTATTCTCCCCATCTCCATACTCTTCTTCCTTGGCAGCCTTTCCTGTCGTAGCTGCTCGTGCTCCCTGGGACAGAGGGGCAGAGCAGGAAAGGTAACGGTTTGGTAGGAGGGGAGACCTGGACCTATTCAGGAGCTCTCCTTTGGGTGTTTAGAGAGAAAAGGGTTATTTTAAGGCTATCATAGCAGAAATTAGATCTTTGGGAACAGTAGTGCTGGTGGTTTTTATAACCCTATTCAGTGAATTACAAAATTTCAGGGCCAGTCAGTCTACTACCAGGTGACAGCAGTTCTTGTGGACTGCTGTCCTGCAGCACCTCATGTTGAAGTTTGACTGACGGCACAGTCACTTAGCGTAACTTGAGGACTCTCTGTGATTTTTGTGGATCAGCTGCAGATGATTTTCTGTGACTGCAGGGCCACAGCAGTCCTGGTTAGAACTGCATCTTCATGCCAGTTAAACCAAATGGACTTCTGAGGAAACGCCGAATTATTTTCTAGTTATATAGGAGCGCTCCTAGTATAAATAGTTTATGCCCATGCTTCCTAAGCATAAAAGATAGGATACTGAGACAGAGTGGAAGGATAGCGCAGCACATCTTTGCTATGAACTGTTGGTTATATTGGCTTCAGCAAATGCCTGGCAGTGGTAGTGACTGAAGCTTTACAGTTTCAGGGTTGTTTGGGGTCACACAGAAAGTCAGTGGCAGAACAGACAATTGATGCTAGGTGTAAACATCTTTATCTGTTGCGTTAGTCATAAAATCATCTTCTCTGTTACATCTTATCTTTTCTAACCTTTAATGTGAGAAAAGCCTTGCAGGTAGGTTATCTGATAATGTGCCTGTGATTTGGGCAAGTTTCATAAAACCTGGGATGCCTGCAAGTTTTCAGATTTTTCTGTCTGTGAACATTTAGATTTTTGTTCCTGTTATGTTTCTAAGTGTTTTCAGTGCCTCACAAGAAGCTAATGGAAGCTACATAAAAGCAAAACTTAGGCTATAGATCAAATTAAGGAGCCATCACTGGGCCTTTGAATGGAAGTCTGGTACTTTCTCCATTGTACTCATTGCAATTAGCAAGGTCAGGCATTTTGTGGGGCGTGGTTCTTGCTGGGATTGTTTTTGCAGAGCAGAGTGTCTGCTGTCCCAGTGGATCCTAGCGCTTGCCGGGGCTATCAGAGAACTAATACTCTGCTTCCCAAGCACTAGTCACAGAAATGCCCAGACATGCACACACAATCGTATGAGAACTGCCATTGTTATATTAAGTGGATTAGCAAATATTGCTTGGACCAGGAACCATATTTTTTCTTCCATTTTTGCTTTCTGTTACTAATCCTAAATAAAAGGAGGTAAGTATTCAGTCAGGCTTTTCTGCAGTAGTTCTAAATAATCTGCATAAAATCTCTGTTTAGAAAGTAAAGCAGATTTCTATTCAACCAAATTTGGTGGAGAAAGATACAACATTCTGCTCTCATTTGGGGATTTCTGTTAAAATTTCATACCTTTCTATCCTAAGCTCATCCACCTTCTGTTTCTAGCTTTTGAATCTTGTATCTTTGCTCAAATAAAATGCCTTTATGGTATGTCCTATTCTGCTGCATATAGGGTTACAATGACCTAATTCATCCCTGCACATTTCTTTTTTCAAGTTACACTGACTGAGTTTCCCAAGTAATTTTTTTTTTAATTCTTCAACCACGATTGTGATACTTCCCTGAATCGTCTTCATCCTCAGCATCTTTTCTGCACAGCTTTCCCACATTAGTCATACCGATGCCAAAGACAGAGGTATTTGTTCATTTCTAGCTCCTTGCATCCCGATTTATGTGTGTGCCTTGGTATTGCCAGAAGCAAAATGGTAGCAGGCTGGCCCCGGATCCTGTGGGAATGCCTGAACCTTTTGATCTCCAATGGCGCAGCGAACTGACTCCTGCACAGGGAAGAAATTAGTTCGTTCCTTACTATTCATGTAAAGCAGCTTGCCCAAGTTCACGGCTAAACACCAAGGCGCTTGAGAACAGCCACTGCTGCAATGCTTGCTGAGGACCAAGAAGCTTTGGCTGTGCCCCAGAGGCAGAGGCTGTGATTGTCCTAACAGGTTTGCAGTTTTTGCAGTTGTTCTTGCAGTTCACGTGGGTCATGTGCAGTGGGTCAGAGACAAGGCATGGCCAATGTATAAGGCTATTGATGTGGTTTATGCCACACAGAATTCCTGACCTTAAGGGGCTTCTACCTGATAGTGAGAGGTCTTGTAAAAGCTGGTGGGGAGAGGAAGCAAAGAGTAGGACTCTTGTTTGAATGGAATTTTCCAGAAGATGTCTTCTAGCACATGGGAAAATTCCCTCTGCCTTATGACGAAATATTTTGTCTCACTCCAGCTCTGGTGACTCAGATAAGGTATGTTTTGGAGGTACAACAAGGAGCTGTTATCCTGTAATCCTGTCTGTGAGGCCGTTCTTAGTACACCTTTACTAGCCTGCCAAGGAGCTCATTCCCAGAAAGATGATATATATGAGAAGAAAAGTTTGACACGTCTTTAGTTTTTTCTCCAAGAGCTAGTGTCAACAGGAACATGTTAATTATTGAATAATCCATGCAAGAATCCTGAATACTTTAGAAGAGGGAAAATACATGACCTCCTCACTCCCTGCATGCATCAGAGGATGATTAATTCATTTAATTAGGCAGCTTGCTGCAAGGTGCTGGCAAGGGTCTGGTCTGTGGCACAAATGTTCTGCTGAGCATTTAATGGATTTGCAGTACAAGTGTCAGAGTCGGGTGCCTCAGAGTGACTTTGACTGTATCTAAAATGCAGAAAAAAACTTTCCTGTTGGCATCCGGATTCCTTAGCACATATTAGGGTTACAAAATGAAACAACAGTTATCTGCCTCATGCTAAGGATGTTCTGTCTCCTATTTTTAAGTAATAAAATGTGTGGCAGAGGGTATGTCTCTCTGTCTGTGAGCCCTGGAAATGCTCTTTCCACCTGTCAAAGTCAACATAGATTGGGCTGAGGGGAGACAGATACTTTGCTGGGCTTTTCTGCAAAGAAAAGATTCTTAAGTGTTTGAGGGTTGCAACATCCAGCAGTAAAAAAAAAAAAAGTAGTAGAAATTAATAGAATTGCATATTAACTAAAAGAAAAAAACCAGAATACTACTATGGACAACGACAAATGTGCTTCTTTTATTCACTTGTCTAAGTAAACACAAGTAGGCAGCTCTGTCAGATGTACACGGTTCCGTAGTGAGAGGCAGATTACATGACAGTTGTGACAAGCAAGCTGGTTTTGAGTGCTTTGGTCCACCTAAATAGGTGCTGAACTGTATGAGCCAATGACCAAATGATCTGCCTGCAGATCAGCAGCTTGGGAAGAATTATTCTGAATAAAACAAGGGGAACAAAAAGTAGTTTGTGTTCAGGCTGTGATAGTAAGAGGCTGGGAGGTTGCAACTGGCAACATACAAGGCCGTGCCTGTTGGATTTGTGATGATCAAAGGCTTTGACAGGATTAACTGCTGTGTTTATCCACTCCCTGTTTCTAAGAAAGTACTCAGCATTTTACAAGCAGGTAGAAAGTTAAAGGCACTTCCCCTGAAGTTAGTGCTACACAGGCAACCCCATGCATTTTCTAGGCCTCCAACACCACCTGCTGTCCTTTTGTCTACTGGAAAAGGCAAGGTATTTTTTTCTGCTCTATAGCTGGGGAAACTTGGTGGAGATTGGGTTGGTAGAGCAGGCAGCTGCTGTGACCAGGACATGGTCAACAGAGTGACAGTCTGCTTATCTTTGCCATCTGCTTCCTCAGACAGCTATTTGGATTGTTGGCTGTATCTAAGCCAAAACACTTTTAGAGCATTCACTGATTACCTTAGCTCTCAGATCAACGCTGAAGCCCCACAACTATTACCCAGTATTCTGTGTCCCACCAGGGCAAGTCATACTACACAGCCTAGGCTTCACTTACACTTGTCCTTATGCTAAGCTGGCAATGCCAAAGTCACTCTGGACCCTACACACAGCCTTTACCTTGAGGAAGTGGTGGAGGGACACAGGAGCCCTTCAGAGTTCCAGCTGTTATATGCTACAGTAAAAGAGATTTCTGTAGACTGCTTTCCAGGCCTTAGCCCAATAGAGATAGGAAAAGCCCCATTAGATCCAAGTGAATCTGTCTTTTCAGGTAGATTGTCCTGCACATCTTTAAGATAAAGTACTGATTATAACACAAGGCTGGTAGAGGGAGGGTGTACTTTCTGTAAGTTTCCAATGCTTGCTCCGTACCCAGATTTGAGCTGTAACTAGTCCCAACTCACCTTTTAACTACAATGCCTTCTTTTTCTTCTCTTTTTGGTCTCTAAAGCCAGCACTAGCCCTACATCAGGCCTTGGGACTGCTGCCATCGTAGGCATTCTCATTGTTATCTTTGTGCTGCTCCTGGTGGCTGTGGATGTCACCTGCTACTTCCTGAACAAGTGTGGCCTGCTGATGTGTATTGCTGTCAATTTATGCGGCAAATCTGGTCCAGGAGCCAAGGGCAAAGACATGGAAGAGGGCAAAGCCGCCTTCTCGTGAGTACTGCCATCACTTATACTGCTCCTTCTGTTGATCAATGTGTCCCTTCAGCAACTCCAGAAGACACACTGTTTAGGGAGTTCTGGGTTCCCCATCTCAGGTGGGAGGGTGCTGAAAAGATCTGGGGCCATGCTGGTTCTGCTTTATATTTCCAGGAAGGGGTTCCTTCAGCTGTTCCTCTGTTTTTGTTGTACTCTGTTAGTAGCCATCAAATGGCTGGCCCAAATGCTGGACAGCATGGTGGTCTTCTGTGCATAGATAATAACTGGAAGGGGGACTGACAAGAAGTAATCTGCTGTTTAGGGCAGTCTGTTTCTGTCATTAGTTATCAACATTTGCTGCATGTGTTTTCAGGAGGATACCTAGTGTGAACGGGAACCAATCTTCATGCAATTCCCTTGTTACAGGAAAGATGAGTCCAAGGAGCCTATTGTGGAGGTGCGGACTGAAGAGGAGCGGACCCCCAACCACGATGGGGGAAAACACACAGAGCCCAATGAGACCACCCCGCTGACGGAGCCAGAGTACGTTGACGTTAGTCAATCTTAGCACAGGGTCAATACATTGCCCTCAGTTGCCTTAATCTCTGATCTCTCATGCCCATGATTTAGGGCAAGAAGAGAGGAAGAAAGGTAAAATTTCTACTACACTTGTGATATGCCAGTGAGGAGATGCTTCCTCTCTCCCCCCAAGATTCAGTGACTCCTATTTCCAGCACTGTAAGGGGAGTAAAGCAGTGTTTCTTGAAAGGCCTGTCTGTGCCAGTCCTGTCCAGTGTGTAGATCAGGTAGCTGTGTAGATCAGGTATGTAGATCAGGTAGCTGTCCTAGCAAAGGATCCAGAGCAAAAGCAGCTGCAGCTAGCACTGACTCCTGCTTGAGCTCTGCCCTACCAACGCTGGATGAGTGCTTGTATACCCCATGGCGAAAGCCGTCCTCTCTACTGATAGCAGCAGAGTGGCTATACTCTGAGGGAGGCATGGCAAGTCTGATGATTCTGTGAGAGGGCTGAAAGCTGCCTGTGAGCTTTGGTTATATTGGAGAACATGTCTGGGGCCTGAGTCTGTGAATCCATGTTAGCTGGGGTGGGCAAGGTTTAAGTGTTGCTCACTGTCTTCATTAAGCTCTTTCCTAAACTGCTGCAGTTCTAGTGTCCTCTGAATATTTCTCCGTAGCTTCTGGAGTAGTAAGGGGAGGAATTTACTGTAGGAAGCTGCTGAAATGCTTGCTAATATTTAGGTCAGGTTTGGGATTGGTGACACAAGTTAAGTTCCTTTCCTTCAGCAGTCCTCGCAGCCGTGAGGTGGTCAGGCTCTTCTACCTGCATACTGGTCGTCTCCTTTGATTAGGTTAGCAGCAGGGCCACAGGTAAAATGGCTCTGCTGGAAGTCTCCATGAGGTGAGAGGAGAAAGAAGGCTATGTCCACAAGCAGCACTGAAATGCGGACTTGCAGCACTGAGGAATAGCTAGAATTTCTATTGTCCTGATTTTCTTGGCTAGTGTTACCAGCATTTTAACTCAATTATCCTTTTCTGTGAAGGTTTTATCTTGGTTAATAAGCCTGAGATGGTGTTCTCAGGTACACTGGCTTCTCACGGAACAAACCATTCGTTTTTCTAGCCTTGCATCCCTGTACTTAAGGCAACCGGTGCTACGTCATGGTTTCAAAAGCATAGTTGTATTGTCACACACAGTCCTAAAGCAAACCTTATTCCAGCTAATGCAACAGGCTGGAATCTGGTCAAAGGGGCAGAGAACATCACATCAAAGCTGCATGTATGTACCTATGTACTGCATTACATGTGTGTGTGAGAAAAAGAACTATATTCTGTGTTGTTGGATGAGGGTCTTAGATTTGCAGGCAAAAGGACAGGGCCAAGATGAAAGACTGGATTCAGGGGTCCTATACTGGGACCTTGTTGCATGGTAACAGCTGGCACAGGGCTGCAAGCTCAGGGAATTGGTAGAAAGCTTCCTTATGAGGTTAGGTGGAAGAGGCTGAAAGTTAGGCTAAAAGAGAAGAGTCTGCCAGCTGACAGGGTTACATTCGGCTAAGGCTTGAATGAAAATCTACATAAGCAGGACATTCTTGAAGGACGTGTCCTCTTTGCTCTTGTTCTCTTCCTAGTTATTCTTCAGTCATCCCAGCCAGCCCTTGCTACCTTTGCACATTTGACCTCTGAAAGGTTTCTGCTCCTCTGAGTACCTCTCCATGTTGTGTGTGTGTGTGTTGTAACCACGTGTCATGCTGCTGCTGCGCCACCCACCTCCCTTCTCGCTCTTATGCTCTGCTCCCCTTTACCCTGCTGTCGTTTACAGGCTTCATTGTCTCTATTTCTCTTCTACTCCTGTCCTCTTCACAGGCACCCTGCCGATACTGCAGCTACTGTTGAGGACATGCTGCCTTCTGTAACTACGGGCACCACTAACTCTGACACTGTCACTGAAACTTTTGCCACTGCTCAGAACAGCCCCACCAGTGAGACCACTACGCTGACCTCCAGTATTGCCCTGCCAGCCACAGCCATTCCTGACTCAAACTCCATGTCGCCTGGCCAGGCTACTCCAGCCAAAGGGGCAGCCACCTCAGTCTCTTCACCACCACCCTCCTCCACCCCCAAGGTGGCGCCCCTTGTTGATCTCAGCGATACCCCAAGCTCTGCTCCAGCTACTAATAATTTGTCTTCAAGTGTCTTGTCCAACCAAGGTGCAGTGCTCAGCCCCAGCACTGTGGCTAACGTGGCCGAAACATCCAAAGCGGTAGCTGGTAACAAGCCAGCTGCCCCAAGCCCTGCAAACCTCACTAGCCCTCCAGCTCCATCAGAGCCCAAGGAGGAGGTCTCAAGCACCAAGAGCCCTGAAAAGGAAGCTGTGCAGCCCAGTACAGTGAAGAGCCCAACAGAGACAACCAAGAACCCAAGTAATCTGAAGAGCGAGGCTGCTTCAGGCAGCACCACAAACCCCTCACAGAATGAGGACTTTAAAATGGACGAAGGGACCTTCAAGACACCAGACATTGATCTTGCAAAGGATGTTTTTGCAGCTCTTGGCACTACTACTCCTGCCAGGGTGACTAGCGGGCAAGCTCATGAGCTTGCTTCTTCCACTGCAGACAGCTCTGTACCTGCTGCACCTGCAAAGACCGAGTATGGCTGCCTTTAATCTTCTGTTGGTTGTGTTCTGTGTCTCTTGTGCACTGGTGCTTGTGCTGTGTTCTTGTTGGGTGTTCTTTTAACTAATCTCATTGTTTCCTTAGCAAGCTAAATCACTTGTGAACCAACTAGACAGGGCTTGGCTTTAAAGGTCTAGGAGGAAAGCAGGAATCAGCTGTGCCAAGGAAGCAGAGAAAAGACAAACCTAGGAGTTTATCATAAACGTGTTATTCTTCAGACTTTTATGCAGCTTTGTCAGTTGTAGGTTATTCTCTTATGAAAGAGATTAGAAACAGTTCAGTTTGATGCAAAGGCAGGGCTGTCCTCAGAGGTGCAGAGTTCGTGCAGTTCAGTGAGGAGAGCCACACAAATTCAGTTTCCTAACAGGTCAGTGGAGCCCTTCAGAACTTATTTCAGTGTAAGGCAGGGCAGAAACTAGTGCCGCGTGAAACTGTAAAACCTCTGGATTTGTCCCTAAGCTGGCGAAAGGATAAGGCAACATGAGTCCCGCCTGGGAGACGGGGAGCGGTGGCAGCACAGTAGGGTCAGGATAACTTGGCAGTGTGTTGTCCTCGTATATTAGAGATGAGTCTCCATCTACGGTACCAGGCCTCCTCATTACCTAGCTGATTTGTTCAGAGAGCATCAGCATGCTCCTAGCAGGACACCGCTAGGGGGATGATTTTGAGCCTTATGCCATCTGGACAGGATCCATTTTCCTCGGCTGAGATGAGTCTGCATCTTGCATTTGGCAGGAGCCACTGTAACTAGAGAGTGAAAACAGCCTGAAGTCCTCACCTGGGTAGCTGGGGGGAGGGTCCCCAGCTGTTGTGCAGGTGTTGGACAAGAACACTCTTACTGTGTTGGTTTGGATGGCAGTTGCTGACAGAGCCATGAACACAGAAGCCTGGAAAATGCTGATTGAAAACAGATAAGTCACCCGTGAAGGGAGAAGTACCTCAGGTCCTTGTTCATTCTGGCTTCCTGTTTGGACACCAGGTTTTGATATAGGCAAAGTGAAATAGGAAGAGTATCTTGTCTTTCCTGCCTGAGCAGGAGCTTTGTCCTGAGAATGAGTCCTGAAAAGGCAGCTCAGATTTGTCATGGGAGCAGCTCCCAAAACCGTAAGACAGAGTTCACGCTGCATCTTTAGATTTTGCAAAGGAAGTTGTATTGAGGATACTGGGCTCCGCACTGTCAGCTAGATTGCTGCCAAGAACCTAACTAGCTGTTCGACAGGTGGTTTTACAGCTCTCTCAGATAAATCTAGGCTATGCTATAGCAACCACACTGGAGACGTGCCCTAAGTCACAGCTTTGGTTAGAACTTGTTCTATCCTCGCATCTGCAGGAAAATTACATCATTCTGGAAGCCTTGTATTTAACCCAAAATAAAGCATTGGCCTTGATTATTGGCCTTGACGCTGTGATTTCAACGTGTATTAGCACTCGCAGAAAAGCAGTCAGTCAGACACTACAGAACCAAGAACCAGGCTCTTTGCTAGGTCTGAGTGAAGAACCATGCTGGTTTTCTGTATTACTCAGGTGCCTTTACATCTTATGGCTCTGTCCTCCTACTGCCCTGCTGTGCTCCTCTCTTCCCCGAACTTAGACGTTCCTGCCATGTGACTGTTGCACAGCACTGCCCCTTGTGCCACAGCTGTGGAGCATGTGGCCCTTCCTGGAAAGCCTGAGTGACACAGCAGGTGCACTAGGGTTGGAGGGACCAGGCAGCCTTGGTGGGTGCAGCTGAGCTGCTCCCAAGCAAAGAAATCCATGTTTACTTCAGTTCACTGCACCTAAAGCCGCTGTCCTGTCATGCTGGGTGCTACAGAACAGAGAATAGATCTGGTACTGGGCTGAAAGGAAACGGTTAGTCCATAGGAAGGAAACATTTCAACTGAATTAATGCAACTTGGTCTGTGTCATGTAAATGAATTCTTGGTATCGTAGAATGCAGAGCTGTTATTTCTGCCAATCCAGCCACCTTCTACCAGTGCTGCTTACCTGCTTCCATTGGGGCAAATCAGTATTGTGACCATAGGCTTAGATTCATCTCACCTGCTTGTCAGAGTGAGTT
Organism: Phalacrocorax aristotelis; assembly: GCF_949628215.1. Lineage (NCBI taxonomy): Eukaryota > Metazoa > Chordata > Aves > Suliformes > Phalacrocoracidae > Phalacrocorax > Phalacrocorax aristotelis. The sequence goes on along the minus strand of NC_134297.1, from coordinate 1,684,228 downwards.
AAGATTGCAGTCATCTCAGACTAACTTTGTGGCTCATGGGCTGGAACGGGCGCTTCCTCAGGAAAGCTACCAGGTATGCCTTGTGTGGCACTTTGCATGACTACAAAGAGAGCATTGGACAAACAGGCTTCTTCTGATTCTTCAGTTAAGTGCCAAAAGACAGGCTGATGAACCTGAGCTTTAGCCCGTGAAGATGTTGACCTCCTTTACTCTTGTGAAAAGGTGTTTGAGAAAATTCACTTCTGTGTTCCTTCCCGCAACATACTGGGAAATTCTGGGACTGACTTCCTGTAGGGAAAAAAGATTTTCTGCTAAAATGGCCGTCTGTTTTAGTAGGACATTTGGGTGACATAAATGAGTGATGGTAAAGTCAAATTCCTTTGCAACCGTGTGAGTTTTCCCTTTCGCTCCTTTTTTTCACACCACAACACGCCTTGTGCCTCTGCTGCAGCCCCAGACCTCATCCTGCTAGTATGTTATCTCAGGGCAGGAAGAAAATAAAAAAAACCATTCTACTAGAACTAAATAAAACCAGGGCAGGGGGTGAGTTCAGTTTTACTCATTGCTGCATCTGGAAATGCTCATTTTGCTTTAGCAAGGTGATATATTTGCTTGTTTCCAGAAACATATTCTTATCACTAATTCAGCAATAGAGAGCCTATATTTCTCTGTCTCTAAACTGTGCCATTTTGGTGATTCTTCTTCAGGAAAATCCCAGTAGAAGACAAACCTGAAGTGCAAGCAACGGAAACTAAGACACCTCCAGCAGAAGTCAAGATGGTCCCCAATGAAGCCACACAAACAAATGAAAATGAGAGCAAAGCATGATCAGCAAAAGATGAAAACACATGACAGAACAACTTCACCCAAGCATTTAAAACACAAAACACAACATACATCTCATTCCTCTAGTGTCTGTTGCCTTTTTTAAAAAAAACAAACAAAACAGAAAATGCATAAATGGGGGGAGGGAGGGAATCTCTCTTTTTCTTTTATTTTCTTCTCCTTTTTTTTCCTTTTTTTTTTTTTTCAAGATTTCTAGAAAGGTTCTATTTGTTGTGCACTTGCTTTTTAAAAGTACTACATTTTAAAAACAGGGTTAAACCCATAACCAAATCAGGGCTTAGCTGACCCTGTGTATATTCAAATAAGTAAAATTCCAAGTACCATTTGCAACATGGTTGGGAAGCTCAAAATCAACTAGTCCTAGACAAAAGAAAAAAAAAAGAAAAAAAAAAAAAAAAAGACCCTGTTCTTTCCTCGTTAGTATAGCAGATACTTAATGAACAAAGTCCACAATTTATTTTTATACTTTTCAGTCGAGTTTGAAATATGTAAAGCCTCATAAATAAGTTATAATTTCTGTTCACCTTGTATTTGTTCAGTATGCAAAGTGTCTTGAGCTCTTTGTGACTGAATTCTGTTCTCCACATTAGACATTTATTTGGGTTTTATTATTATCTTTTTTTAGGAAGAATGCCAAAATAGCAGCTTCGGGGATATATTTCAATTTGCAGTATTCAGACTCTACATTTCTTTAAATTTAATGTTAATTTTTGCCAACTTTTGTTCTTTCCAGTGTTTACAATTGACAAATATTTTTTTTACCTTTTGTTGTGTTTAAATATGTACTTGTAAAGTAGCTGCCTTTGTAGCTGCCGCCTTTTTTTGTTTTTTTAAGTAAATACAGTCTATACATACTAGGTTAGCAGCATGCTTGCTTTGCAAAGGGAGACATTTTAAAACATGGATGTTTACAGTAGCTGTTTCCCCTTTATCTTTTCTTAATTATTGTTATTATTATTATTATTATTATTTCTTACTGGAGTAAGAAGAAAAGTAATGTTGGGTTTTGGTTTGGGTTTTTTTGGGTGGGTGGGGGTATTCAAACCACCTGTTACGAATCAAGGTCGTTATCCAGCAATCCACATAAACATGTGCTTAATGTGGAATGAGAGATTTGCTGGTGAGAGTCCTTCTATACTTAAATTTAGTAAGAGTGTAAGTCCCTTGCTGGACCTGGGCCTGACTGCATAAGAGAAATATCATCTCTGCTTTTTTAGGACATTCTCCCCTTTCCTTCATGGAACCCTCCCGGAGCTTTGAGAAGCGGAAGGGAGCTTTTACAGTTAGGGCTGGTCTGGTGTCATCTCAGATGTTTGACTGTGTCAATTCCTCCTTAGTATGTCAGTAAAAGCCATTTCTTTTGACCCTAGAAATCGGATTTAAAGGCAAAGACCTTCTGCACAAGGGTGCTTGGCAGCATCCGAGACCCCTCCTGCAAAGCCAGCTCTATCAGCAGTTGGACTAGATGATTGTTGTAGGTCCCTTCCAACTGACCTTTTCTACTCTGTCACATCATGTGTATTGAGTCATCTGTGTATGCTCTGCAGAACCAAAACCATGAAATCAAGAGCAAGTTCTTGGAAATCAGTGCCAAGACTCCCACTGTCTTGGTGTTGTGTCTTTAACAGGTGGAAAAGGGGGCTAGATGTAGTACCTGTATCATCATTATGGAGCTGGGAGTTTATCTTTGGGAGTCATGAAGTAACACTGAGATTTCGGGGTGAAAAGAAGGGAGGCTTGAGCAGAAGGAAGGCATAGGAGAAGACCAGCCCATTGTATAGAGATGTTCCTTCTGTTGGGGTTTGGGGTTTCTCTTTTTTTTTTCTCCTTTGGTTTTCTTTTTTATTCTACTTTAGATCTGCAAGCTTGTGCACTGTGGGTGCGTGACTATTTTAGTGTGAAATGTGTTTTTTGTCATAGTATTGAAATAATAAAAGCTTCAACATAGTTTGGATGTGGAAGGTGTAGCGATAGTTCAGATTTGAAAAAATATATTCAGGAAAAAAAAAGAAAAAGAGAACAACTCTTAAAAGGAACAGAAGCCTTTAAATGAAAAATCAAACCAAGCTGACTATGGCATCCGTTCTGTTGTGCTAAGGTGATGAACAGAAGGATGATTGGGGGTGGGTAGACTGCGGCTTGGCTCAGGTAAATCGAGCCACTTCTATCGGTGTATTCTTCTAAGTATGCAGTCTTTTACAGTGGCATCACATAATGTCAAACTGTGAAAAATAATAGTCTTGTCATTTCCTAAGTGTGGGGGTTTTTGCATTTTTTTCCTTAGCTCCTGGGATGCAAATGGAGGATGACTGAATATGCAGGCGTAGACACTCATGCAATACCCATCCTGAGCGGGATATCAGGGCAGGATGGATCCTCATTTTAAAGCCTGTGTCAAATTCAGCCCTTACAGGACCCATCACAGCAGTGTTGGCATAATTATGGGGAAGTTTGGCCCACGGTCCCTAGGATTTTTTTTTTTTTTCTAAGGAATCAATTCGTAAAATGCAGCACAAAAAGCTACCGTGGTCTGTCTGTGGATGAGGGGAGTCCTTGGGGTAGCAGACTAGTGGACAGGCAGTGTGTGCCTCCGTTCCTGTGGATGACCACAATGATTTGTTCCTCATTTCTGCAAAGTGTTTTGACTGCTTTTGTTGTGTGTATGTTATACCTCCTAAGTTATAACCCGCTGAGATCTGAGCAGCTGATAGGGACCAGATGCTGTACAATGCTGATGACCAGAAACGTGTCCAGTGATGCTGGTCAGCACCTGTTGGGTGAAAATTGTGGTAACTATCACCTGGATTGGCATTTCTGTCATGAAAGGTAACCAACTCAAAGCCCAGTCCGACACCCAGCTCCATCAGTAGAAAGTACCCTGCTGACTGCAGTGGGTTTGTGTTGAGATGGATGGAGTGAGCGCCATTCCGAGGCAGAAGTGAACCCTGTAATTGCCTGAACACTGGGAGTGTCCACCCAGCTCCTTTTTAATGCCCTCGTGACATCTCCCAGTACTTGCAGTTTAATTCTGGAGCATGGTTTTATACTCACCCTCAATGGAGAATAATTTGTTTTAATTTAGAAGTACCCCATTTCCAAGATAGCTTAGGCTTCATTGGTTTATTTAGACGTTTGAGGAGGGACCAACCTGATGCCGTTTACGCTGTATATGTTTATATATGTATCCATGCCATACATATATATCTATATGGCAATGCAGACTGATCAGCTTCTAGTTGTGGAGTGATTACATTTCATGCTGCACCATACGTAAAGATGGTAAGATAATAGTGCATCCAGTTGTTCAGCTTTTAGAGTGGAGTTTTATTTTCACACTTTTCTATGGAGCCTTCAAACCCCAGATCTTCACACTAGGCTGTTTTGATAGTTGTTCTCAGACCGTCCATTGACATCCTTACCCAGCATTCCCTACTTTTGGGGGCCTTCTATCTTGTTAAAAAAAGAAAAAAACAAAAAATCTTTTTACCAAGTGAAGCATCGATTCCACCTTTATTCCCATTCTCACTGGTGTAAATACTGATACTAACTGAGGATTTTGACTTTGCATTCTGTCAGAATACTGTGTTCAAATAAAAATTAAAAAAAAAAAAAAAGCTCCTGCGTATAGTCTGCCCTTCTTTAGATGCTTTGCTAGGTCCTGTGTACAGACATGGATTCCCAGGGCTGTATTTGCATGTGAGCTTCATGCAGAGTGAGCAGTCCCACTGTGGCATGCCCACAGCATGAGTTAAGCATCTGAGACTCTGAGATGTAGACAAGCAGGAAATGCAACTGTCTGCACAGTGACGTCAGTGAAGCAGTCATGCTGCAGAGTTCAAGCTGGTACCTGTGAAGAGTGGCAGGGGGCTGCTGTCGTGCCTTTCCAAACTTCAGATGCACAGAAAGAACAGCCCCCAGCACGTAATGCTGCTGATGGGCTCCTCCGAAGTGCTGAGTGTCACAAAGAGGACTACCTTTAAAGTTTGTTTCTCTGTCCCACTGTAGATAACTTTCTTGAGATAACTAACAAAAAACTGCAGTTCCATGTCCACCATGAATCAAGAATGGCTGGATGTCCCGTGAAAAGGCGCTCCTCCGTTCACTGGCTATAAAAGGGGTGTGTGTGCATGTGAGTGTCGGCTTTAAAAGGTGTCCTTAACCCATCCTGAAACGGGTGACTGAACTTGATTAATGCAGAATGAATCTAATTAATTTTAGTTCTGTCTGAAGCATTGATCTCCTGGGACGCTGAGGGAGAAACGAGAGCTCTGATATGTATCAATACTTGGGTGCCAGAATTGTTCACAGAAAAAGAAGAAAGTAAACGTCTTGAGCTAAAGTACTTGTTATCCCAAGAGAACACCATTCTTTCTGCTTCCTCTCCAGTGCTTTGCCCTTTATTCTTGACTGCTGTTTAGACTGTGGTTTACAGTAAGACTACTTCAGCAAAGCTGCTGTGATTGGCCCCATGTGTCTGGTCCTGCTGCTTTAGAAAAGGCTGTCCCAGGAAATATGCACAGGAAACAATTCATCTTTGTGGTCGCTGCTTTCATCAGGTGTCTGTCACTGCAGAATTCCTTTTGAATCCCAGTTTGATATTCATGCTTTCAGCTGCTTATAGCTGTCATTTTTCTTTCATGGCAATTCCTGATCTCCCTCTCCTGACTCTCACACAGTTTGCAGTTTTCCCAGCCTGCTTTGTTCATGAAAACAGTTCCTCCTCATTCCAGTTGGTGGCATACAGAGGGCAAAATGGTTCTGTATTCAGATACTGATTTCTGCTTTGTTATACTGCATGTTTGCAACACCACATTTTTTATGAGAACCCACCCTGAACAATGGAAAGTGGGCAGCTATGGTACAATGTCAGTCCTCGACTAATGCACATGTGCTATTCCATTGTACAGCTTGCTTCTGCAGGAAAGTTGGAAAGTCAAGAGATGCTCTGGAAGTAGCTTATTTTCTGTGTTTTTTCTTTCTCTTTTTCCTAAAATTTTGTCCAAAACCTGCCAAAATTCCAAACTCTATTTAATTTTTCTACTGTGGGGTTGCAGGGGAGTGTTTGTTAACTTTTTCTTGAGAATATCTCCACAAATTCAGGCTGAAAAAGAGCTTTTTTTCTTCTCACTACCTAACCATCTGACAAAAAAAATGTCAACTACTTTCAAGTGAGGAAACTTTAATTGATAGAAGTCACTGATGCTGTTTCAAGAGAAGTCTCTGAGGTTGCCTTTTTCTGTGTTCCTGGCTTTAGCAGCTGCCTCCCTGAATCACACCAATGTCACATCTGCATAATGCCTGGTGGATGGACTCTGCTCCCTGGTGTTTGGCTTGCTTCCTGCTGTAGCATCTTAATGAACCATGAGGAGCTCAGGTAGTCTTTCCTCTTCTCTCAGCCATTAATAGAGGGGCCTGGAGCACTTGTCCTAATTTACTGTTGCTGCAGAGCGCACACCCGCGTGTGAAGAGTAATGAGTTTTGTTTCCCTGGAGTTGGGGCTGTGCTCAATGACAAACAGAACTGAAAAATTCTTTACTAGATCTTTGTATTTCTTCAGCTATTCATCAATTTTCAGTCCAACCTTTATTGGTAGTTTTAACTTGCCTCTCCTGTTGAGGCCGTGGCACAGAAGTGTCAGTGTCAGCTTGGCTGAGTACGTCTCCTTTTACCACAGGCGGGGCTGGAGGGTAAGTCTAAGGGGGGGGACGGGGAGGGGATGGGACACGGGACACGATGCTTAAAGGAGGTGGCTGGACATCTGCTGCAAACAGTTTCTTCTTTCTGTCCTCTCTTCTAACCATGCGAGTTAGTTGGCTTGTCATGAGACATAAATACATGAATATACATGCACGTGCTTTCAGGGCATCATTTTAAGTGCTTCTGTACTGAGCTGTATGGAAATATTTAGAGACCTGGACACCGTTTCAGTAAAGGTGGCTCTTCTCTCTGCACGTTAGCCGATTAAGCTCTCTACTGTTTGTTGCAAACTTGCAGGAAAATGCTGCGCTCGGCACTGCCTTCCCGAGCTCCAGGCAGGGAGCATGCACCACAGCCATGCTTTCTGTAAGTGAGAGATGTGCGGTGGAGGTGAGATGAGAACTTCATTTCATTTGCTGTAATGAAATCTCTGCCTGGCTGCTAAATTAATTCCAACTCTTTATTTTCCACAGCTTCATTATTAACTTCATCCTGCCCACAGAGGCTCAGGTCCTGCAGGCTTCTCTTCATGCTCCTCTGACTCGTTGGTGCAGCTGATAGTCACCTCACTCCGCTGGGACCACTGGCACATCAGAGGCCCTACAGCAGCATAGCACCATGTCTGCTGGCTACCCTGTAAGTTACTTCATAGGAGTGTGTAAACAGCGTTAGGAGGGAGCAACAGCTTTCCATGCATCACTAGCAAATTACGCTCTTTCTTCTGTAGCCCTCCTGCAGAGCCTGATGAACAGGAGAAATAAACAATGGATCTGATGGCAAAATGAAACGCAGCCTCTTGTATGGAGGAAGCAGAGGAAGCTGAATGGAGGGGAAGTAGTAAAGACCATTTTGATGAAGGTGAATGGGAGTAAAGGCAGGATCTGCCTATAGAGATGCTGCATCTCTATAGGCAGGAGAACGGCTTTGCTTTCCAGGCCACTGAGCCAGTGGGGTATCCCAGAGGCAAGAGAGGCAAGTGCAAAGCTGATGTGCCGAGAGTGCATAGGAGGCTGAACTGCAGCAGCCAGTCCACCTGATGCGAGGGTGGAGACTGCAGGAATAGCACTTGCTCTATTTTCCACACACCTGGAGGGAGTTTATCTGTGCAGGTTCACAGCTGTTAGAGAGAACCTTTCTGATTGCCCCTCTCTTGTCTCCATCAGCCTCTTGTGGTGCCGTTGTGGGAGAGGCAGGAAGCGAGTCAGTCTCTCTCCATCAGTGCATAGGGCTGGATGCTGCTGCTTGCATGCAGCACCTATGGGATAAGAGAGAGGGGGAAGCAAGAAAGACTGCCCCACTTCCTCTTGCTGCAAATCTGCAACTCCAAACCAGTCTTTTAATGAACCGACAAGCTGAGCTCTTCGTACTGTGTGGTTTACTTATAAGAGTTTTTTATCCTCTTAGACCGTAAGTGTGGCTTTATTCCCCAGATTTTCTAAGATTACAAATAAAAACTAGACCGCTGAGCATCCCAGTCACATAGCTATTGCCTCGTGGGTATTTTTAATTGGGCACCACAGACACTAGGTTTTAAACAGATTCATTAGAGGAGAAAAACCCACCTTTGGGGTGGAGGCTTACATAAGCAAGAGCAGAGCTGACTTGCAGTAAGAGGAGAGAAGGGAGCTATTCTGTTTTGGTGCATGAGGGAAGGGGAAAGGGATCTTCTGGCAGTTCCTGCAGCAAAGGGACTGGAAAGGACAGGAGATCCTCACTGCCTGTGGAGTCAGGCAGCTCCATGCCTTGTTGGCACACATGGCCCAGGAGAGCATTTCTTCTCCCAGGCAGTGTGGTGGGATATTGAAGAGTAGGCAGATGAATGTAGCTGCAGTTTGTAACTTCACAGTGAGATTTCTAATTTCACACCCAGCAGAGACTATAGTGGTCTGTCCTTCTTGATATCCCACACCTTAGGCAACGCTGCTGCTTTCAGGAGACTTGTCATGTCACCGCTCTCTCTGTTTCTCGCCTTCCTCTCCCGAGGCGCCTGGGTTAGAATGTGTCTGGAATTAAAATATCCTGGCAGTGCAGCTCTGACTCCCTTTGGTGGCTGACAGCTTCCATTAACTGCCACCTCCAATCTTCTGGCTCTGAAAACATGGCCCTAAAGCGTCTCTTGAGAGTGGTGACAAGGACCCAGCTGGCCGTTGGAGCCATGTATGTGCGTGTGCATGTCCTGATGGGGACATGCTCTGTGTGAAGTGCTACTGTGAGGGGAAGCTGGATGCAGATACTGCTCTGGACCACGAGCCTGACACATCCCAGCACGGCCACATGGTGTAAAGGAGCGCTAGGATTCTCTTGCAAGGGCAGCTGGCCCTCAGAGCCCAAGAAGGCTGAGAGGTTTATCTCTGGGCCATTGCACGTGCTGCTGGAGATCAGCCAGCCCCCGTGTTTCTTTTCCTGCGGCTTCATCCACCTGGACAGATCATGCATCCACAGCACACTGCGTGGGTAGCTCGGATTTGGCAACATACGCCGCACACAAGCCTGGCTGGCGGGAGCATGGGGGCTGGTTTGGCGACACAGGCGACAAAGCAGGAAAAGGCCTGAAATCACAGCTTGGCTCTCAGCTGGCCAGCCGCTTTTCGTTCTGGAGGATGGTGCCACCCTCCGGCTGTCTCACAGATGACAGGCTGTATGGCCCACCTCGGGAGGGGCTGTGCCGGCTCCCGGGAGTGGCATGAAGCCTCCCTGGGCACCAGACGCCCCCAGACCCTGCAACCTACTGACCTGGGCACCCTCCCAGGGACACACCTCCTTGTCTGATAGCACAGAGGATACAGAAATCGTTGCTATCAAGTGGCCACTTCTCAGACACTGCTGAGACCGTCTGAACCTGTTAACATGGAGGGAAGAAGTGCCCATTCTGAATGAGGGTTTAACCCTCACCTGACTCCAGTCTCTCTCCTTCCCAATCAAAGATTGAGAAATCCCCAGTCTTTAAAGGATATCTAAAAAAAAAAAACCTCAAAATCTGGTATGAAATTCAGGGCAACAGGGCCTAGAGGGTATTGGTGGCGGATGAGCATTCATGTTCCTTTCTTCAGGTTCCCTCTACCTGTTGGTAGGTCTGCTAAACTTCAGTTCAACTAATCTTTGTATTAGCCAAAGAAGTCCCTTTCACTGATTTTTTGCCCGTGCTATTTATTCCTTTACCCTGCGTATGAACAGAAGATGACTTTGGGCATTAAAAAAGCCAGACCAAAAAGATCTTAAATGCTCCTTGCAGAAATGATATGCCTGTGCCTCTGCTGATAGGCTCCCTGCTGTTAGCTGCCAGCAGGGCAGCTTGCCTCCTCGCTCTGCCAAATCAAACCCAGATGTGTGCTTTGATAAAACAACAAGCAGGAGGGGAGCAGTGGCAGGCAATCTCACTTCTGGTTTTGCATCTGTTCGGGCTGCAGGGCAAAGGCTGACTTGTTTAGCAAAGAGAAAAGGAGCATATTCAGCTCAGCAATGCATGAAGCATTTCTCTGAGATCTCAAGGCAGAAATTAAGCAAGGAAAGCCATGATGAAGATAGTGGCCCTCAACCAGCTCTGGACTAGGAGCCTCTCTGCTGTGCTGTAGACATTTCCCCATGGCTTGCCTGGAAGGCCTTTGGGGCCTCTCTAGCCCATCAGGCCAGGCATTCTGCTGCAGTAAAAATATAATCAGTAACTGCCATCAAAGGGATTTTATCTGTGAGTAATTAGGAGGAAGAAAAGAAGTCACCTACTCAATGCTCTGACATAGGTTGCAAACATAAAAGCATACTTTTTTCCCATAGTAGCATAGCTCTAAAAGGGCATTCTGCGAAAAGAGGAGCTAGGAGTGCCCTTTCTGTAGATTTGTCTTTACCTTGTGCTCAGTAAAGCGTGATGTTATGTTACAGATTCAGGTGCTTAATTTCTACTCTGGCGCTTAGGCAGCGCAGAAAGATACTGTGTAAGGGCGAGCGAGGTCTGGGCGTCCGTGGCTAAGCTCGGACGGGCACATCGCAGCAGCTCCCGCGGCACAGCCCTACTCCTCGCCCGGGCCCCCGCTCCGCGGCGGGGACCGGCCCTCCCGGGGCTGCGGAGCGAGGGGCCGCGCTGCGCGGTGCGAGCGGGATTTTGCACGGCATCGGCACAGCGGGGCCAAGAGAGGGCCCCCGTGCTGCACCCTGCGGGGCGAGGGGAGCTCGGAAGCCTCCGACAGCCCAGCCCGGGTGGCGGCCGGGGTCAGCTCCCGCAGCGGCCGTGGCTGGTCCGAGGCCGCGGGCTGGGGCGGCCGCGGGCTCCGGCCCCCGCCCCCGCTCCCGCTCGGACAGCCGGTGCCTGCCGGCTCTCCGCGAAATGGCGGCCAGCACGGCACGGCTTCTCCGTTTGCGTAGTCGCGTCCTGAATCGCCCCTCCCCCTGATTCTGCGCCAAGAGCGTGGCCGGCGCCGCGGTCACCACGACGACGGCGGCGCGGTCACCGCGGCAACGGCGGCGCCGCTGCGCGTCCCCCCGGCGGCCGAGCGGCCTAGCCGCCTAGCCGCCTAGCCATGCTGGCCGACGAGGAGCAGGAAGACGATTTCCAGCGGTTCCTCCGCCGCGTGGACGACATCGGTAAGCGGGGCCCGGGCGGGGCTGGCCGCCCCCAGCCGGGCGTGGGGCGGTGCCGCCCGCGGCGGGGGGCGGAGGCGGCCGGAGGTCCCCGTTTTCTTCAGGTGGGGTACCAGGGACGGGAAAAAAAAAGGGCAGGCAGTAAGAGCAACGGGAAAGAGAAAAATTCTCGCCCCTCGTTCCGAATTTGAGTTACATGAAGGCTCTTTGTGAGCTCAGGCGTCGCGCGGTTTTGTAGATGACAAGAGTTGCTTTCTAGATCCAGGAATGTGGATAATGCAGAAGCTGCGGGTAGCGCCTGGAAGTGAGATGAAATTGTATCCGTAAATGTTTACATTTATAAACGCCGTCCTGGTCACCAGTGCCCTCAAAAGCATGTGTCATCAGAGGCACAGCTGAATTCCTGGTGCCTCCAGGATCACCTAGAGTCGCGTTGTCTGTCTCTCTATCTCTCTCTTTTTTTTTTAAACCCCTTTTTAGCCAATTTAGTGCAAGGCTTGAACTCCACAGACCCGGCTGTCAAGGAAAAAACCATTGCTGAAGCAGAGAAAAGGCTCCATGATGAAGAAGTTAGCAAGGAGAAAGAAAGCAAGACTGTGGTGAACAGAACAGTCATTAGCACGCAAGTTTCTGTAAGGGTTTTTTCCCCCCCCCTTTGAAGTTAAACCTGTATGCTTTTGGCATCTTTTAAATAACACTAATTCACATTCCCTGCCCAGGAGAAAAATTTCTGAGCAATACTTACAAGCATGTTCTGAATGTAACTTTAATTTTTTTACTGGTTAGCTTATTGGGAAGTACTCGATATCATGTTGTCTTTGTCTTAAGACTGCTAATAATGCAGAATACTTCTGCTGGATTTATCCGAGTTGGATGCAAGCACTGAGGTGCCATAACTTGCAGCTTTTACCTGCGCTTCAGGAGCTTGAGCAAAACTAGTTGAAGACAGAAGAATTCCTTCGTTAATTTCATTAGGCTTTGATTCCTGCAGTAGGGTTTGGATTTCAGTGACTTGCCTCACTGAAGAGGGAAATGGAAGCTTTCTAGTAATATCAAAAATTATTAGGTCCTTACCATCCTTTGTTTAAATGTTAATTTGATATTCCCAGTATGCATCAATCTGGGTACTTCAAACACTCTGTAGCTTTGAACAACTTAACCAAGTGTTCCTTTGCTGCTGTGGATTTTACTGAAGCGTCTGTATGTGTACATGCATGTGCTGTCTCTCTTTTTTAGGACGTGGCAAATGCAGAAGCAGTGAACGCAGGTAGGACAGTGCTCCCTCTAGTGCTTAGCATCTCTTGCATCTGTTTTAGCGGCAATGGAGTAAGGATTGCTGCTGCTTCATGCAAGCCCTAAATCTGCTCCTGCCAAAGTCAGAGCTAACTTTTCTAGTGACTTTAATCAAAATTCAGTCGGATCTAGGAACACACTCAGAGATCTTACCTGTATGGCTGTATTTGTTTGTAGGTAGGAAGCTTGTTGGTGTAGTTTGTTATCATATTCTGGCTTCTCTTCTAAAAAGTTAGTATTCTGAATTTAAAAGTTTTTCTCTAGAGATTAGATACTTCGAGGCAAGTATGCGAATCCTGAGTGGTAGCATGGCCTTTATGTGTATTAGCTTGTTATTCATGTTCCTGTTTAATTGTTGAAATGACCCCTTAATATATTCTTTGTAGAGAAATGACTCAGAAATACCTTAGAAATTACTTTTTTTCCCATCGGTAGATTGATTTTAATGAAGCCTGGTTTGTTTTTGTTGTTGTTGTTTGTTTTGGTTTGGGTTTGTTTTTGTTGTTGTGTGTGTTTGTTTTTGTTGTTGTTTGTTTGTTTTTGTTAACTAAAATACCACCGACTCTCCTGGCTCAAAGATGGCTTTCTGGCAATTTTGGAAAAGGATGCAAAAGAACGAGCTAAACGAAGGAAGAAAAACGAACAATTAGCAAATGGTAATTACTAAAGGCTTTTCTAGCTAATGCCTTCAAAAGCTAGGTAGTAGGAACTGGGCTGACTTAAGAGGCTGTTGAGCTACTCTGTTATTGCCATTCTTATGCACACTGAGACAGTGCTTTGGTTGTCAGACCAACAATCTTGTCCACAGCATTGATTAGCTGGATATAACAGGGTTATATACTTCACAGAGCTGTTGCAACCTGCTCTTCTCTATACTACCCTCTTTACGATAAAGGTTTGGGATGGAGGCAGCGAGTTTGAGTGTTTCAGAGTTGGGCTGGGCAAATGCTCAGAAGTCCCTTGCAAATAATGGCTAATGAAGGCAGCTGCAGTGGAGCTGGACTGGAATTTTGGTGATTATTCCAACAGGAGAATATGGCCTCTGTTTCCTCAGTCACTATTTGGGGAAGTAAAAAGCAAACGTTGTTTTGAATGCATGTCTGTTGTTTTGCAGCTCTGAAAGAGAAGGGAAACGATGCCTTCAGGAAAGGAGACTATGTCATAGCCGTTCAGAGATACACTGAAGGTCTGGAAAAACTGAAAGACAAGCAGGAGCTTTATACAAACAGAGCACAGGTCAGCATGTGGAGATGAGCTACCACTATAGTGCTTTTAGTGTTACTTTGCCAGGATAAGAACCCAAAAAGGATTGTTCTATTATGTAAGTGAATTTCATAAAAGGTAGTATATGTTGCATTACTGAGAGCTTAAAAAAGGGAGCAAACAATTTTTCCTGGCCGTCTTTCACAATGAGTTCTGCTTTGCTGCCATATTATCAACAGGAAATTTTTACTGTGGCTAGAACTTAACAGCAAGACAGTGCAGACTGAAGGTTTTAATTTTTTCATAAACTTAATGAAAGAATTGCACAAAGAAGATCGTTAGAGGTGATCAACATATCTGAATTCCTCAGAAGCTTTAGTTCTGCTGTGGCTAGCCCTTCCTGAGGGAGTGTTCATGTCTCTTTCCTCTTGCATGTGGCACAGGTGAACCCTGCTACTTCAGAATAAGTGGGGAAGGGAAATAATTCTAGTTCATAGGTTTATTTAAATGCACTGATTTTTTAAAAAATTTTTTTTTAGGGAACACTTCTACAATTGTAGAACATTAACATTTGCCTTGTATCCTCTACTTGCCTTGTATAAACCATATGTGTGTTTCAAACTTTGTTTTATTAAATTTATTCTGAATTACAAAATCCAAGGAGATGGAAGACAAGTTAAGAAACAGCTGGTAATTGTCTTTCAAAATCAGTGACCGGACTATCAACAGTCTAATTTTTTTTTTTTATTTAGCTATTGTTTGTACAATAGGTAGTGAAATTTGTTTGAAGTATTCTAATTCTTCTGCCTGGAATCTCTTGGTTTCATTTCAGGCCTACCTGAAGTTGCATGAGTATGAAAAAGCCATTGGTGACTGTGAATGGGCATTAAAGGTAACTTCAGGACTCTGTCTTTTATGATCAGGTCGAGTGCTCCTGGAAGGCAGGTTTGTGTGTAACTGATGATATGGAGACAACCTGGTAATGGAAATGAAAAAATATGGTGGTGTTGCAGGGTCCTGCATTCTGAGTTAACTTGAACAGTTATAAGTAATAATAAGCTGTTAACTGCACATACTGGCACACAATATCTTCCTCATCCTTCTAAAAAGGGAAAAGGGACTCTTCAAGCTCACGAAGATTAGATCTGATGGGAATGGTAAAGAATATATAAAATGCCAGATAGCTGAATCCAAATTCAGTTGTGTTACATTAGTGATGCCCATGACTACAACACAATTAACAGATCTAATAGAATAACTAAAGATTTTTAATAATACTGGCAGCATAATTTCAAGAAATCACTATTTTTGACAAATAATCGAACCGGAAAAAGTAATCTAATCTGTTAGTGTTGAGCTACCTGTTTCCTCTGGTTTGTTTTTTTTTCCTGCACAGCTAATGAAAATTAGTACTTATTTCATTCCTGGCAGAACTAATCAAAAGACATATGGAAATTCTGTTGTTGTAAAAGTTTTGCAATTGTAGACTTGTTGCTGCAGGCCTTAACATTACCTAATTGCATGAGAGTCTGCTTGAATTGCCTGAAGTACAGTTTTCTGGGAAGGATATTAGCACCAGCTGCTTTCCACCTGTAACCAGACCAAAGCCTATGTTCCATACATAAGAAAGGGAAGTTGGTACTTGGAGGTAACAACTCAGCATATAAACTTTAGATGCCTCTAGTAGGTGATATGAATACCTCTTCTGCCCTTACAGTTATTTTGGACAGCTGTAACTTTTAATCAGAAGGCTTGAAAAAATATTAAAAGGTTAAAATTATAAACACATAATTAACAATTCCTTTTTTTAACACAGTGCAATGAAAAATATATTAAAGCCTATTTTCTAATGGGGAAAGCTCAACTGGCACTTAAGCACTACAGTGAGGTAAGTTGAGTACATCTTGTGGCCATGGGACCATGATTCGTTCTGCTTTTGACACGATGTTGTGGGTGAGAGGGAGAAATTTGTGATCTTGAAAACTGGACAAATGAAAGTATGTTGAACCCTTAGGCATGAGAGAAATTTTCTGTGCTTTGCAAAGATTCTAAAATCAAGTCTTCTTTCCACATCTTAGTAAAATAGCAGGTATCCTTTACTTGGGTACACACAAAATGTAGGAGGACACTTCCGTGTAGCTGTGCCAATCTGTACTGTAATCAGCCTCAAAAGAATGAGGGAATTTTCTATTCAGTACCTATGGTTTATCTGGTGGGAATTTATCACGACTTGGCTGCCGGACACCGAGACAGCAAGCTTTACTCTGGTGCTGTGAGGCTTGAGTCTAGACCGCGTGACCGTTTGGGGAGTCTGCAAGGATTGTGTATATGCTCAGAGAATCCCATGTTTGGCACTTCTGTTGAAGTGCTTCAAGACTGGTATTAGCAACATGTGCTCAGGGAAGTGGTAGTGCTGGCAGTGCCCTATTTCAGCTCGAATAAGGATCAGAATGAAGGAGTGTCCTTGTCAGGTACTGCAGACTCTTGTGATTGCAGTCTACTAGCAGTGACTACATTTCCCCCAAAGAGACAATTAAGTAAAATGTATTTCACTTTTCTATCCTAAATAGCTCTGTGCGGTGGGTGTTATTAAACTGTTGTTGCATATAACTAAGAAATGATTGCACATCACCTTTGGATGAGAAAAACCTCTACATATTTCACATTAAGTGAACTGTTAAGATGAAAGATGCTAGTGAGAGCGATATCACTGTTTTCCTCAAGATCCTAGTGAAATGAATGTCAAACAAAAGATCTAATTCTGCATTTCATGTGTGAAAACCTAATGGAAGCATAAATACTGTTAAAATAATGGAACGTCCTATTAACAAATACTTGGGTTTGAAATAAACTGCCAGATATTTTAGTACAACCCTGGCCCTTCATCTTCAAAAATAATAAAGAGTCTGAAGGTGAGAGCAGGCAAGCTCAAAAGTATTTCTGATCCTGTCAGAAACAACTTCTAGAAATAACTGTAGACCATGGGCAATACAAGTCTGCATGAAATTCACCTTGAGGGGTTCTTGGCAGCTTGATCTGTGCAGAAGGTTCTTCCCTGTCACAAGCCTGGTGATCAGTTTAATTCTGAGCACATGCCCGAGATACACAAAATGCACAAACAGAAGTTAAAGATACAAGATGCACATGTCTGATCCCTGATGATAGTTACGGTTCCTGCAAATTTAATGCTATGCCTCATTTTCTGTTTTCTCACTGGAACTTTGCTTTTTTCTTCCTACTAGTACGTTCCTAGGTTTGTACTTGAACTTTTCCTTTTAATTTGAACTAGCAGGCAGATGTAGGGACTGGGAATAATATTCAGCTCACACTTTTACTTATGAAAGTTTTGACTTGTGTGTCTTCATAAATTGTATTTGTCACACGTAGTAAGTACCGCAGCCCAAGAACGTTTGAGCTTAAACAGGATGGCTCTGACTAGGATATAATTTTTATCATCTTCCCATTTGTTTTCTAAATTGAGAGCCCGTTTCTTTTCTCTGTTAAGTCCAGGCAGTGTTATGAGAAGATCTTACAAATTGATCCCCAAAAGGAAAGCCTATTTAAAGGTAAGAAATAGAAATTTTTACACTGTTGTTCCTTGTTTTCTGATCAAGATGGAACTTAATCGAAACCACTGTTCTGCTCTTCAGAACCTTTGATGGAGTCTCTTCATGCAGCTTCTGTTTCTGATTGTTTCTTCTTTAAGCTCTGTTTCACTCACCAGAGCCATGTGTCATTCTGTACCTCTGGATGTAAAAGGTAGTGCTCTCTCTGTCATGGAGTCAACTTCATTTTTCACTTGAAACTTGATCATATCAAAACATTTAATTGCCATGCTTTGTTTTCTTTTGATTTCCAAGATTGTATGAGCGAGGTAAACCTGGAGGAAAAAAAAATGAGAGATGAAGAGAGAGCAGTGAAGGAAGTTCAGTCTGGAAAGCTTGCTGCTCTGTGCATAGAAGAACTGCTGCAGAAACTTGATAGGCCTGATCAGAATATCCTTTACTACACAGGAGGGATCAGGCTTTTGACAGAAGCCGTGAAAGACTGTAAGTGTCTGACGCAAAGCTTGTTGATGGTAAGAGTTGTAATCCAAGTAGGTGAATACAGGAGGAGTAGTTTCTGAAGGAACAGAAAAACTGTTCCTATATTTAGAACATAAAATCAGCAATTTCAAAATTTATGGCCAATAGATATTTACATATATTTTTTCGAATTAGACCAGTATTGTAGCTGAGCTGTTAAGACTTCTTACAGATTTTGGTCTCTTAAAAGCTGTTTCATTTGTTTAGAAATATTTGTAGTTCTCTGTTAAAGCGTATTTATTTGCAAAACCAGTCTCATGTTTCAATCTTCTTAAAAAGCCTTTAACTTGAAGTCAATTGTTCTTTACAGCACCAGGCATGAATTAGAGTGGTCTTCAGCTTCAAAGCTGCTTCTACTTCAGGTAGCATTCTTGGAGTTTTTCCCCTCTTTTAATGATGTTCTTTCTCCACAGCTGTTGATCCAGTGACCTTTTCTTTATAACACAGTGTTACAGAACAGCAGGAGTCTCTCTTCACAATGATACATCAGCCAGATGGATCGTAGAGCTAATTTGTTTATCTCTGAATTTTTCAGGCACTGAGCAAACTTTATTTAGAGCAAACAATGGATTCAGTATCCTCAATGACAACGAGATTGTAAGACGGTAAGAGCTCTCCAAAGCAAAACAGTGGGGTGTTACAGCATGAGGAAATGAAAATACTGTTTTCAAGAAACATGATCGCCTCTTGAAATGCAGATGAAATGATCAAAAGATAATGTTAATAACAGATTTTAATGTCTGAATGGACTGACTTATACCTGACTCTTATACAAACAGTGCTCTCTTAGATGCAGTGAATAGAATTAATGAATTTCTGCTTCTGTCTCCTATTTCTGTACAGTTCTCCTATCATGGTGAGAGCAGGTTTGTAAAAAAAAAAAAAAAAAAAAAAAAAAAAAAAAAAAAAACCAAAAACAAAAAAAAAAAAAAACAACCAAACCACAACCCAAACCCAACCCGCCCCCTCCAAAGAAACACCTTAATATAAAAGATCATCTGAAAGCACTTAGTTGCTTTAAGTATACCTGGCCAGACTCCCTGGTGCTATTAATTGCCATCAGAAAATATTTGGCCTTATAGCTTTGTAATGTAACCTGTGAAACTCTCTAATCCTGTAATTGAGGAAGAAGGTTGTCTCTGGGGACCTGTATCTTCTGCTGCTGTATTTTCTTGGCTGCTGTTGTATTGTGTTTCGGTAACCAAGAAACAAATCTGGCTAATATTTTATCTGTATTGCTTTTTAACCTTTGCCTTTAAAGGGATCTTTTGTCTGAATGTGTATTTGAGTCAGGTTCAGTTAGATAATGGAAACAAGTAAGACATGCAAAAGATGCAATTTGAAAATTTTGCACAACTGAGTTGGTTCAGGACAACACGATCTGGTTGAACTAGGCAGGACAGCGATTCTTTAAGCTTGTCAGTGGGACTGCAGCACAGAGACTTCTTTACAGTTCATCAGTATTCTGGGTTGGCTGTAAACAGATTTAAGAGATGAAGCACTTTCAAGTTTGCACAAGCTTTTCATGCCCTGGCTATTCACAAGTCTCTCAGTGCAGAACTATATTGTGCTGTGTAATGCTCGTATAGGCTCTCTGTGTGTTGAGGGTAGAGTAGAGCTAGATCATAAATCTGGTGTCAGGGCAGGTCCTCTGGAAAACAAGTCTGATAGTCCTAAAAATGTTTAACCAATGAGCTGAGTTTAGAGCTTACGAGCTTAAGCATTCATGTGGCAGATCCCCATCTCTGTGGGACTTTGCTGATTTCCCTAGCCAAAGAGCTAATTGTTTGATCTGTCCTTTGCTCTTTTTACAAGCTAATATTCCTAATTTAGGGGCTTCCATGCAGAGAGGAAAAACACTGCTGAAGTGGATTTGTCTGTTTCTCTTCTCTCCCTTTGGCAAACTGTCTGCGCTGGGAATGGTAAAACTATGTAATCAACATTAATCATTGTTAATGTACGGTTAATACAGCACTTACTGTGTTTAAAACTGTTGTTTGACATGAACATCACTTCCCCAGAGCACTTGGGTCTGGACCTTATTGTAACTGAAGTTTTACAGGTCAGGTACAAGTGGTGGAGGTATACTGCTAGCAGTAACCACCATTTTGGTGGTTCTGTGCATCATGAGATGAAGTTTCCAGCCTGTTTCTGTGAGTGTTTTAAATCTACTGAAGGAGGGGGAAGTAAATTCCCTGTGTTTATTGCTGCTTTGAAGGTAATATCACTTGTATCATAATGTCTTTTTTAAGCAGTTAAGCAGGGTTTTATACAAGTGCCTGAATTCCACTGGTATTCACAACCAAGTAGTCATTGGGCAGGTAGCCCCTGTCTCTGTTTCTAGGGAGTATACACATAGGTGAAAAATGGTCTGAGGTGATGGTGGGTGGTAAAGTGCAGAGTGCCACACAGGAAAAATGCAGAATGCGTGGTGTCAGCATCTGTGTTGACTTGTATATCATGGGATCCAGCTGATGCCCAAGAGAATATTCATGCTGCAAGGTAAAGGGAAAACCTGTTTTATATTCTCCCTGTAGGTAATTAGCAGTGAATAGAGAGTAATGTGCAGGCCTATGTAGCTTACGTGTTTGTGCCTGGCAGGGCAGTGTACTGTTGTGCCTGAACAGCCTGGACCCTAGCAGTGTGCAGGCAGCTGATGACACGAGCAGCACTTTGTGCTCACAATTCTGGTCTCTCTTTGTTTGAAGAAGCACGTGGTGCCTGAGAAGCCAGCACGTTGCTAGTGAGAGTAGAAATCCAAACACCAGCGTATGTGTTGAAGTAATGGAGCTGAGAGAAGATGAGTGGGTGTTCTACCTTACCATTGCTCTGCAGGGGTGTTATGCAAGATGAACACATCAGAGTGAATGACATCATTAGTGGATTAAAGAAAGACATTAAACTTGTTAAATCAGCACCTAGGGGAAAAAAATCATGAGAGTAATGGGGATGCCGTTATGTGTGACATTGCTCTTAGATCTTTTCTTTTTTTCAGAAGAGAATCAGCGTCTTCTGTTGACTCACCCTGATGTGAATGCACAGCTGCCAAAACTGCTTTCTTCTGGGGTATCAGAGATCCAAAAGGAGACATTGGCACTGATTTCTCTTTACTCAGAGAATGAGAATGGGAGGAGACTGCTAGTCAGGCACCAGGACCTAACCAAGTAATAAACACTACTGCACCTCAGAAAAATTTCCTTAATGCCTGGGTTCACAGATTTTCAGAACTCATTCCACTAGCACTAAGGTGACAGGCTTTCTGAAAGGAACATAATGACACTGAGACTTCTGCCCTTGAGGAACAGGCTTAGCTAAACCAAAGTAAAAGTTAGGTGTGTAGGGAAAGCTACAGTAAACTTTGTGTCTGAAGATGTCTGTGAAATTAAGTAGAAAGGGCTTATTCCTGAGGTTATTCATGTAATTTTGAGGCATAGTTTAACCCAGTTTTTTAAACCAGTAAGTGTGTGTTTGTCTAGCGCACAATCATTTGTCTCTTAATATCTTATGGTTTCAAGCTGTGACTCTCTCCACATTTGGTAATCGGTATTTATGATTATTCAGTGTTGCCATGACTCACTGAGTGAGGACATAAACAGCAGTCTATTACCTTTATCCTATTGTCCTACTATTTTCTTCTCGAGTTAAGCAGAGGAGACATTTCACTTTATTGGTTTGCACTACATGGTTTGAGGTAATGGATGAGCAAAACGTACAGTTTTACACACTTCACAACATAAACCCAGAGATGTTTTTCCCTGGAGGATAGGTTAAAGAAATGAGCCACATCTGAGAGGATGCTTAAAAAGGGCAGATGATATTACTATGGCTCGAAATATCAGGAGCCTGAAAAATCTTCTGTCAACTTCTGAGAGATATCCTGGACCCGATTGCTTGAAAAGAGTTAGGGTGTTCAGATGGTAAAGTTGCAGATATTGATCTTCTCTGCAGTTGGGCTCATCGTCAAAAAGAGACAAGACTATAGATTCTCTTACTGTGCTACAAAGTTGGAGGAAAGTGGCAGAGAATTTCAGCTCAGTAGAGGAGCGTGTGGAAACCCCAGCACATGTCTGCAGATGTACTTACTGTTTGGCAGAGTTCACAGTCTGAAGTCCTGTGAATTGCCTGCAGTTCAAATCCCACAGCCACACGCACACACTGTTCCAAAAGCTCGAAAGGGGAATGGTATGATTTTCTTTTTATTCAGGCAGGAGATGACACTTTCTTCACTACTATAAAGCCTTTTAGTTAAACCCCTCCAAAGACTGTTGGGTTTGCTTAGCACGCCCTTTTAAGCCACGCAAGCATCACCACTGACATTCCCTGCAAGTCTTTACAACCTGTTGACGCTGTTCAGTCCTGGGCTTTGCTGATGGTGTTCTTGGTCCTGACTTGCATTCTACTTGTCTGTCCTGAAGATGTTCACCAGCAGCAAAGCAGTTTGGCTTCAAATGTCTGTGAAGCTTACATGCTGATCAAATGTTCTAATGCTGACAGGGATTGGTACATGTGTTGAAATCACAGTACTTGTTCAAAGAGGGACAATATTGCAGAGAATCTAGTGCCAAAATATTATTCTAATGGCAGTGAGGTGACTGGGTATGTTTGGAGGGCCTAGTATATCCAGCTTTGTCAAAACCCTACTGAACACAAAGGAGTTTAAGATGACAAATTGTGTCAGTGCACTTAAAATATGACTTTGATCTTTAATAATTAATCCAAAGCTGACACAAAATTGTCGGGGGTTTTTTAATAACAGATGGCTGCAGATTTTGATGAAGTTTGTCAACAGCACTGATGCCAGGGCTAGCAGTGCCATGAACATACTATCTCATTTAACTGAAGAGGAAAGGTAACTTATACTTCTACCTTCTTTCTTATAAAGTTGTACTTTGAAACGTGCTAAATGAGCTACTGATAGAGGCTGTTGGCCGCCATTGCTGTGAGGGTACCTTGCTAACTGCTGTCTGCCTGGCTTTATGTTGCTGTTGTGTTGCCTTTATCTGTGATTTTGTCTAAAGCTTTAAGTGTCCAAGTATGGCTTTCTTTATCCCTTAACAGGTTCAAAACCCAGTGTCGTGTCATGCTTTCCACAGGTGTTTTACCTTTATTCACCCAGTTGCTGGTATGAAAGATCTCCGTTTCTATACCTCTGGTTTACTTTTGTGTAGCATGTCTTATGACCCCTCTTGACAGTTTTACAGCCAGTTGTTCCTAGAGAGAACCCCTTTCTGGTAGAACTACAGTAGTTACCATGTCTCTAGTTTTGTAGGTGTTAGAAATCCAGTTTTGTCATATACTTTCCTCAGGAAAATGTTCTCAGTCTCCAGTGCTTAGTGCTCGGTTTCTACACGTTACTAGTTTTATATTCAGTGAAAACTCTGGACTTGGTTGCAGATTCCCACTGGTAATCTGTCAGGCCAGGACTTCACCCTCAGCTTTGTGTTACGCTCTTGTGAATGTGGCTTTAGTCCACTATCACCTACTGGTTATATCTTGGATAATGACTTTTTCTGTTTCTTTCTAATCCGAGAGATCAGGGTGAATAGATTACATTAGGTCACAAGGTAAATTTGTTTAGTGGTTCAGGTCCCTTTCCTGGTTATCGTTTATTTAAACTGCAAACCTACAATACTGTTGGTACAGCAACCTGTCCTCATGAAGAGGCAAGATGGTAGGGGAGATTGGTTCTGTTGCAGAATGGCAGATATAGCTGGAATGTAAAATACCTCCACTTCTCCGAACGAGCACCAAGACAATGCAAGAATTACAGCATTTCCCCATTGCTTGTTGCTCTCTCCTTTTGAACATACCTTACTGGAATTACAGATGCAGCAGAGGCTGGTCTGTTTTCTGACCTAAGTAAGTGATAGTAGGAAACATTCAGTCTGAGGTTAGGGACCACAGAATCCAGTCGTTTTTTCCCCAGATTGCTTAAAATGTCATCAGGAGAGTCACTGTGAAAATGAGGGTGATTTGCAAACTTTGGACAGTTGGGATTTAACATAGGTTAGAGAGATTCTGGAATGCCATTTTCCATTGCCAGAGGGATAGGAACATGTATCTGTTGTTTCCTTGTCATTTGTTCTTAATTTGTTATTCCACTCTCTCCTGTTTTTAGACCTCTGCCAAGCTGGTGAACGAGGCAGCCCTTGCCCATTGCATTGGCATCATGGGGAATCTGTGTGCAGATGTAGTCATTCGAACGCAGATGGCTGAGTCCAAAGAATGCTGGCAAGCGTGCTTAAAGCTGGTGGTAAAGAAACTTGATGGCTCCCTAGAATAGTGGTTTCAGCCCTACCTGCTGTGGAAGTGGCACTTCTGTGATCACGTTTGTCTGCCTCCCCTAATAGCTCTGAACTCTTGACTGAGATGTTTCAAATCTGGGAGTTGGATAAAGGTGTCAAAGTGGTCCGTTGTTCACATAAGTTGTGGATTGATAAATGGGTGAGGGGGAGAGTGTGTGGTCCCTTATTTTAAGTGGCCCCTTTCAGGGTAAAAATGCGGTACGAACTCAGTCCTCAGAAACGAAAGAATTCAGAGGGTGGGAAAGGATGTTGTTAATGGCCTAAATGTCAGGAGTTTGGAGCGTGCAGCTTTAGATACCAAAGTGAAACAAACATAAGGACGAATCTATATCAAAAAAGCTGGTGCTCACATGACTTCTTCCTTCTGAGTAAGTAAGCACGCAGAAGACTGAGGAAGCGCATATTCTGAACCTCTGAACTGATTGCATTATTCTGTTCTTTGTATGCAGGATGACTGCTTTTATGTCAGCATGCCCAAATACCAGGAGTGTTTGTTTGCAGTGCTGGGCCTAATGATGAACTTACTGCTTGAATCAAATGTGATCATCCAGGTATACAAATCTGTGAACATTTTTTGGTAGTAGTGTTCTTCTTGTAATCACTTCCTCAGAGGTTCAGCATTGCTTGAGCAGTCAGAGCATCATCCTCCTTGTTGCTGTAAATGGGCCTGATGCAAGTCACTGAAGTCATACCAGAACATGTAAACAGAATAGGTGAGGGAATATTGTGACCTTGCAGCCTCTACAGGGGAAAAGAGCTTGACTGTGTTAGATGGATTTAGAGCCCTCTTTCACATCAAGCATGCTGAAGCATTTAAGGGCTGCCAACCTTGGATTTTGCTGCTGTTCAGTTGATGTTTAATTTTTATTGGTGACTAAGGTTATCATTAAGGGTAGCTGTCAATTTCAGTAAGCTAAAAAGCAAAAAAATTTACAAACTTTTTTCCTCCACCCCCCCACATATACACACAGTTATGAGAAAAATACAGTATAAAGCACATACAGTACCTTTCCATAGTGGTTTAAATGTTTTGTTTGGCCTCACTCTCTAATTTCGGCATATTCTTAGATGCTTGGCACATTCCAAAATTATATAAAACTAATGATTCCATCAGGAAGGAAAAATTCTTTAAGTTAACATCTGGGTGCTGAAGTGTTAGTAACTTACTGCCATGTGTGCCCTGATCTCCACTGGGTTCTTTGTTGGAGAGTACTGTCTATAACCCATTTCTGCTGTAACACTCCTCCGCAATCAGCTGCACCTGAGCGTTTCACATTGTTGTTTCAGTACTTCGCTGTGGACATAAGTGGCAGGTGCATGTCTCTCCTCAGGAATAAGGATGGAAGGATTGTGACAGTAAGTGGGATATCAGTGGACTAATGAAAGATTGTATTAACTGACCTGACCTGACGACTTCAGTGCAAACTGCTGCCCTGTGCAAGTCTGTACCTTAAGCTTTGAAGCCTAAAACATTCATAATTATTAGCAGTAAAGAAATCATATACCACTTATTCAGTTTTTTATATTGTTTGATGCAAGAGGTTCTCAATGTTCTCCTGAAATCTACTTAACAGAAACTCTTACAAATCATTCCACCCTTAGGATGGTTTTCAATATAAAACTCTTTAAAAATCAATCTAGGAGCAAAGGAACACGAACGATTTGGGTGTTTAGGAGCTGTTTCTTTTTACAGTTCTTGTATGTGAATCATACCTAGAAGACTGTACTCCTATTAGTGGGTGTGACTCCCACAAAGAGCAGTTGTTCAAGGCACATGGGTAGGAGCAGATGTGGACTCGGAGTCCGTTCACATTTCTGAACTCAAATAAATTGTTCTGATCTGTTTTACTTGACTCAATACCAGCAGTGCTGGGCTGGTTTCTACTAGGAATTTGGTTTGACAGATAAACATACAGGGAGTTGTCCTTATCTCAGTTTGGTCTCATCTCTCTCCACTGAGTCTTTAGAAGCTGTACTGAGCTCAGTTTCCTATAAGCAATAACAAGAGCCATGTCCTAAAGATGTTCTTCATTATATTTCTGTAAACTTTTATCACTTGAATTACTTTGTTTTTATTCTGCAAAAAAGAAAATAATTTGAAAACTCCTTAAAGTTGTCTGGACAAATAAACTTTTTTTTTCTTCTCTCACACTGTTTTCTAATTAAGAGAGCCATTGGAGTGCTAAGTCGCATCCTGGCAGCATCCTCCTCGGCGGTAGACGAAGTAGTGAAAGGAGGGGTGGTGAAGAAAATGATCAAATTCTTGAAAGTAAATTCATTTAACAAATTTCACTTTATTTCTGCTTGTATTGTACCTTAAGAAAACCATAGTTGCCCCTCTGTCTAGCCTCCTTTCCCTAGGAGAAAGACCTGTGCAGTCATTGTGGCTGCATGTGTCTGCATCTGTGCTGTCTGTTGTAATAGTGCTCTCAAGTTTAATTTTAAGCTCAGTAGCCAGATTGGAGACTGGACTGCCTTCTGTAGTCTGGTCTGTAGCCCAGCTTTTTCATTTGTTTCCGTATGAGCCAGATGCCCGTGCACAGCTCTGCTTGCAGAGATATGCAAATTTGAGAATCCACTACTTCAGGCCCGGCTGGAGGATTAAAGCTTAAAATTGGTGTGATCTAATTTGGACCACTGAAAAGCAATGGAGCTGAATCAATCTTGGAGCAATTCTTCCCTAAATAATGCATCTGTAGACACTGTTTTGCTGTATATCTGTGTATCTAGCAGAATGTGTATCCACCCAGCTGGATGTGGATTCTGGGGATTTGCTATGATGCAGATAAAATCATTCTAGAACAAGGTGGTGGCACTCAGCTTGGCTTGTGTAAGTAGCAAGCATCAGAGGAGTTAATAGTTTGAAAGGAGCTGGGCTCCAGAGATTCAGGGACTTCTGTATGTTCATTGCGGGCAGGAAAGAGACGGTTCTTATGTCCCTTTCAGCCTGTGTTCATCTTGAGATGTACACTCTGCAAAGGTCTTAATTTGGTATTTGGGCTTAGGCATGAGGAATACCTAATTATATCACCATGGTACCTAAGCTATTCTGTAACCTTGAGTAAGTTGTGCTATGAATTGTATGTTTGTTAATGCATCCTTTATTCTGATGAAATCTAGGCTGGAGGACAGACCACATCCAATTATGGTATAAAGACCCTTTCCATCTGCACCAGAAGTAATAGCCAAGCTCAAGAAGATCTAGTGAAGTCAGATAAAAGTAAGTGACAACTTCACTAATTAGAGACTGAATGCGGAGGTGTGATCTCAGTATCATCCTCTAGATGATCCTCTAGAACAGAATTGAACACTGGGTTTTACTCTTGCAAGACTTTAGCCATGTTTTCTGAGTAATGTGCTGTTTTACCTCCTGAAATGGAGTTTAATGAGCCTTAGCTCTGTGTGAGGATGGAAATAGGCAAAACAGATAATGAGTCTGAGTTAGAGAAACTGCGCTTTACTCTAGTAAAATGGCTTGATATGCTTTTTCAGAGCCAGAAATATATATATTTTTAAAAATGTGCTTGTAAACCATAACTGAATTGGGTTGTATTTCCCCAAGTTAGTGGCTAAAATAAGAAACTTCTTTTATGCATCTGATTTCCAGAGGCTGAGGCTGTTTATAGTTTCCTTCAATTTACTTGTGGATATTTGGCCTGGTATTAAAAGGAAACGGATGTTGAGACAGAGTGATGATATCAGACCAGGTGTATTAGAGTATTTTTGAGCATATTTGCTCTAGTCATGCAGTAAAACACTACTTAGATCACTTTAAAATCCAGGTTCAATTAATGCTAATGTAACCACAACAGAGAATACTTAAGTTTTATCTAAATGGTTGAACCTGTCAAGAAACTGTCAGCTCATGTAGTTCAACCTGAACCCTAAGGATTTCCACTCATTAAAAGCATCTCAGAGCATCATCTTCCTTTTGTACATCCCATATTAGTTTCACTGTCATCTGTAGATGAAGCTTTCATTTCCTCAAATTAGCAAAAACACCTCACTCTCATTCTTTCCACCAAAAGTCTGGGCATTAATCTGGTGAGAAGTCACCACTCCTTATATTTGTCATCTCTGTTTGCCAACCCAGACGTTGCCCTGTTGCTAGGAGGCTGGTGGCATCAAGCTGTAGTCCTGTGACATTAAATTGCATTCCAGCTGGGCCACTTAGTGCAGCTTCTACACCAGCCACTGTTGCTGTCTAGAGCAGCACTGCCTTTTCCAAAGACATTATTGCAGCAGAAAAGGTGGGATGTGATCTGCAAGAACAGATGGGACCATGAAAGAAAACCAAAGCAAACTTATGCAGCCCCCAAGGAAACTTCATGCATGTGAAAGCCGTGCTGTATTTTATTTAGAAGGCAGTCTATCTAAATATTTCCAGATACTGTGGCCTGAGATGCTGCTGCTGCTTACAGATGCCAGCAAGACCTACACAACTCTGCGTCAAGAGTATAGGCAAAATACTCTGCCGCTGTACATTAGTATAGGTTACAGAAGTAGATGAGCTAGCTGCTTTGTGTTAGCTAAGGATATATAGAAAGCTTTTTAATATTCCTTTTTTCAGCTATTCCTTCCACAATGGCATTTCTGTCTTAAACATTTAGCTCAGCACTGTAGGTGCTCTACTCTGTGCTTGCCCTGCTAGTATGGTAGGGTGAGAGGCCAGTGCAAGATCCTGCAAGCAGCAAAGGTGGCATGTTCACCTTCAGAGAAATATTAAGCAAATGCAGAAACGCAAGCTCCATGCTAGAGAACCTCTTGGAGTGTAGATTCAGTTTTCTGAGAAAGACATCTATGCAGGTGAAGCTGGGACAGCACTCTGGATCCTGAACCTTGCCCTGAAATTCTGTTGCTCCTCCAGGTTTTCTAGAAGAATTTCCAACATGGAAAAATGCTTGCTCCCCAGGAGTTTTAAGTAAAGACAAGAGAAAAACATCAGTGCTACTTGGAACAAATCCATGTGTATTCTGTGCAATTAATCTCTCCTTCTCCCAGGGTTCAGTGTGCTGCTAAACCTCTTGGACTCAGAGAATGAAATGATTGTGGGAAATGCTGCTTTCTGCCTTGGCCAGTGCCTTGCAGTTCCCGGAGCAGCGACATCCTTACTGAATTCCAATGTTGTGATGATTTTGTTGAAACACGCTGGTGGCGATGCTGCAAGAACTTCGGTGCAGGAGAATGCAGCAATTGCTCTGGGGAAGCTGTGTGTCGCTGAACCAAGGTATTGTAAAGAAGACTATCATTCTTCTGCACCATGTGGTTGCTATTAGGAGATAAATCTTGAAAAACTGACCAGTGTAAGTCGATTCTATTCATAGAGCAAGCAGGTACAGGACAGATGATTAGTTTATATAAATATCCCGTGAAATCTATCACCCTTCCTCCAGCTAGAATTCCCACTTTTGGTATTGTCCCCAGGGTACCTGTGTTGTTGCTGGAGGGTTCCTGTGTTGTTAGTTGTCTGTCTTAATGTGTTTCAGGGAGCTCATTTTGCTTTCTGATGTTACCTGTGCTGGAAGAATGGAAGGAGGAGGAGTGATGTTATAAGTTCGTAGAGATCAGAGCCATAATGAAAGCAAAACAAAAGCACAAATGTCAGCAAAGAATGTCTGCTGCTGCCTGCCGAGAGTATGCCAAGCTCTAGCAAGCTGCAGACTGTCAGCTGGATCTTGAACTGTGTTCCAGACAGAGGAACTGAGTTCTGCTTGTTAGTGTACATCCTGAACTACTGCAGAAAGCAAGGGATAATGCTTAGGTTCCAAAAGTTTAAGAACCTTGCTTCTGTTGGAGATCCCAAGTGACCAGTAGAGAAAGTATCAGCTCTAAGATTTGCAAAACACTCCAGAGACATGAAAGGGAAACACTTTATTCTCTTAGTGTTGTTAATTTGAAATGTCACCTATTTAAACACTTGTCAGTTATTTAGAACTTTCATTTTCGTTTTTGTGGGGAATAGTACTCTAGAAACTCTTTCTCCTGCTACTTTAGGAGGAGTTTATCAAATGTAGCATTAAACATCCATGGCAGTTTGGGCATGGAATATAGCAGAGCAGTGGAAGCTTAAAACTTTTGTTGTTAGTTGTCTTATATTCCCCCAGCAACCTTTCTGTTGTCTTTTCAGGCATGTTTTCCAACTGCGGAAACTTAATGGACTGGCCATCCTGAACTCCTCTATGAAATATGTGCATAGCATGTGAAGTTTGCAAGACAGCTTTGAAACATGCTGTTAATATCTCTTGCTGTTGAGTATTTTCTTCTTTAATAAAACTTAACTCAAAGCACATCATCTTTTCAATCCCTTTTCAAAGTGTTTGCCTGTCCTCCATAGAAGCCAGTAAAACAATGTCAATATAAGTATTGGGAGAAAGAATTTACTTTATTATCTAGGCTAAGAACTGAAATAACAGCTTGCATAGAACTTGTCTTTGCTTTAATAAATGATGTTGCCGTTTCTTACTGGCAAGTTGCTTGCTCTTTATTCATTGACCAATGGCTCGTTTAGTCTACTTCCAAGTTTGGGGCCAGTACCCAGCATACTAGAAGAAAACAGAAATAAACTGAGTTGTGACTTTGAAGAATCCTTTTTTCCCCCCATTGGTGTCCTCTGGTGGCTAAATTATGATTCAGTATCACATGCGTGATGTCGCCTCACATTTTGCTTAAACCTCATACTTACCTGCTTAAATATGTTGGTCTTAATTTCACTAAGCACTCAATCTTAGTGATAACTTATGATAACGAGGTTTGTTTATGAATTATGGGATGTTTATTTTAGTAGTATCACACTTAACTATCTCTATAAATTTAGTGATATCCCTTGGTCCTTCATGGTTGGACAAGATCTCCAGAAATCCCTTCCAACCCCTACCGTTCTGTGATTCTGTGTGGAGCAAGAACAGTAGTTGACCTTCCTGATGTTAAGTCCTTTCTCATGGCCCCTTGTGTTCATCTCCAATCTCCTCTACAGTTACTTGTTTTTTAAACAATAACACAGGTGGCACATCCTTCTAGCTTCAGTGTTTTCTGGAGAGGTCAAAAATTGATTACAGCTAATGGCAAATGTAATTTGAAAAGAAAGGCAGTAACGCATTGCTCTTACCTCTTATGTGTTCTTCCAAAAGGCAGTTTAAGATGCTTCTGGAAAGCATATCTGTCAAGGACTCTGGTGCTGGTGCTAACAGAACAGCAGCTACAGTACTGCTAGCGGAAGCCTGTCACATTTAACGAATAGCCTCTTCACAAATACAGAGGTGCATATAGACACAAATCTATACTAAAAACTTGTAGAACTTAGGCTAGGCAAGGACTTTGGCCATAAATAAAATACTACTTTTCTTTTTGCCTTGGTTTTGAATACAGGAAACAAAAGAACATATTACATGTATATGAAGAAGCACAGGCCAGTCATGTTTGACTTGAAAATGGCTCTTCAGCTTGCCTCCTTGACACCTGTGGGTGTCTATTCTGTAGTAATCTTGTCCCTTCAGAACAGTAGCTGACAAATTATATATCATCTCCTTTTCAAAATAGCATCTGATTCATCTTCCCACTTCAGAAGAAGGAAATTCTCTTGCACCTGTTTTTCTCCCCTCACAGTGAAAAGTACACAATTGATAATCTCACTGTCTTTTTTTCTTTAAAGCTCCTGCCACTGAGTTACACCCTGCCTAGACAAACATGTAACAAATACTGTGTATAGGGTCCAAGTCCAAATAAGGACTATGCTTTGAACCTGACAAACACCAAGCATTGTCTTAAGAAAAAAAAGTTATTGAATCTTGTGTTTACAGAGGCAGGAGGGGAACAGCAGGTGTAATGTGTCACCAGAAAATTACAGGATAGTCCAAATCATCTTAAAAGCCAAAAAGCTAAAGATCTATCTTGGTTTTGACTGATAAGCTGGGTTTTGCTTAATGGAACCTGTCACATACCAGTTGCTATTGTCCCCAGAACAAAATGGTGATCAGGTAAGAGACTTGCTTCTAACTTCCTCTGCAAAAGGTGTTTGAGAACTGAATTGTTCTCCTCAAAAAGAACTACTTTTGCAGAATTTTTACAAGCACACCAGGTTACCAGCAGGAACTATTGCCATTTGTGAATGGGAAGTGGACCTGAGCAGTCAGTTACAGAAGGGGCATTGAACTTCTACAAGCTATAGTCCCATTTGAAGAACAAAGAACCTGCCAGTAGATCCTAGCTGGGAGTTGCCATGGGTTTGTGGATCACTTTTTCACAGATACTATGTGTGTACTAACTCCTGTTTCTAGTAGAATTATTCCTTTAGCTATAATTGTAAAGTTTCCTGCTGTTTAGTCTTAACAGTACCAGCTCTGATATGCATGCTGATGTGTCATGCTACTTTCTGTCCGTAAAACAATATGACATGGGTTGAATTGCAGATCACAAGCTTCAATCTCAGTACCTAGGATGAAAAATAGGATATCTGTACTAATACAGGTAACACAGCAATACAGATATGGCCTCAGCCTCACTGTCAGCTGTGTCAAGACAAGACCAGGTAATGGTTAGGCGGTCAACCAGTGGAAGAAGCAGAACACAATTGGGAGACAGAACTTCTGGAAACAGCCTTCTTGAGTGTGTTTCATGTGTTTGCTAACATGACAAATTATTGTGTGCTGGCTTTGGGTAGAAGCACCGACTGAAATTAGGGCCCTTGTGTGTCAGGTGCTGTACAAATGCCAGTCAGGATAATTTCCTTTCCCAGAGAACTTACAGAGTGGGAAAAAGATGAAGTGACCTGACCTTGTTACCGCATTCAGGTGAGTGGCGTGGCTACGGCTGGAAATTATACCTGTCAGCACCTAATCTATTGTATTATCTACTAGATTACACTTTATCAGTTTGCTGAAGGATGGATAATGGTTTATTGTTATTTCCCTCAAGAGCAATCACCTCATCCTCGGTGTCTTTTGCAGTACTTTTCTGAGCTATCATTATGCTAGTTATCTGAATTCTGCTTATTTTTTTTTAACAGAATTTCCACTGCATTTGCAACAGTCATGGCTATGTAATAATGTTCTCTCTCATCTCCTTAACCTGCATTGCTCTAAATTTCCTGTCTCCAAGGTTCACTCACTATTTGTATGTGTGCAAGCGCCTGGCACTAAAAAGATGCCTGATGTATACTGCTTACTATCTTCAGGTGAATATTTGCAAGGACACTAGGGCCTCACAGTTAAAGGTAAAAGGGGTGTAGCTGTGGCTTTGCCTAAGAAGCCTCTGGTCTCTTCTTCATTTATTACGAAAGATTAAATTTTGTGCTTGTTAAGCATTTGTCGTGTTTGTTCTTTCACTATGGTCCTCGTTCCTGTCTCACCAAAATGTTAGTTGAGGCTGCTCTGAGCCAGATGGGGTTAGTTGCTGTACTGTTGCTTGTCTTCTGTGTCTCTTGAATCAAGAACACACTTTGCAGGTGCTTGTAGGCCTAGGGAAGAAAGGATCCATTAGGTCTGACAGAAAAATTGAAGCAGCACCACTAGCAGCCTTTCTCTGTGACCTAACCGTACATGGACGGTTGGTCACAGGGAGAGAATGTCCATCTTATTTGGGCTCACAGAGCCAAACACCTACATAAATGGATTGCTTTAGTAAAGCATCTCCATCTGGGGTCCAGACTGATCCCTGTGTATATTTGTCTCAGCACAAACTGGCAAAACCTGACCCTTATTGGGTAGAATTAGAATTACAGAATTATAGAATAGCTCAGTTGGAAGGGACCTACAACTATTGTCTAGTCCACCTGCCTGACCATTTCAGGGCTGACCAAAAGTTCAAGTATGTTATTCAGGGCATTGTCCAAATGCCTCTTAAACACTGACAGGCCTGGGGCATCGACCACCTCTCTGGGAAGCCCATTCCAGTGTTTGACCACCTTCTCAGTAAAGAAATGCTTCCCCAGGTCAAGTCTGAGCCTCCCCAATGCAGCTTTGAGCCATTCCCACGTGTCCTATCGCTGGATCCAGGGCGAAGAGATCAGCACCTCCCTCTCCATGTCCCCTCCTCTGGAAGCTGTGGAGAGCCATGGGGTTGCCTTTCAGCCTCCTCTTCTCCAAACTAGACAAACCCAAAGTCCTCAGCCATTCCTCGTAAGACATGCCCTCCAGCACTTTCACCAGCTTTGTTGCCCTCCTCTGGATGCATTCAAGTATCTTAACATCCTTGTAAAATCGTGGGACCCAGAACTACACACAGCACTCAAGGTAGCATTTCAACTCTTTCTTCAGAGATAAAGAGCTACCTTGCATAGGCAACCCCTCATGTTTACAATCACGGTTTCCGTCTTCACCATGCACATGAACACACTGTCTTGTTTTGTTAAAAATATCAAGCGATTCCAATTGGTGCAGGCTTTTTTTTTTTTTTTTTGGAACAGATTATTGGTTGCTGTCTGGCCTAAGCTCTTATAAGTAACCCAATACTCTGCCCTTCCAGAAAAACACAGCAAATGCCCATTGCTAAGAGGCAGCAGTGGCTCCGTAGTGAGCTGCTTCCTGTCTGAATATATTGTTATTGGGGTGACTCAGGAGCTGCTTCACAAGATGCAGGAAAAATTCCCCATCTTTATTCTGACTGCAGCTGGACTATTGGATTTATCTGGTGAGTGATGTGTTTTGTTCTAATCACAATTACTGTCTTTCTGCCTCTTCTTCTGTTATCAGTGAGCAGAAAAACTATGCTAAATATTGTGCCATCAGTCACAGGTGTGTGACAACAATGAGATGAAGGAGCAACTTCTCTCTGCGCAGCTGTGCTGAAAGGCTCAAGATTTGCTTTAAAGGGTTTCAGCTGTAGGAGTATCAGTGGCCCCAAATCAGGACACAGCTGTGCTACTTACCTAAACTGAGAGATAGTCCATTCACCACAGAATATATTGTTCCCTTCAGGTGGGGGAAAGCAAAGGAAAAATAAAATCACTTTTCACAGAGTAGGTCCATAGCAGAACTGAGGATCAAACTCGTGTCTGCTGAAGCCTTGTTCAGAATATACTTTTCCAGGCACCACTGTTTATTACATTAAGCATGGGGATTTGCCTCATATCCCCTCTTCACCATGCAGTAACACATTGTTCTGCATTTTCTTTGGGAACAGCTGTCCTGCCAAATATTTCTGACAGCATGAAATCAATGATGAGTCTGTAATGCTGTCACACCTCAAGCAAGTTCCTAGGGCTGCTGTCACTCACTGCAGGGAACCAGTCAGTCTTTGCTTTCAACCTCTTATTGTGTGCCTGTGAGCATATCCTGCAAGTGTACATAAAATTAACTTGGCTAATAGAAGCAGTCTTGTGACTTCAGGCAGGCTGTTCTCTTCAGTAAAGATAAACTTGGGGGGGTGGTGTCAAAAGAATTTTCCACATAATTAGTAATTCTTTTATTTTTGTGGGGTTTGTTATGTTTTTTTTAAATTACCTTGTCCCTCTGCAAGGTGTATTTGTGGATATTTACACCGCTTTCTTTACACAAGACCTTGATTCAGTAAGTGCTTCTCTATAAAGACAGATCGCTGGTGTTGCTTTGCCGAGTTGGGGCCAAACCATGGGAGTTTCATTTGTTTATACAAAACCACAGTTGAAATATCTTATAGATTTAATATACCAGTCTTCATCATCTGTTAACTTCCTTTTTTTTTTTTTTTTGTAATACATCAGCTTCTTGGGTTCCCTTATATCATCTTACCCTGCTCACTGTTGACTGAAAGTAGTACTGGATCTCCAAATGACCACAAAGTTGTAATCTCCTCTTAAGGCACTTGGATGCAAACCTCAGGGATTTCATCTGAAGCAAAACTGCTAAACCTCTGCTCTGCCTTTGTCAAAAAAAACCACAATTTAAATGCCTAACATTTAAATGCATAATCACTTTTTACCTTTTAGATACCTGTATTTACTAGAAGGAGGCTAAGAGAAACTGCTTAAAGTTTTTGGAGAGGAAAGTACATTAATATTTTAGTCCATCATTTGGAAAATATGCTTGGAAAATAGCCTTTTAAACTGTAAGCCTGCCCCTTGAAATGACTGTCTCTGCTTTTGATTTGAGAAGTTAAAAGTAGAGAAGTTAGTGTTCTGTCTGCTGTGTGTCACTTCCACAAAACTAACCAGCTTTGTCCTGCCTGGTCACCCAGTATGAATCAGGAAACTCATCATAGGACTGGGATACTGTGGGAGGAAGAGGGGTTAAGCAGAGCCAGGTGAGTGAGCTCATTCATGTGTACATTAATCTTGCTTTGCTGTTAAAGAGCTACCAGCCTGTCCTTGGGCAATGTGAGGGTTTCATTCTCCCTGCATCTTCGGCTGTCATGTATATCCTTGCACAATTAAGATAAAGCGTTCCTCTCTGGCTGGTTAATGATTTGCATCAGCATGGCAGGAGTATGAAGTGTTATCCTGCATATGTCACTGAATATAAACAGCAGAGGATCAGATTTATAGCAGCTTACTGTAAGAATGGCAGTGCCAGAGCTGCCCATCATCCCTCCTGTATGGTTCTGAATGGAGTCAGTGGCTACCTAACTTTCCGCTTCCCGCTCTGCCTGTTGCAAAGTGCTGCTGCAAGCTGTTAAAAGCTCATGTACTACTGAATAGCAAAGGGCTTGTTTTCTGTTCATTAGGTGCCTCCACGAATGAACATCATGTCAGTGAAGTATTAGGCCTGAGCTTTCCTGGAGAAGCGCAACCAAGAGCTGAGAGGAGCCCAGCACCCAGCGAAGTGTTTTTCGTTACAGACGATAACTCAGATGAGGTGACCTTTAATTTTCGGAGTCCAGCAGTTGATCCTACCAATGAAACGAGAGCTGACTTCATTCCTGTCCATAGACAGACAGCTGCAAAAAGAACAGCCGTGCTGCCTAAGGAGTTGGTTAGAAACTTGGAGGTGCCTGAGCACCTGTACACAGAAGCAGCACCTTTAAAACCCCAGGATGGGCACACATGGCCTAGCAAGCTCTTGAGTAGCATAAGCATCCCTGCCTCCACACAAGGATCACAGGCTACTATGCGTCTCGAACAGCCAGACACATCACTGCAAGGAAAACCAGAAAATATTATCGAGGCTGGTTTCAGTCCTACCAGCTCTAGCGCTAGGCTGCCTCAGCCCTTTCTCAGTGGAGGGACACATCAGGACTCTCCCGAATTGACAGCTGTCTCTTCCATTCCTGTTATCAAGCAGCTGGAAGTGCCAAGTCCTAAAACATCTCTTCTGACTTCAACGGTAAATTTTCATCCTCCAAGAAAAGAAATATCAGAATCTCCACTTCTCACCAGAGTTAAGATTGCTCTAGAAAGTGCAAGGGTGGATTCGTTACCAACAGGAACACCTGCCACCAGCAAAAGGCCAAAAGATACAAATCTGCAAGTCCAGCCTGACAGCAAAGCTGGTGTGACACCTGCATACCTGAAGAAGACTCAGAGCATGGACGCTAAAGTCACAACTTCTGCATTCCTACAAAAGCCAGCTTCAGGGGACCTTGATGCAGTATATTCCAGAACAACAAGTGCTATTCAGTTTTATCCTATTTTATCTCTGAAGCAAGAAACAACAGGCAGTAAAGCCAGAAACTCAACAACAGCTGTAAAAAATGGTTCTGGACACCCAAGCCTGTTGCCTGCTCTTCAGACACTCCCACAAGGCAACATACATTCTTCTTCATTATTGATGCATCTGGAAGCTCTAGTTCATGATGAGTTACTTCCACCTCCATTTCAAGGGCCCATTAGCAAAACTGATAGGCAACAGCCCCTCTCTTTGTCACGGACGCTCAACTGTACTAAACAACATGTTTCTGAAGAAACCAACAGGACCTCTCAAGAAATCACAGTTCTAGTTTTACAAAGAGATACTGATCATCAGACAATGACAAGTAAACCTGAAAAATCCAGATTCCCTGAGAGCCCCCAAGCTTCTGCTAATTCATCCTCATTAAGCCAATCATGGACGCCCACATTAAAACTTTCCCTAACTACTAAAGAGCTAAAAGAATTAACATCTGCGCTCTTTCCCAGTACGTCTACCTTTGAAAATGCAGCCCTTCAACCTGTAAGTACTTTTGATTTTGCTCATGCAGGGCTTCCGCCATCAGGTACATCTTTTCCTACTTATGCTGGTTTGCAGCTAATGGGCATCCCCACCTCGGCTGAGAAAGGACTTCACATACCACCTTCATCCACATCTACTGGTTCTGGATCTCAGGTTCAAGGCATTTCTGCCCATCCTGTGTCTCGGGAAGCCTTCCCTATGATGCTGCAGATGACCACAGTGGAAAACGCCAAGAAAAAGAAAAGTCTGCCACAACAGATAGGTAAAACTGGTTCTCTCCCACTGACGCCACAAGCCAGCCCAGTCCCCAGCCCCTCTGGACTGCATGACAATGGGAACCAGAAAGTTCCTCTTCACAGCTTTGCCCCTTCAGCCTCCCAGATGCAGCAAGCTGGCAGCCTGGCAGCTTTTGCTTCAAAACTGCCCTCACTCCATGCACAGGGAAGCCAGTCCAGCTCAACAACAGCACATCCTGAACTGGTGGTGTCCAGTGTTTCTGATGAGATCCCTGCACACCTGGCACAAGCACTAGTGCAGCAGTTCAGTATGTCACGTGATGCAGCTACCAAAAACCTCAGTGCTTTTAGAGGTAAACTTACAATGCTACCATCATCCCCATATTTGTCCTTTAATCTTACACATACTAATGGCATGATATGCCTGCAGCCCATGCAAGACTCCCCTCGACCTACAAAATTCCCAAATAGCAGTGTTGGGGGTCTGGTTTCCATTCAGCAAATCCTGGCAGTATCAAATTCTTCAGTGCTGGACCTTGCAAATTTACAAAATCTGAGTCCTTCTAGCTTAATTCTGGTTAAGCCTGTATTTATCCTTTTGTCGACTGACAGACCAGATTTACAGATGGTGCCCTCTCCCGACAGTGAAGATGACCAGAAAACTGCCCTCTTGTTCACAAACAAGCAAGATCTGAATTTGGGTACCCCTGAGAGCAGCCATGATATCCCAATGAGAACTAGTTCCTCTTATCCCCCTAGTAAGTTTTGGAGGCCTGAAACTACTCTCTCCACTCTGTCTAATCAACAAGCAGAGACAAAAAAAGTAACTTCTCAGCCAATGCTAACTAATCCTAATTATAAAGCCATCACTAGTTTGTTTCAAGCTGTTACCTCAGCATCCAATCATTTGCTGGACCCGCGGATGAGGATTAGCACTACAGTGCAGGCCGTGCATCTGCACAGGCTGCCTCAAGAGGTGCAGGTACCTCCTCCCAGTGCCCAAGAGGCCAAGGGGACGGATTTGCTTTTACTTAAGGGTACGTTAGCAGCGCCTTTCACCTCCACTGCACCACTATTAGTGGCGTCTGCACAGCATAGCCCCCCTATTTCCCCTGAAGTATTTTTCACTGCTGAAAAGCCAAATTCTTCTTCTGTAATTCCTTTACGGTCAGCAAAGGGACTCCCTGATTTTCCAATGCCTGCCCAACCTCCATTTACTATCACAGGGACTGTAGATCAGGTTCAGCACAGTAAGAAACTAATGCTGCAAACAACTGGCCATCGCGACGGCTTAGTGACCACACCTTCCTCTGTCCATGCACAATGCACAGAGTGCTTGAGCTTGCATGCAGATAGAACCGTAAAATACCCATTCAAGACATTCACAAGTATCATGCCTTTGCAGTCCACATGGCAAAGTCTCCTGAGTACTGAGTCACTTCAAATGCTGCCATCACAAGTTCAGTTTGTATCCAGCACATCATCAGCTTTCTCAGCGCTTCCAGCCGCAAATGATTGTAAAGATTCAGCAGCAGGCAGCATGGCCTGTTCAGGAGGAGTCACTGTGCATGCTAAAGCAGCACAGACCCGTACACCTTCTATAAAACCTGATCTTACTAAACATTTGGATTTTACATCCATTGTGCCTAAGTCCTTTATAATGACAGAGAGACCAATAATAGCACCAGCACATACTCCATTTTCAACAAAGGTCCACATGGAAACAACATTTTCTGCAAAACTTACAGCTACAGTTACCCATCCAAGGATGTATAGCAACTCTCCTGGAAACTCACCTTCACCTGTATCTGCACATGTTCCCCTGCTATCAGCCATGAAACCTGACCAAATCCATCAAGCCCCTACTAAACTGTTCACACAGGCCAACATGGGAGAAAACACAAACCCAACTGCAGCTGGCAAAAGTGCAAGAAACACAGGAAGTGGTAAATTCTTGGGAACAAGTGTGTCTCTGTCAGCTATGTTTAACACAGGGACACAGCAACCCCCCACAGCAGTTCTTACAAATAAGGTTGTTTTTACTCCGGCAGAACCACCTGTGTCTGCAGGAGCTATTATTGCTCTTGAGAGACAGCCTAAATTGACACAGACCACATCACGGCCTCCATTAGCAGTGACTTCTCTCTCTGCAGCTAGGAATTATTATATTACTACTTCACTTACAAATAAAAAAGTGTTTCTGCTGCCAACATCAACTGCCCAATCTGATCCAAACATGGTGTTGCCTACAGTTGCCAGAGTGAGCAAATCAACTGTGGTCTCTACACCAAACGGGAGGAGTGAAGACATGTTAGTGAACGGAGATGCAGCCACTGCTAGCCAGCTGCCCACGCGGGCAACCGTGTCTTCACCGCATCAGGCATCAGCAAGACACCCTTTGGAGAGGGTATTACTGGAAGATAACTTTGGACAGGAGGCTGGTCATTCTAGCCCTGACGCTGTTATGCATACCACTGGGCCATCTACAACAAAAGCATTTTCCATCTCTGCTAATAGGCTTGTAAATAAGGTTACTAATCAGTCAGCTGTCTTGAAAAAAGTAGCTGTCAATGATGCTGAGGTGCTTCTTGCCAGAAATCTGACCCAGTTCCTTCCAATCCCAGAGAGCCCCTTGTATTCCTCTCAGAGTCTGGTAGTGCTTACGCCAGAGGCGAATGCCTTGCTGGGTGTTGCAAACGCTCGACA
Organism: Phalacrocorax aristotelis; assembly: GCF_949628215.1. NCBI lineage: Eukaryota > Metazoa > Chordata > Aves > Suliformes > Phalacrocoracidae > Phalacrocorax > Phalacrocorax aristotelis. The sequence continues at coordinate 1,643,228 of NC_134297.1, read as the reverse complement.
ATCTGAAAGGCTGTTCTTGAACACAGAGGCAGAAGAGAAGGTTAGAACAAGCGAAGTAACAGACGAAGCAGCCGAAGGCTTAGTAACTGTTCTAACACTGCTGGGTTCGGAGCCCCGTGCGCTGCTGAGCGAATCACATGAGAGGAGGGTTTTGCTGTCAGATGCTGCCATTCTGAATGGGTAATTACCTCAGTGTAGCTGCTGTTGTGTATTTATGCTGCATGATTTAAGGTGGGGGGTTAATATCCAAATTGCTCCATGGGCTCAGTTAACGTGAGTACGCTGTATTCTGGTTTTAAAAACACTTCGTTCGTTCAGCAATGACATCACATTAGAAAAATGGGTGATTTCATATTTTGGTTATTAATGCTGCCCTTCAGACCTGGTTTTCTTTTTCACAGTAGCCTTCGTCTCTCTGCCTCTCCTCCCAGAAATGATCTATGTGCAATTTTGCAAGTGGGAGCATTTGATCAAATGCTCAGGTGATCAAATGCACCAGCAAAGAAGGTAGATATTCCCACACAGTGAAACACTTCCAGGGTCCCCTCAGTTAAAATGATTTGATTGTGCAGAGAGGCAGGAGTTGGTTCTGATCATAGGAGGCTCTGACATGCCAGGGTCTACATGTTGTTCGTTTGTTTCAACTTCATGTTTGGTTTCACTGAGGAAACTCACCCTAACGCTGTTTTATTTCTAACAGGCTGTGGAGCTTAGCTGGGCCTCAGTTTTTTTCCTTCTTTCCCTAAAGCCTTGCAGTTGTGAGTGATGATGTCTGCGGCTCCGGTAACTACACCGTGCAGATGAGCCTGCGCCCTGCTGCAGAAGCAGGCCCTGAGGCCGAAGGGTCAGCGTCCTTCCAGGAGACTTTCTTGGCTTTGATCGCTGTGCAGAGTAACAGCAGCCAGCCCGTGCTCCAGATCCGGTCGTGCTGTGTGACGCCTTCCGCCAGCCCGGGGGGACCGGGCGCAATGTGCTGCCTGTTCCGCAGGTCAGACACAGAGCTGCAGAGATGGGCGTAGCTTCACGTGGTCCTTTGGGCCTCAGCTGGGAACGGGCTGATCCTTAGAGGACCCTCCCTCTCGCATCCTGTGGCTTTGAGTTCAGAGTAAGCTCAAAGCAGTGAGAATGAGTCCAAGAGTGCTCTGGACCCTTAGCTGTCTTGTAATTAACACTAAGGGCCTGATAAGACAAAGAACCCTCAGGTGAAAAAAATCTCCCTTATGTAAATTATGTAAATTAGCATGCCCACTTCTCCACGCCGGTGTCAGGGTTGCAGTATCCTCCTGCACTTCCTGCAGGGGATGGCACAGCCTAGGAGCAGAGCGGTCCACGATGGGAGCCAGGCTTCTCCAGGCCTCCATTCCCCCATCAGCATCTCATGGCTATTCTTGCCTGACCTGTCTGGGTTGAGCACAGGGAAATAGGAGGATTCATCAGTTGATGTTTGTAAAACCACTGGGGCATGAAACGTGCGTTAGAAGTGCTACGCATTATTTTAGTCAGTAAAAGACCTTTCTGATCTGCCCCTATCAGCTACAGCAGGAAATCACCTCTGCAGTGCTGCTGAATTTGTCTAGGTCAGGGAATGATTATTGCACCACAGCAGCCACTGTAATGGCTGTAGCAAAATCAACCTCCAAGAAACAATTCTGCTGCTCTAGGACTGTTGCCTCCAGAGCAGGGACAGGTACAGCCTGAGATGCTGCCATTTTGTGGTTCTCTGTTTGACTCTGACTCTGTAGATAGAGCTACCTGGCTTAGAACTTGTGCAGACCTGTGTCAGCAGATCCCCTTCTTCCCTGCCTTTAGTCAGGGAGAGCTGAAGTTTGAAACTGTTTGCCATTTGTCCTTGCCAGGTTGCCATTTGAATGCAGACACATCCAGTTACTGCAGAGCAGTAAGTCCAGAGCTGCTAGCTTCACCATCCAGCTATTCCAGATGCTGAATCATTCAGTGGCCTATTTGCACTGTGAGCTTAATGTCTGTCTGCAAGGCAAAACAGGGTGCGAACAGGTACGTGGGACGGGTCCGCTTTCACTGGCCTACGGAACTTCTGGAAAGATTTGATGCTTCCAGCAGGTATAGCCGATTCAGTAAAGAATCTTGATGGTAGATTATAGAGCTCCACCTTCTTCCAGCTCATAAAGGTCTTCCTTAATCTCCTGCATACTCTGTGTCTCCTAAAGCCCGCCCCGGCTGAATTTCTACTCTTGGTTAAGGTAACCGAGCTCACAGTGCTGTAGTCTCACTTTATAACCACAAACAATTTACTGTTGCATTATGTAATCAACATAAGAAGCATATCAACAAATAAGCAAGTAGCAACCTTATAGGAGAACCGCAAGGAAAAGGCTCAGCAGAGCTATATAACTTTGCATTTTAGAATTACATGAAAAGGCTCAAGTCTACCTCTATATTGGATTGTCCTGGGTCTGAGATATGGACATTTCCAGGCTTCCACAAGCTTGGAGGGCTCAGGGATAAGGCTATTGTGAAACACTTGGCACAGTGTCTCATATTTAGCCATAGGCCATGCTGTGGATTTAAAACACGCATCACTACAAAAGTAGTGCAAAGAAGTGTTTGAGATGGTTTTAGAAGAGAGATTCATGAAAGTTTGACTGGGTGAGCTGCACAGTAGAGCTAGAAAAGCTCTGAAAATTCAGCCAGTCAGGCTGAGCCTGCTTTTAAGAAGCTTTGGCAGGAATTAGAAAGCCAATTGCATGGGCACGTGAGGGATGAATGTCTGCATCTTGCCTATGCCCTGCTTGCTCCGACAGTACTTCCTGGCCTGCAAACACAACCGTTGGGCCTAAAAAGAGAGTTAGACTCTCTGGGAAAGAACTCATCCACCTCCTGTTACAAAGTCACCACATCAGAGTGATCCCATATCTCATCAATGCCTTTGTTAGAAGTCTGGAAGACGAGTTAATGATATGATATTGTAGCAATAGGTGCTAATCCCTAAGGAAAAGGAATTAGGGCATACAGATTTACAGAAAAGCTGGTCCAAATATTAGGCGACGCACTTTTTGGAATGACAGCAGAGCTGGACAAAAACGGAATCCAAGGACACCTGCTCTGTTCAGCACCGTGGTTACTACGGACTGGGCACAGTCGCTCGCGCAGGAGATTCTGTTGAGGTGCCGCCAGTACACTTTCAAATGTTTTTCATATGTCTTTCCAGGACTGCTTTGAAAGTGTGGAGCCACTCCTGCAGCCAAGTGACTGGAATAGCTATGGAAACCTGCACAACCTGATCTCATTTGGTCCAGTTTTGAGAATGAAGAACAGGTTTCTATATAAACGTGTGGAAGGTGGGTCTCCTGTTTTTTCTTCTCTCTCTCTGTCTCTTGAAGAAGTTTCTGTTCAACCTTTCCTGCTGTAAGAAAAGGAGTACACTTCTTAAAACCTTCTTGATGGCATTCTGGCGTGACTAGATTATATCCCAAGAACTCCTCATCTTTGTTTGGGCCTTCCAAAATCCCAAACATGGTGGTTAATCAGTCTCAGACCCGATAGATTTTTCAGACAGAAGACACACCCAAATGTATCCTCTGCGGGAACTGAAGCTTTAGAAGAAGAAGAGGGGGAGAAAAATAAGGCAGAATGTCCTCTAGCTGAGAAGAATTTTCCTGCATGTTGCAGTATTTTGATGAAACATGTTGACTGAGGATGCGGAATGTCATTTAAAGAATTGTGAGACACATCCACTAACTCTTTCCTTCAGGTGTCTGGGTTTTAGGTGAGATAAGATAGGAGGAACCAGGGTATAGGGCCCCCTTTTAAGTATATTTTTTCTGTTAGCTTTGCAGCTTTTAGAATGAAAAGGCAATGCTGTCATTTTTGTACAGAGCTTAAGGAAGAGTCCCCATATTTAGAGGTGTTTACCTGCTACAGCAAGGAAATACCATCCACAGGTAACTGGACAAAAATCTAACTGGTGCAGAATGAAGCTGGTCATGAGGCAGGAGCATTTTCTTTTTTCTTTCTCTTCAGAGGCGAAATACAGCAGATGGTTAATGTTAATTAGATGTTGCCCAGCTATTAGAAAGGAGTGACACTGAACCTGGCATATCACGAGCATGAGAGAATTCTTAAATCCACTGGCACCACCCCTGAAAGACACCTAAATTCTTGTGTCTTTACTTGTTTATGCAAAGAATTTTTACAGCTGGGAACTTACTGCAAAGAAGGTAGCGTGTTTGAAAAGGCACTGCCCTTTCAGACTACTCTATGGAAAGAAAGTTTGTCGTCCTACTTGGCACGCTATAAAGATGAAAGGGGGTTTTAACCTTCTCTCCCTTCTCCCTTCCCTTCTTAACACTGTTCACTGCTTGATTACTTCCTTCTTTCTTTCCAGGTCCTGATTCTGCCATGCTGGTACCCATTCTGCTGGGATCCCTTACCGGCTTTGCTGTCTTGGGCAGTGCTTTTATAAGCCTTTGGCTGCATCATAGACAGAAAACCAAAACCGTAGGTTATCCACAGCTTGGAGAAATCCATGGCCTGTGAACCACGAGCAGCCGACTGGTCCTGCAAATCCCACGCCACTGCTACAATGCTCAGAAAAGCAATTGATTTTGCTCTGCATACTGTATTGCTTTCGTAAAGCTTCTGCTGACCCAGGGAACAAGATGCCCAATCTCTGCTTTAAGCATATCTCTCCTTCCTTTCTTTGGTTCTGCATGAGCAAGTCCACAAACTGCAGTGTAGTAGTGGTCCAGCTATAAGGGAGAGCAGAGCTTAAAATGCAATATGTGCAAGCATGAGCACACAGTTTGTTCACAGAAATGGGAAAGCAGACAGGAAATCATGATGCAGAAGAGCCACATAAAATAAAGCACTGTAGACTAGAGCCATGCCATCAAGGAGAATGGATTGTTAGGAAAAATTACAAAACCAAAGTTTATTCATTGGGAACTTGGACAGGACCCAAGAGCTCCAGCGATCCAGCCACTTGGCTTTACAGCTTTTGTCACATCTAAGGAGGTGTTTTCTCACTTTCAGTGGAATCAAGTTTCCACTACCTGCCTGTTGGTAAAATCCACATAGTGGGAGAATGTTCAGAATGCAAAAGCTTTGTCCGTAAGCTGGATTTGAGAGCACATAAAAAGAGCTCGCCATGTTCAACCTGTAGGTCCACTTTCCTTACTGTTGTTGCCAGAATGCAGGCAGAAAAGCGGCCACTGCCAGAGCACCTCTTGTCAAATGCAACGCACAAGTAGCTCGTGCTTCCACCTGGATCAGTCTTCCTCCAAGAATTTCTCCAGATCTTATATGTGGCTAAAAATTCCAGGTCAAGGCTCAACAACAATTACCCTTCAGAAATTATCATTTGTATTGCAGTAGCGCTGAGGAAACCAGCACCACGTTGCACCTGGCATTGACTTACCTACAGAGATAGTGCCTGTGCTGTCGTTAAAGACGCACATGCACAAGACCCAGAGGAGTGTCATTAAACCGGTTTTACAGCGGGGGAGTCCAGGCATAAAGCAACTAAAAGCATGCGTGCATACATCAATACTCTGATATAGCCAGGAAGGAGTTCACCTCTCCTGTGCCCCAACCCTGCTCTTTAACCAAAAGGCTGTTCTCTTTCCTGAAGTAAGTTTGTAAACAGGGTCTCTGAGACCAACACAGCAGATTCTGTACAAAATAGCAGTGAAAGGAGTACAATGTAAAAAGCCGTATTGCTTTTTTGCACTAAAATGCACCTGGAATGCAGTCACATTTGAAGTACAGCAGATTCTTAGAAATACCTGTACAAGGACTTTGTGGTTCTGGAGGAGTCTGGCATGGTGCCCAGGTACAGCCACAGGCAGAGTGGGGTGCTGCGTCCTGGACACCACAGCTGACCCGATGGGGGCCATAGCTGGAGGGAGAGAAGGGGCCAGCAGCCGCCTTGCAGCGAGGTGTCAGCAATCGCCTTGGCAATGAGAACTGGCAGCTATCGCTGGGGGCAGGTCAGGAACCATCTTCAAAGGGATGAGCAACAGCCTTTTTGGGGAGAGTAATCACGCATCTCAGGGAAGGGGAGTGCAGCATGCATCTTGCAGTATGGGCAGACACAAGATCTCAGGGTGAGGGGGTTCAGAGTCAGCAGCCACCCCAGAGGTTGGTCAGCAGCAGCATTTTGCCCTCTTTTGTTCAATGAATAAACCAGATAGAGTGCTATGCGGACTGCAGAGGTATGGCTTTCTACCACTTCGCAGATGTTTTGTTGTACTATAAAGCTTTTGAGTGTCCTAGCAGAATTTTCCTTACTGTCTGGCTTTGCTTGCAGCTCTGCAGTGGATGGGGTGGGACACCTCCTCAGCTGAGTACGGAGCAGCACAACTGTTGGCATGTGGTTGGCTGTGGCAGCAAGAGCCAGTTTTGTCTTGAGTGATGTTCATTCTTTCAATGCAGAGACTGTCCAGGGGTGTCAGTGTACAGGCTACGGGTAACTGCCATGCAGCTTTTCAAGTGTTGTCCCTTTGTCCACTTTCCTATGTGCGTGACGTCAGCTTTTGGGTTCCTGATGGAGGACAATTTGATGCAGTTGCTTTTCACACCATTGCTAGGCGGGTGTCAGGTGAAATGGTCATATCCATCCAGTTAATCGACAGTTTCCAGCAATCGGAGACTGGACAGAAGAGCCTCTGCTACAGGCTGACCTTTCAGTCCTGTGACAAGGCACTGAGCCGTCAGGAGGTGGCAGAGATGCAGCTGCTCTTTCGGATGGAAATAGACCAACGCTTGGGTGTAACCCTTCGGTAGCGCGTTCTATGTTGTTTTCAGGTGCTCGAGCAGCATCTGCGCTTGTTGCCGGTCTGGAAAACGTGAACTACATCTTGTTGGACCTAACACTGTGTGTTATTGCAGTGCCTCTTACAAACGCAGCGTGGACTTGCAAGTACCTGCACGCGTTCTAAATGTGGAAATTCCTGTTAATGAAGACCTTCGTCCTCTGCGTGTGTGTAATGAAACCTCATTTTAAAAAGCGGAGCCTTTCTTTGCTAGGTTCCTGTGAGACCGGACTGGATCTCCTGACTGATGCCAATTCACTTTTCCTATTCTTGCTTGTGTTTGCCCAGCGCCTTGTACCGGTAGTGATTGTACCGAGTGCACCGAAAGAGGGAGGATCTTGCTGTTTCCAAAGGGTTGTGTGTTGTGTACAGTTTGAGCGCTGAAAACCCTCTGCGCAGGTGCTCAGTCCCTCTGGGAGGACGGTGCGCGCTGGGCTGCCGGTGCAGGTGTGCACGGGGTAGGGCCCCAGCCGCGTGCACCAGCAGACTATTTTCTGAGTAGCAATACAGGCGGTGATCACAAACGGTAACGCTGTTACTAGGTTCCACGGGACACTAACTCATCCTAAAAGATAGCTGTACCACCAGTAGTGCATGAATAGCTACAGCAGGTGTAACTGCCGCCAGAGAACTCCAGTAACAGACCGAGTTACTGGAAGCTGTAGGATTGCACTGGGGAAAGGTAGCAATAGCACGGCAGATACTCCTAGGCCTTTCTTTTAACAGATGTTGAAGACTGTAAGACCTGAGGTCTTTGCCGACGCTAGCGGCTCCCAGATCGCGCTGGGTAACTCACGGCCGCGCGCCGGGGCTGCGCCGCCGGGCGGCGCGTGCAGACGGTCCCCGCTGAGGGGCGGGCGACGAGGCGCGCGGGCTGCAGGGACGCGTGACGCTCCCGCGGGCGGCGCGCGGGGGTCGGGGCGCGGGCGGGCGGGAGCGGCCGTCGCGCGCTGCTGTCGCCGACGGTGGCGCGCGGCTGTGAGGGGGCGCGTGGCCGTCTGAGGGGACGGGGAGCGGGACCCGCCTGGTGAAGGGGCGGGTGGGCGGGCGGGGGCCGGCGCCGCCTTCTGGGGAGGGTCCGCCGTCGCCTCGGGGCGGGCGGGGGTCGCCCATCGCCTTCGGGGGAGCGTCCGCGGTCGCCTCGGGGCGGGCTGGGGCCGGCGCCGCCTTCGGGGGAACGTCCGCGGTCGCCTCGGGGCGGGCGGGGGTCGCCCATCGCCTTCGGGGGAGCGTCCGCGGTCGCCTCGGGGCGGGCTGGGGCCGGCGCCGCCTTCGGGGGAGCGTCCGGGGTCGCCTCGGGGCGGGCGGGGGTCGCTCATCGCCTTCGGGGGAGGGTCCGCCGTCGCCTCGGGGCGGGCGGGGGTCGCCCATCGCCTTCGGGGGAGCGTCCGCGGTCGCCTCGGGGCGGGCTGGGGCCGGCGCCGCCTTCGGGGGAGCGTCCGGGGTCGCCTCGGGGCGGGCGGGGGTCGCTCATCGCCTTCGGGGGAGCGTCCGCGGTCGCCTCGGGGCGGGCGGGGGTCGCCCATCGCCTTTGGGGGAGCGTCCGCGATCGACTCGGGGCGGGCGGGGGTCGCCCATCGCCTTGTGGGGGTCTGGGAGCGCCGTGGCTCCGGCGCCGGCCCGGGGAAGCGCGGTCAGCCATCGCCGCAGGGCGTGCGGGGGGCCCTGCCCCTGCCGGGAGCAGCCAGGAGCCCGGAGCAGCAGAGGGTCCCTCCCACTCGTGAGCCCCGGAGCACCAATTCGGTGAGAAAAGCCGATCTGCAAGCCTTTTTTGGGGGGAGAGGGAGGGAGCAGAGCGTCGGGGCTACGGGGTAGGGGCGGGAGGACGGCCGGGGCTCGGGTGGTGCTGTGGCGAGCTCCCTCCGGGGGCCGGCGTCCCTCTTGGTCCTGACCGCGTACTCCTGCCTTGGCAGCAGCTGGTGGAGCAGACGGAGGAGGCATCATCCATCGTGTGGCACTGCGGGGCAAGGGCAAGCGAGAAGAGGAGCGGAGGAAGCCCGGGAGGCTGAAGTTGGAGGAATGAGAAAGGCACTCTGGGCAAAGGGACCTCCCTGTCACTGGGACTGTGGTCACATTAGGGCATTACCAGCACCTCTGGACTTCAGCGACCTCCCTGTAACCAGGGCTTGGGTCTTTGCTTTTGCTGGCCTTTTGCCACATTGCCCCATGCTTAGGCTGCCTGGAGAGAGTGGTGACCCTGTAAGGAGGGTGAGAGCCAGCGTCTCTGCACCTGGGGGGGGAAGTGGAGCTCCTGAACTGTTAGGGGGTGGTGGGTGGTGTGCTGCAGCCAGGATGGCCAGCCTGTAAGTCAGGCGCAGGTCAGAGCCTTGGGCTCCGTGGGGCTTGTGGGGAGCGAGTGCCGAGCCGAGGGGGACCGCCCGTAAGTAGGGCTGTGCATGTCCCCTGTGCTCAGCGGGAGGTGCTGGGAGGGACCACCTGTAAGCAGGCGGGTGTCCCTGGCCCCGGCCTGTCAGAGGCATGGGGCTGAGATGTGTGGGGCTGGGCGTGCCCTGCCCTAGCCCTCTTCCTCTCTGCTCCCAGCCCCAGGAGCAGCTTGGAAGAGAGAGGAGCACCAGGGAAGGCGGGAGGCTGGGGGGAAGGGGCCCCCTCCGGGTATTGCATAGTGCCTGTGAGTAGGGCCCAGCTCCTGCCCGGGCAGCCCTGGCATTGGGAAGCCCTTTTAAAGCCTTGAGCTGGGCCATTGCCCCGGAAGCAGGGCTGGGGTCTCTGATCTTTGGCCTCCCTCCAGGCCGTGGGGAACCACGGTGGTGAGAAAGGTGGGTCTAAGATGGCTGAGCCTGGGGGGGTAGAAGGTAGGAGGGAGGAAGGGTGGCTGGGGGTCAGGGAGTTCTGTGGGGACCTCCCTCCGGGGACTGGCACCCTTCTGTCCTCCCGGCGGAGGACCTGGTGCTTGACTGTGCCCTTGTTCCTTGGGAGCAGCTCCTGGAGAAGAAACACAAGGCATCGTGTGGAACGGCGAGGCGAGAGTGAGCGAGAAGAGGAGTGGCGGGCTGAAGTGGGGGAAAGAGAAAGGTGCTCTGAGCAAAGGGATCTCCCTGTCACGGGGACTGTGGTCACACAAAAGCATTGCCAGCACCTTTGGTGTCCTGGCTAGCTTTGCGCTGGGCGACCTCCCTGTAACCAGGGCTCAGGTCTTTGGCCTTTTTCCATGGTGCCCCATGCCCGGAGGGAGTGGCGACCCTGTAAGGAGGGTGAGCGCCACCGCCTCTGCACCCGAGGGGGAAATGGAGCTCGCTGGACCCCAAGCCCACCCTGTAAGCAGGGGAGGGCCGTATTCCCGCCCCCCTCCTCCAGCCCCGGCGGCGGCTTTCTGCCTGCCGGCGGCCTGGCCAGCGTGACCCCCCCAGAGTCGGGGCATGTCACGGCATTTGCCCCTTGGCCACCCGTGAGGCCCCTTGGCACGTTGAGGCCCCCCCGCCCCCCTCGGCCTCCGTGCAGCCCAGGGGGCAGGTCTGAGGCTCTCCTCTCCTGCTCGGGGGTAGGGATGGCTCCCCAGACATTGGCTGCACAGAGCTCGCGCTCTCTCTTCCGGGAAGTTCTGGTTTTCCCTGTCCGAGTCCGTGTCTGTGTCTGTGTCTGCATCCATGTGAGTGAGCGAGTGAATGAGCTTCTTGTTTAGGCCCTTGTTAAAAGTGCTGCAGCGTACTTAGCTTCAACTCCCCAGGAGGGAAAGAGGGGCTCTGTGCAGCAACAGGGGGGTCCCCTCTGAGCCCGCGAGCGGAGGGGGAGTCCGGGCTTGCCCCTTTCCCTTCCCTCTAAGGACGGAGCGAAGCCGCTTAGTCGTAGCGCGGGCAAGGCGACCAGCCTGTAGTCAGGGCCTGGGTCTCTGCCTGCGTGGCTGCCTGTCCTGCTGGCGAGCTGCCAGCGTGCCAGCCCCGAGCCGTGGAGCCCTCTGTCCTGTCCCAGGAGCAGCCCGACCCCCCTGTAAGCAGGGCTGGGGAGGCTGCTTTAGCCAGCCAACAGCAACAAGCCCTCCCTCGCCCTTTAGAGGGTGCAGGTTGAGGGAGAGCTGTGCCCGAGGGCGCAGTCCCGCCTTTGGCGCTGCTTTTGGAAGTTGCGTCTTCTTAACACAGAAGTGGAAAGGATTCTAAAAATCTAGGGAACGGCATTGAGCCAGGTACCTCCCCCAGACGCATAAAAACCATCCCAGACGCGCCAAGGATGCTCTTGTGTGACTGCAGCCCCCGTGGCAGGGAGGTCCCTTTGCCCAGAGCACCTTTCTCTTTCCCCTTCTTCAGCCCGCCGCCCCTCCTCTTGCTCGCTCTTGCCCTGCAGTTCCACACACAATGGATGCCTCTTTCTTTCCTTCTTTCTTCTCCAGGAGCTGTTGCCAAGGAAGGAGGGCGCAGTCAAGCGCCAACTCCTCCGCCTGGGGGACAGAGTGGTGCCGGTCCCCGGAGGGACCTCCCCGCAGCGCTTCCTGACCCCCGGCCATCCTTCCCCCCCACGCCCCCTGCCCCCCCCGGCTCAGCCATCTTAGACCCGCTTTTCTCACCCTTGGGCACTGTGGTGCCCGGCAGCCTGGAGGCTTAAAGGGCAGAGGCCCCAGCCCTGCTTCTGGGGTGGCGGCCCAGCTCAGGGCAATAAAAGGGCTTCCCAGTGCTAGGGCTGCCCGGGAAGGACCTGGGCCCTGCTTGCAGGCACATCCCCGATGCCCGGAACGGGCCCCTTCCCCCCAGCCTCCCACCTTCCCTGGTGCTTCTCTCTCTCCCAAGCTGCTTTTGGGGCTGAGGGCAGAGGGAAAGGGGACCAGGGCATGGCAGGGCAGGGCATGGCAGGGCAGGGCAGCACAGCAGATTTAGGGTGGCAAGCACCACTTGCAGGCCCCAGACACCAGCCACTTTCCAACCAGCTGCTCCGCACTGAAGCAGCAGCTTCTCTCAAGTGATGAGGAACCCACCTCAGGAAGTTTTTCCGCCCAAGCCCCCAAAACCTCACAGGAGAAGCCCTTGCCAAAGTCACCAACCACCGCTGCTGATTCACCTGCCTCCAGGGCAGAAAGTGCCCAGCACTTGATAGTGCTCAGCTGGCAGCCTGCGTGGGGTGACCGCCCCGTTAGTGGGGTGTGGGTTAGGGTGCCCCTGAATCGGAGAGAAGGAGCCTCCGTGGGCCTTTGGGACCAGGGCCGCCCTGTAAGCCGGGGCCCGGCCAGTGCCCTGGAGTCCCGGGCGCTTTGCAGTCCAGGCGGCGGCTCGAGCCCCCTGTAAGCAGGGGCGCAGCCTCTTTGGCCGCCGCCTTGCGTGCCCAGCTTGCTTTGCCCGGGGTGCCCGCCTCCGAGCCCAGCTCCAGCACCGGCCAGAACTCCACAGGTGGCAGCAGTCACGCCTGGGGGAGCACCAATTCGGTGAGAAAAGCCAATCGGATCAGCGATGTCTTTGCGGGGGGCGGGAGGGGTGGTGTGTTAGGGGATAGGGGGTAGGTGTGGGAGGATGGCCAGGGACCGGGTGGTGCTGTGGGGAGCCCTCTCTGGGGGCCGTCCCAGTGTCCCCCTCCTCTAGGTGGCGAAGCAGCGGTTTCTCAGTCCTGACAGCGTCCTCCTGCCTTTGCAGCAGCTGCTGGTGGAGAAGGAAGAAGAGGCATCTATTGTGTGTGGAAGGAAGTGCTTCTCTTTCAGCACCTGCACGGGGGAGGAAGCTGATGGACCTCAGCCTCTGGTGGAATGTGTTTCTCCTCTCTATCTGGGAACAGCTTCTGTGCACACCCTTTTCCCAGCTATTCAGTGCTTGCGGTACCCAATAAAATACTTTCTCCAGCTGTTTGTTCCCTGTTTCACTACTTTCCTGTCCAGCTGTGCTTTAACTGACGGGAGCAAAATTGCAGCACATGTGATTTTATCCCTCGGCAACTACTGGAATTATTGCTCAGTGTATTGGTCCTGGCTGGTTGCAAGCGGAACCTCAGGGAGGTCAGGTGGCGGTTTCCAGAAACAAGCTTGGTGGTAGGGTGGTGTTGCTTTAGGAGTGCTTTATGTCGGTTCATCTTTGGACTGAGCTGTAGCTGGCAGGGTACTAGTTCAGGGCAAGGGGGTGGGGGTGGGAGATGTTCAGGGGCAGAGGTGAGGCTGCATGTGTTGTGCAAAGGGACCAGTGTGCAGAGCGACTTGGGGCTGGGTTTCTGAGAGCAGCCGAGGCCCCAGCCCTCCCTGACCATCTCAGCCTCCATCCTTCTTCATCTCGAGGCTGAGGAGGGTCATCAATAACTGCAGCGTTCCCCTTTGCCTCAGAGGAGCACCACAGGCTTGTGCCTTAGGAAATCCAAAAGAAAGTGTGACAATTGCAAACTTGTGAGTTTGAGCTCCACTTCTACAGTTAAGGCATGGACTTGGGTAAAATTGCTCCCCAGTTTGGGCAAAAGCCGGAAAGGTTCACTTCAAGAAGTGTAAGTTGTTGTTGTCAACAAAGGTGTAAATGGTCAGCATGATTGCCACCCATCTTAACCTTTTATTTCAATGGCATTAAAGCTGAAACAGACCCTGGAATGTGCCTGAGGTAATTGCTGACAAACGTAGCACACTTGTAACCTCTGTGGAGGAAGTGAAGCAGCAGCAGCTTCAACTCTGCAACCATGTAGTGGTTTTTCTCCACTCCCTCACCTCCTCCTGAACTTTCTATAATAAAACTGTAAGGCACCGGCCTGTGCTCGAACATGGGGGAGTGGACCCCCATTGTGCTTGTCCTCGGCCCTAAAGTTGTGCTGGCAGGTGACTGCTGGTAAAGAGCACAAGTGGAGGTGGCCAGGGGTGGTACCTGGGCCAGAAGCATCACACTTGGTGGGCAACTCTTAGGGAGTGGCAGGAAATCAGCAACAGTCACAAGTCAGGCTCTAATGCTCTTTTTTTCCCCTGAAAGGCTGCAGAGCCTGTCTGGCTTTTTTCCTTCTTTCCCTAAAGCCTTGCAGTTGTGAGTGATGGGCCACTGCCAGAGCACCTCTTGTCAAATGCAACGCACAAGTAGCTTGTGCTTCCACCTGGATCAGTCTTCCTCCAAGAATTTCTCCAGATCTTATATGTGGCTAAAAATTCCAGGTCAAGGCTCAACAACAATTACCCTTCAGAAATTATCATTTGTATTGCAGTAGCGCTGAGGAAACCAGCACCACGTTGCACCTGGCATTGACTTACCTACAGAGATAGTGCCTGTGCTAAGTCGTTAAAGACACACATGCACAAGACCCAGAGGAGTGTCATTAAACCGGTTTTACAGCGGGGGAGTCCAGGCATAAAGCAACTAAAAGCATGCGTGCTGTTACTAGTGCTCAGGTGGTAGTGGTTAAACTGCTCAGACCAGCTCTCCAGTACTCGCCTGTTTCTTCAAATGCCCCTTGCGGGCATTCGGCAGCATACTTTATCCTTGAGGTAACCACTCTGGCTCACCATGTTTGTTGTATTTCTCTTGAAGGATTTTGTCAGGGTCATGCACTCATGCTTGCCACATGCTACTTCTATGTTCTTTTTCTTTCTGGAGTGTTTTCCACTTTTGTTCTTCATCCAGCTCACATACGCAGTGCTGCGCAGGAGCCTTGCGGATTTCTCGCTATGTAAGTCCTTCCTTCTCTTTAAGTATCAATCTGCCTCACTTTCAGCCAACGTATACTGACACCGCTGGTGAGGAATCCCATCTTCAGCACAGTGCAATTGCTAAAGGATTGTTGCATTGCACCATTTTTCATCTTGTGTTCCATCAGCATTTGCCCACCCAGTGCTCAATACGAGGGAGAAGGGCAGCCTTATGGAAATGTAGACATATACCCAGCCTGGCCAAGCTCTGAGCAGTAGCCTGGCATGAGTGCCTGGAGTTAAGTAATGCAGCTCTTCTCCATACCAAATGAGAGTGATACTTAGGATCCACCTCTTGGCAGTAAGTAACATGGCTCATGTTGGGTAACTCCCTACCTCCCTATGCAAGTCAGAAGTAGGAAGAGCTCCTTTCTTCTTCTCTGATACCACCTGAGCAGGAGGCAGAGTGCCAGGCTGCCTTTTTTGTCATGACTTTGGAGAAAGACCGGCAACTGGGCAGCTTAACTGTCTTTAATAAGGAGGACTTTGAAGAAGACTGGATTAAAGTGGCCAGTGGAGGCTTTGGGCATGTGTACCAAGTCAAGCACAAGAGGTGGAGAACAGTTTATGCAGTGAAATGCTCTCCGTACCTGCTGCAGGACTCCAGCATGGAGAGGTAACTATGCGGTCTCTGCTAGCTCAGCAGTTTAAACTGTCAGTTAGAGCCGTCTATGGTGATTTGATGCTAAAACTGCAAAGGAAATGTTCACATGACTTCTTCTCCCTGGGAAGTCGAGTTCTGGGTACTCGGAGTGGAAAAAACACTAGTGATGTGGAGTTGTGCCTCTTTTTCTTTCATATTTGTGTATGTGCATGTGCAAGTGGGAAAGGAACGCTTACTCGGAACAATTAATGTTGATATCTGGAGGCTGAAGTAGGCATCCTAAACTAAACATGGGCATGTGGATAAAACAGTCTAATTACTTATTCGACGCTTTCGCTGGACATTGGGACTAATGGGTATCAATTAAACTAAAATAGTCATCAAAATCACCAGGTTTAAAGCTGAGGGACAGTGAATTTCCAGCTGCTTTTGCTGGGCTCGCAAAGTTCTCTGCTCCTTCACTTGCCTTACCCTCCAGACATGCTCTTTTCTCTTGATGGTGCACCTGCACCTTCACTTTACTTTTTGCTCTGTCTCTCACCTGCAGAGACTCTTCTGCTGACTACCTTGGGTCTGGAGATAGAACGAAGCCAGGTAATAGCAACCCCTGCCGATACCCCATAGGATATAGGCAGTCCTGATGAAAAAACGAACTGAGTCAATGAAGTCATTTATTCTAGAATTTTATTCCGTTCAAGCTGGAAGGATCCTGCCTGGTTAAAAATCACATGCTCATGTGGCTTTTCTTGTCATGTTACTGACAACAGCTGAGGTGGTTCAATTTGGACAGTGACTGTCCTCTTTAGTTTGCGCTGCTTATGCTCATCAGATGTTATGTTTGCATTTCATTCTCTTTTTGGCGAAAAGAAAAGAGTCAGGTCCACCAGTTTTACTTCTGCATATATCCGTTCTAGGAAATGTAATCATATGGCTTTCATGGATTATCTCAGCTGCTAGTCTACACTCCAGAAGAATGGTTGAACGTGGACAGAAATGTTCATAGATTTTTTTTTCTCTTTTGAAGAAACGCCTATTTCTACAATCACCAGGATTTGAAAAACTAAATCTGAAAATCTGAGTTTGGGAAAAATAGCCTTTAACAGTTACTGTACTGATCGCCTAGGGACTGAAGTTATACTAGTTTGTCATGAAAACAACTTTGCGCTCCAATGTAGTGTTATAAAAGACTTTCCTGCCCCTTACATATGTCCAAACAGCCTTGAGGCTGCTCTGACTAATATTATACTTTTCAGTAAGCCCTGTGAGCTCTGGTTTACAAGGCAAGACTGTTCTGTCCTGTACTATGGCTGTGCCAAAAATCCTTCCTTTCCATGGGGGCTGTAAGAAGGGCCGGTGTTGGTCCTGTAGTCCTGTGCAGCTGGGGGGAATTGTTCAATGGCTATTTCTGCTTGCTTTAGAAGGTTTCCAGATTTGTGAGAGGCAGGTCTTCAGTCTGCAGTTTGTCTAATGCGCACGTACCCACAGAGAACATCTCTGAGTGCATGGTATGTGAATCTGTCAGAGCCTTCTCATACACATACATGCGTATTATACAATGGTTCTGGCTTATCTGTCAGTACTAAGTACAAGCCCCAAATACAAAACTGAAAGCTTCCAGGCCATGCAGTGGTTTTAAAAAAGCACAGCAGCAGAGTTGTCTGGTAAGGGAGGCAAAAGTTTCAGAGGAGCTTATTTTTAAAAGTTCCTTAGCACTCCTGTCTGTAGGCTTGTAAAAAAATGTGTCTCATCAGTAGCTACGAATGAAGACAATGGTGTGGTGCCTTCCATCTGCTCACGCTCTTGATGCATAACCGACTGCTTCACACTGTTCGTTCAAAATGATGAGGCAAATTGCCAGCAAGTTTATTAACCTTGGATGGCTTTGCTTGTCAGGACAAAACAGAAGATGGATTTTGTGGGATGGTAGAAGACATCCCTGTGGGTGCATGAAAGCAAGGAGGGCAGGTTCTCAGTGAATGCTGCTGCATCTATGTACCACCTGAGAGAAGGCAAGAGAGTGGCTGAAAGATGGCTCTCACCTCAACTTCTGTCAGCTGCAAAGGCTCATAGTTCGCAGGTCTGCTGGGGCTGAGGAGAGAGAAAAAAATCACAGGGAACCCACAGAAAAAGGAAATACAGCCACAGATGCAGTCACAGAATTTTCCAGAGGGCTGAAACACTCAGACTCTTAACACGGGAATCGCCTGGGGCTCTTCCTTTTCTCCCTTACAAGCCTCATTTCTTGGGGCTCCCTCTGCTTGTCTGACATCCACCTTCTTGCTGTACCTTCTCATGTACCTGTGCTAATCGTACAAATGCCTCCTCCTGGGATAACCTCACTCCCTCTGCTACTCTCCACAATGCTCATCCGCCACAGGATCCAGCCTAACCTGTGCAGGTCAGCTCTCACCAGCCCCTGGGGTGCCTGGGAGGGAGGCAGACAGGGGCTGAGCCAGTGATTCTGTCCCAGGAAGGGAACCATAAATCACAGAAGCCACTTCTTTCTCCACGCCCGTGATTTTCCTGGGAGGGGTAAGAATCAATCTGCAACCCTCTATGCTGCCGGTTCCCAGTGTCTTCCCATGTTAAGCCTTTCTTCCACAGTGGGAAAGACAATACCAGTGATTCCTCAATCCAGAGGTATGTTTTACTGTGGGGGGCATGCTAGAGGAAGTCTGGCAGAAGGATTTGCTTAGCTGGCCTATGTTTAGCGCTATTAGCGGCCTGGCATAATGTTGTTGCAAGCTCAGATTCATTCCCAGGGCGTGTTTTTTAAATACGGTTTTGTGACTTTACCGCTTGGCTGCTGTCAGCATGCTCTGGGCACCCCAACTTGTTCAGCAGGCTGGGAAATGTAAAGATTTAGTGAAACAGGTCTGCCAAAACTGGCAATGTCTAGACTCCCTTTGTGACCAGATTCTCCATGCTCACGGACAGAAAGCTGCAGGCAGAGGCGTAGGTGTATGTAAGGCCAAGGCACACTCTCTGGCCGTGCAAGCCTCCCTGTACACAAGCTCAGCATGTCAGTGTGCCATTGGACCCTGGCTGCCTGCAAGCAGCGTGCAGGCTGTCACTGAGTGGACATGTGCTGTATGAAAAAGGCATGGCTCACCAAGTGTGTCCCTGCTCCTGACATCATGCTTTCAGGAAAGCATCACTTGGGAATTTCACCAGGGTGAAAACAAGACATGGACAAGGCTTTCTGTGGCCACTGAAGGTCTTCTAAGAGCTGGACTAAGACAGAAGTTCTGATCTCTTTCTCTAGGAGTTTAGTGGTTCAATTTGCCCAAGCAATCCGTATATGATCACCGTATTATCACCAGCATTATCACCAACTGAAGGGGCAAATTGGAATGAATCTTTTCAGGGTAAGTGGGACTACTTGGAAAGGCTGGATATCACCAAGCCATTATACAGTAACTTAGTCTGTGAATTGACTGATACCATTTCTTGGTTCCACTTTGATATTTTATTTTTATTTTGTATTTTTCCAGGACCAGTATGAACTGCCTAATGGAAGAGGCAACCAAGATGGAGAAAATCAAATTCCAGCACATTGTCACTATCTATGGGGTCTGCAACAACCCTTTGGGGATAGTGATGGAATACATGGCGAGAGGGTCCTTGGAGAAAATACTGCCCGCTCACAAAATGTCATGGCAGCTCAAATTCCGGGTTATCCATGAGATGGGCTTGGCTATGAATTTCCTGCACAGCATGACACCTCCTTTGCTGCACTTAGATCTAAAACCAGGGAACATTCTCCTAGATGGGAATATGCATGTCAAGGTATGACCTTAATGCTGTGTTTGTAGGGACAGGTTATTTCTCAAATAAGAGAAAGGTTGTTTTTTGACTCATATGTCCAGAATCCTATTAAGTTAGGCTCTTCGGGAACACTCAATGAAAGATTGACCACTGGGGCTTATAAGAAGCAGCTGGTAAACAAATTACATGGGATTCTCAGGATCATACAGGCAATCTGTGCCAGAACTGGGAACCTCAGGGTCCAACTCAGGAGGAAATGCTGATCTCCTGGACTCATTGAAAAGCTCTAACTACAGTTTTATCAGGGTTTTATCAAGTTTCAGCTGCTAGGCACCTCCTCACATCCCTGATCATGAAGGATGGAGGTAACTCCCAGCTAGTATAAGGAGGGGTGAGACTGTGAGCATTACAGGGGAGACTCTCGTTTTTTCCTGCTTGCAGATCTCAGACTTCGGCCTATCAAAATGGATGGAGCAGTCTAGCCGAATGCAATATATTGAAAGCTGTGCTTTGAGAGGCACTTTGAGCTACATCCCCCCAGAAATGTTTCTGCAGAACAGCAAGCCCCCAGGAATCAAATATGATGTGTACAGGTAGGGGCTGCCTTTCTGCTGAGAGGTCACACAGGGTTGCCGCCTGGCTCTTACGCAGAGCAAGTGAGACTGGCATGTTGCCTCATTTTGTTTATATTCTGGCTCTCTGCCTTGCATAATGTCCTTAGTGGGAAACAGACTGGGAGTAACACATGGTACTCCAATGGTGGAGAGTGAGGGGGAGTGGGATTATCTGTGCATAATCATCTACCTCTTACCAGATGCACCTGTGTGCAGCACCGATCCCATGTGACCTGCAGACTGTATTGCCTTAGGTTCCATCATACCCTATTAGGTTGCTGGAAGTTACGGAGTAGGAGCAAGATTAGAGCACAGAACAGACAGTGTCTGCTCTTTCATAGCAGCCGCTGCTTAGATTCATTTTTATTTTAAAACAACTGTAATATTGCTTGTCTACTTTAGTGTTCAGCTTCATTTTGGTCAGTAACAGGTGGTGAAAAGATTTCAACTTCACTTTTTTCCTTTTGGCCAAAGTGATTTGCAACCCACTTATACAAGCTACAAACATACTTTCTGGCAATTCATCAGCTCCTCAGCCACTACACTACATAGTAACCCAAGGCAAGAAGCAAAGGAGGATTTGCATGCCCGCATGAACCTGCACTAGTCAAGGGCTCTAAAACCTGATGTGAATGATGAAGTGAAAACAAGGCACTGAGAGCCTGACAAGTGTTCTAAGTCACTCATTTGCTACAGCAACCCTTTTGCTGAGACATCAGAGATATATGTGATGATTCATAAGATCTTGTCCTTTTGGTGTGGGGGATTAAGTCCTTCCATCCTGAAGAACTTAGTTCCTAATTCTCCAATTTCTCAAGAAAATGAAAGCAATAAGCGAATTTTTTAAGTTCATGTACGTATGGGAGTGATTGCTCATGATCTCTTATTGCCTGCAGCTTTGGAATTGTCATTTGGGAGGTACTTATGCAGAAGAAACCTTATGCAGGTAAATATGAACACTTCTTATGTGCGCTGCACTTATTAAATGTTTATTACAGCCATCTTCACAGAGAAAAAACCCAATGCACGTTGCTCTTTTTCAGGAGCCAACATGATGGCCATTATAGTCAAAGTTGCAGCAGGAAAGAGGCCCTGCCTAGAACCCATCAGCAATGACTGGCCAGGGGAATGCCAGCAGATGGTTGACTTGATGAAGAGGTGTTGGGACCAAGACCCTAAGCAAAGGCCAAGCTTTACAGGTGTAGTAGCTGACTGTGATATGGATTAGCCAAGGGTCAGCTTCATGGATTAACAAGTGGGGGATAAGCTTGTGTATAACTCTTTGCCAGTTAAATCACCTGTTGCCTTGGAAATGCTTGGTACCCATTTGCTGTCAACACATCCCCTTTCTCCCTCTTTCCTTCCTCCCCATGTGGAGGATACGTGAAAGACTTCCACAACTTCAGGTACTGACTGGGTTCTGAAGTCTGGGTAGTCTGCTCAGCTAACAGTCTTTTTGCTCTGGTAGATATCCCTGTAGAAACAGACATGCTGCTGTCACTGATACAAAGCCTTGTAATAGATCCAGAGAATGAGCGCCTTGTTAGGAAGATGTCCCACAAGCCTGCCATGTCTGGGAACCAGCAGGTGAGCAAGGCTTCCCAGTACCACTCAGGAAAAGCCACTGAGTCCTTTCCCTCTTCTTACCAGTTCTTGAGAATGTGTTTCCTCTCTCATGACTGTTTATCATCAGACAAGGGCACCTCAGCAACCTTCGTGCAGTGTGTTTGCATAGGTTGTACATCTGTAATTCATTTATGGGGATAGGAAACTTGCTAATAAATCTAGCAAGCTGGCCAGTGTGCTGAATGATAGACAGTCCCAGAGGAAGACCCTTCTTTCTACCTGTTCAGGTGAAGTGCGTTTATCATGTAGGCCTCGCTCATTAAAAGAAGCTCAAGCAGACACAGAATCACAGGGGTTCTGCTCATAGCACTGGCATATGTGCTCAGACGATTGTTCTCCAGCTCCTATGAACTGAGGACATTCCAGTTTAAACAACTCTCGTAGAAGAAAAAAAGCCTCTTAAATTCCCATGTTTCTCTGGCTAAGCAAAAAATCAGGTTTCAGGATACTCACAATTTTAGCCCAGCTACTGGAGTGTAACTGTGCCTAGAAGTCAGCTTCATACAGGCAGAAGTAGCAGAACTATTACTATTTTGAAGTTTTGCCTGGTTGTGGAGTCAGCAAGAAACAGAATGCCTGAGTATAGAGGACTGAGGAGGTGGGTGTGTTTAGGTTCCCTGTACAAAAAGAAAAAGACCAGCTGGGAAGCTGCCACGGGCACGTGCTGCAATAAGGAAGTAGAATATATGTATGTCTGGGAGCAAATGAGTAAGAGGGGGAAAATCTCGTTGATGTCCAGGGATAATTTTCAGGCTCCCACATTCCTGTTAGCATCATGATTTGCTCTGCTGGGTTTTGGATGCAATAACAGGATTGGACAAAAGCCACTCAAATGGTAACACAAAATTCTAGAGCAGTAGTGAAGAATTCCTCTGTGCAAACATTATAGAATGCAAATAAGCAACTTTGTCTTATGGCTTTTTCTTTTCCCCTTCCTGCAAATGAGAGTGACACAGAAGAGTTCATCTTCCCCCAAGACACCAGAAGTGGTGGTAAGTAGGGGACTTCCTTTATAATCCAAAAATGAAGAAGGCGAAAACCTAAAAAATGTAGCCTATTTCCTCGCTCTCCAGTGACAAGGACGTGGCTCAAGAGAGTTTTCCATGTGGGTGTCTTTTCTTTCTAAGTTAAGGAAAATGAACTATACAGGAAACAGCAGATATAGTTCCCGTGAGGGAGAGGCCAAATGTCTCACTGCTTTCTAGGAGACTGCATGTAGTGTTTTTGCCTCATTTCATATTCCCTATCTCTAAAATGCCTTTTATTTCATTTCATACTATGAAGATTCACATGCTCTCCCTCCCATCTTGTGCACACAAGCTATTTCACTTGGTTTTACACTCTTTCTCCTATTTTCTTTCCCCTGCCTTTAGAAACTGGTAATCAGGAGGTTCGTATACCACCTTCTTACAGTGAGGTTGGAAGTCCAGAGGACATCCTGTCTGAGGAAATCTGTAGAGTCCATGAAAACGGCCTTACATTGCTTCACCTCATGGTGATCCAGGGAAATGTGGAAAAGGTGAAGTTTCTCCTGAGCTGTAAAGCCAATGTGAACAGCCAGGCAGCCTGTGGCTACACCCCACTCATTATGGCTGTTCAGAAGAGGTCGCCAGAGATCTGCTCAGTTCTGATAGAGCATGATGCTGACATCAATCTGCCTGATGATGATGGTTGGACACCTCTTCACTTCGCTGCTCAGAATGGGGACGACAGAATTGTACGCCTCTTGCTGGACCACCAGGCACAGGTAAATGCTCAAGAGCATGACGGGTGGACCCCTCTGCACTTGGCATCACAGAACAACTTTGAGAATGTGGCCCGAGTACTGCTATCTCGTCAGGCTGACTCCAACACCCAGGAGGTTGATGGGAAAACTGCTCTCCATGTGGCAGCGTGCTTTGGACATGTCAGCCTCGTGAAACTGCTTGCCAGTCAAGGAGCGGACCTGGAGAAAAAGCAGAAGAACCATAGGACCCCACTTCACGTTGCTGTGGAGAGGGGGAAGTTCAGGGTAGTCCATTATTTGCTGAAGAATGGGACCTCTGTTAACAGCCTGGATCAAAATCATTACAGTGCCCTGCACCTTGCTGTGGTGAGGGGGAAGTATCTCATCTGCGAGAAACTCATCAAATACGGAGCCAATGTGGAGCTGAGGACAGACAAAGGTTGGACCCCGCTGCACCTGGCTTCTTTCAAAGGACACATTGAAATAATCCACCTGCTAAAAGACAGACGTGCCAAACTGAATGCCAAAGGAAGCATGGGCTGGACACCCCTTCACTTGGCTACTCGCTACAGTGATGAGCCAGTAGTCTGTGAGCTGTTGAGATGTGGGGCAGATCCCAACATCACTGAGAAGTCAGAGTGGGCCCCCCTCCATTTTGCAGTCCAACGAGGCTCCTTTTTGACTGTCATCAATCTTCTGGAGTGCAAGGCAGATGTCAATGCTAAGAACAAAGTGGGTTGGACACCCTTGCACCTTGCTGTTCTCAAAGGCAATATGGCCATTATAAAGACCTTGATTAAGGCTGGTGCTCTGCTTGATGTGGAAGATATCACTGGCTGTACAGCACTCCAGTTGGCAATTAGACATCAAAGAGAAAACATCATTACACTGCTTCAAGGCAAGGACTTGTTGATGAATAAATCAGGAAATAGGACTCTGGTGAGTGATGCTAAGATATCAAGACCCAAATTTGTTCCAGGAAGGACAGATTTGTAGGTTCATCAAGACTGGCAAATGAGTTTTCCAATATCGGGTGCTATGCCTTAAACCAGCATATCCTGTCACCTGGTGATTACAGGAAAATACTTTTTTGTTTGTTTTGTTTTGTAATGGAAGTTTCTAAGCATGCACACTAAAAGAGTAAAAGAAAATGGAGCTGCAGAAGGAAGCTGACAACTTATTTTCCAGAGTCTGACCAAGCTGGTATAACATTTTGGCTTGCTGATGCCAGCTTCAGCCAATGCTTTCCTGTTTTAATACTTACTATGCAGGGATGGAAATGGATGTACATATATATTCCCTTTTCATATGGGCAATGATGAAACGGTGCACAGCAATCCATATATACATGTATTCCACAGATCTTATTGCTTTTATTCCATGTTTTCCTACAGGGCAGATTGGTGTAAAGTGGCCTTGACACAGGTGGGAATTGAATCATGAGATTCTCACCTGCTGCTGGAAATAGACACTAAGCATATGGTACAGCAATGTGTCAGATTTTGACATCTCCTTTTTGTAACAAGAATAAAATAAAACAAGGAAGGAAGAAAAATCACTAGTAGACAATATTTAAATGGATGCAACACAGAGAAAAGACATTCCAGAATAATTCCACACCATCCCTTCAGAAAAAAAGAACCAAGAGGTTTTTTCCTAAGCATTCACATTACTTATTGATGACCTCCACACTTCAGACTTTAAACACTGAGGTTGTCATTAGAGCCAACTTTCTAAGAGTAAGACAAAAAGTGGGTGCATTTCTGAATCCTGATCCCTGCCATGAGGGATAACCTCTAGTCTTAACTGTAAAATGTTACTGTGGGAGTTTTGTAAACTGGTTGAAAGAGCTCCTGCTTAGAAAAGCAGAATCTAATTTGGGTTATCTCAAATCCTCATAGCTTTTTTTTTTTTAAAAGAGCACTGAGCAGCTGGGAAAGTTAGCAGGTACTTACTCTGTGGAAGTGGACAGGTGAGGCCTATAACAATCAGCTGTAGGTATTGGCTTAAAAGGCTAGTCTCCTAAGAGCCTTCTTTTAGTTGTTGTGGTTTAGCACCAGTCACCAGCTAAGCACCACACAGCTGCTCACTCACTCTACTTGTGGTGGGATGGAGAAGAGAACCAGAAGAGAGAAAGGGAACTCATGGATTGAGATAAAGACAGTTTAACAGGTAAAGCAAAACCTGTGTGTGCAAGCAAAGCAAGGAATTCACTCACTATTTCCCATGGGCAGGCAGGTCTTCAGCCATGTCCAGGAACACAGGGCCCCATCACATGTAATGGTTACTTGGGAAGACAAACACCATCTCTCTGAATGTCCCCAGCTTCTCTCTTCTTTCCCAGCTTTATATGCTGAGCGTGATGTCACATGGTATGGGATATCCCTTTGGCCAGGTGGGGTCAGCTGTCCTGGCTGTGCCCCCTCCCAGCTTCTTGTGCACCTGGCAGAGCACGGGAGGCTGAGAAAGTCCTTGACTAGTGTAAGCACTACTTAGCCACAACTAAGATGTTGGTGTGTTATCAACATTAGTCACATGCTAAATCCAAAACACAGCACTGTACCAGCTACTAGGAAGAAAATTAACTCTCAGCCAAAAGCACGACAGTAGTCTTTGAGGACATGGGTTCTTCTGGAAAGCAATTCAATTGCCTTAATTTAATATTTTCTGCTGGAAATATGCTTCTGTGTATGTTTGTGTGGATGAGGAGAACAGGCTTTAAGAAAAATGCATCCTATTTTTATGTCTGGTCCTATTTGTTGGGGTTGGTTTTAGAGGTGAAGAATCAGTATTTTTTCAACAGTAAGTCAGGTAGCAGCATAGGTCACTCAGGATGCTGGCTGGAAAGCAAAGGAGACTTTCTAGCCCCAAAAAAGTCACCACTCAACAGTTCATACACAAGAGAACTGGCTATTTGCAGGTCAAGGTTTATGTCATGTCTCTGCTGGGGAATGATTCTTGAACTCCATCAGGAAGATGTCCTAGAGCTTGATTGCTTTTCTGGAGAGCATACAGCCTTCATGTATTTGATTCTTTTGTTATAGTAAGTAGCAGTTCTGTGCAGCTTATGGCAATCCTACCATGATTTGCTAAGCACTTCCAAAAAGTGCTTGGGGTGAGGGCTCTCTTTCATCACCTTAGCTGGAAAGATGCTGTAATGTAAACAAATAATCCACAGCTCTACAGGGAGAAGATGCCTCTTTCCTGATGGACATTATTAGCTGGGAGTCATTACTTTAGCAAGTGTTGCTTTTTATCCTTTAGAAAACTCTATTTGTGCATGCAGTGCACTTCAGGTCCCAGCAAGCAAGCCGAAGCAATAACACAAACATGTAATTTGCTTCCTGCAGTGAGAGAATAGTGGGCTCCAGACAAATAGGCTTACTAGGTGTGAACAGACAGCTGTTAAAGCTCCAGTAGCTGTGCTTGGGCTGAAAAGAAATAGAACTGTGCTGGAGACTGTCTCCTCTAGCTGAACGTCAGTAATTGTTCTTGTTTGCTCTGCTGGTATTCCAGTGCCATCTTCAGTGCTTTAGCCATTCAGAAATGTTGTACTGCTTCTTCACCTCATGCAAACAAGAGTAAATGCCATACGAAAGGGAGTTCCTTTTCAGCTCTGGCCAACAACTAGGGTGGCTCTAGTACAGGGACGTTCTGTTCATTGGCTTCCTCTAGGCCTGGTGTGTCTGAGAAACGCCTATTTTCCAGGAAAAGCTGGCAGTTGTTTCATCAGGACAGAGCAGGACATCAGGTTTAAAATGCTGTATGAGAACTAAGCAATATCGTGATGTGTGAGTCTTAACTGTATTTAATTGTTTAATACAGCATGCTTTTCCTTAGATTAGCTTTAACCCACTGAAGCTCTCTGGACTACACCAAAAAGGCCAGGAGGGATGACTACAATGACAGTGCCTGCTGTCAAAAAGTCTCTTAGTTGCTTCCCATGCATTTATTACCCTTTTGACGTTAGACCAGTTGAACATGTCATGAGGACATGATTATAAACTAGATAGAGTCAGGGGGCAGCATGCATCCCCCAGGGCAGGCTGCAGGCCGCTTCTCTGTGGGAGGGACTGGGTCAGCCACAACTCTGGAGAACAGCAGATGCGCGTGCTTTCCTGAACCACAAAGGCAGGATGCTGCCCAGCTTGCTCTCCCCTCCTACTGCAGGGCATAGAAGTCTTCGGAATGCAGGCTTTCCTCCTGCTTGAATGGGGGCTCCGGTACCCTGCCTTGCCCTGCGGGAACACAGTTAGTATCTGCACAATATGGCCCTGCAATTATCTGCCTTCAAATCTTGAAGGAAACCTTACAAATTTTCTGTACGCCAAGAAGGTTTTCTTCTGGCTATCTACAAAATGCTAACTTTATTACATTATGAAGGGATATAGTTGGTGGTGTTTTCTGTGGAGAAATGGATGATGTTACTTATGGAAAAAATTGAAGTGATTCCTTAAGTGCTGCCTGAAAACATCCAGATCTTGAGAAGGTTAAAAAGCCCAACCTCTACTAATTTCATTTTTCCATTACCTTCAAATATTAATGTTTAATATATTTGAGCTCTGTTTTTCGCTATGCTTTGACACCAAAGCAAAACCTTTAGGTCTTTTTTTTTAAAAAGCTTATATTAAAATGGTTCCTTTTTAGCATTTGCCATTGGTGAAGCAAGGAGCTGTGCAGGTTATGAATTGAAATGCTGGTGAGGTTTTATTTTGCAAGGAACTTAAAAATGTACACTTTTTTTTGTAACAAAACCAAGGCTGAGGTATTAAAAAATTCCTTGAGAACGGACATAGTATTTGCCTACCTACTCATGCTGTCTACCTTGCAGATTCAGCTTATGAGGTAAGATTTCAAAGGGATGGAGGAGGAAAGGGGACATACAGAGTGGGATTAGACGTTGCTATAATTGAGACGAAGGAACTGCGTAGCTTGTACCCATCCTACAACTGGGGAAAGAAAAGAAGGAAAGTAAGAAGGTATTAGCACAGGTGGTGGAAGGTTTACTCCTTATTGTATCTCCCCAAGGGACTCCTTCTGTAATGTAAAGATTGCATACGTATAAACTGGCTTATTTCAGATGACTCCTAGTTTAGTTCTTGTTCATGGATCATGTTCACTTTTGGAAGAATGAAGCACTACCACAGAGAGAGCATCTGCAGAATTGCCCTTCAGATGATGGGGGAGCGTCATTTGCTCAATACAGTCCCCATTCTTTTTTTAGCCATTGTGGTATTTCCCTGCCAAAGAGCTGAAGCCATCTGTTTAGCTTTGAAGCCTAGCTCTGAAATCCAGAGCTGTTTCCCAGTGTTGGCTGCTAAACGTGCCCTGTCTTCAGTCCAGGGCATGGACACAGGCAGTGTTTTGAAAGAGGCTGTTCTGCTGCTAGTGCTTTTTCTTACTCATCAGTTGAAGTGGGAGAAGGAAGGATAATGATACTTTTGCATTAAGTCAGTGCCCAAGGACAGCTAATTGAAGACTAAATGACAAGACGAAGTGCCAAGGTCCCAGGTGACTCTCGGAACACCATGCTCCTCCAATGGTCCTTTTACACACAGAGAGGCCCGGGTGGGGTTATCCATTCCTCATTAATCAGGGGAAGCCTGCAATTTCATGCACTGAAACTAGTCAAAATTGTTGAGCTCTGTGAAATTATATAGCTCTTGTTCTGTCTGCTCTCTGTACTTCTCAGTGTGTTGATATGAGCTCTGCATTCAAAATGGTTTTATTACTTGTATCATGCATGGCTAATATCTTCTATTTCTGATGGCTTTGTGTCACAGCAGAATGAAAAAGACAATACCTTTGCACACATCTTGCTGATGACATAGTTACCTTCTTGGATTCAGTGGCATGCCAAAGGCAAATTGTACTGCATGTCATTAGCAATGGCAAAAATGGGAATGGATGTCTGGCCAACATCCCACACATGTTCTGGGGAAGGATTCCTGCATAGTAACACTTCCAATGAAAATAGTTAAACTTTGTTCCTATACAAGTATCCTTCAACACCTCGCATTCAGACATTCTCATGAGGTGCCCTAGCTTCTTTATTTAACAGGAGTATTTTGAAGCAAGTATTTTTTCAACCTGCTTAATTGCAATTGACAATTGCAATTGGGCAGCAGCATGCTGTCTCCAAAGCTCTCCAGAGAGCGCTTAGGGTTGCACAGTGAGCATCCTTTCTCTTAAGTTCAGAACAACAGGGAGCCTGGGAGACTGGTGGCCCAGTCAGCCTCGTAGCCATCAGGCATCTGCTGGGAGGCTCCCAGGACATGGCAGACAGTAGAATCCACAGACCTGGGTTCAAGGGGGAGAGAGAAGAAAGAAGCTGCTGAAGAAGTTAGCATGTGAGGCCTGTTTTGCTTCACCTTTGTGTTAAAGACGAAGATGATTCTAACACAGCCTGCTGCCGGCGGTGGTTCCTGTGTGGGGCGGAGAGAACAGGTGGTTTCTCTGTGGACAGGCCCCATTAGCGGCTGTAGCGCTGACCACAGGGGTGCCTGGGGCTCCACTGGGAAGAGCAGGACTCAAACCCGTGCAGCCACAGCTGATGCCATGTGCTGTACTGCAGGAACAGCACTCCTCATGCTTAGCCTCAAACAGAGGGGTGTTTGTAGCCAATCGGAAGCTTTGCCTCTAATTAAAATGTCATACTTTTCATACTCAAACAGCCTGAAAATGTCTTGCTGAGACCTAAGCTGTTTAGCTGTTGTTAAGCTGTCAAAGGCATAACATTAAAGAAGTATGAGGCATAGACAGATAGCTCTCCCTTGGTGTGACATTTTTACTCCAATATCACTTTGAAGATGTTTTTCTTAGCAGTGATGCTTGAAATTCTGCAAGATGATGGATGAGACTGGCAGCAGGAATACTGGTCTCCCCCCCCGTACTAGTAATGGCTTAAAAAAATAAAAGGAAAAAAAAAATCCAACAGCCCAAATAACAACACAAAATCTCAGCAGTAACTGAAATAAGTCCAAGGAGGGGTTTTGTAGCTTGGGGGGTTTTTTGGTTGGGGGGGGCGTTTTGGTTGGTTTTTTGTTTTTACATGTGTTCTCCCAGGGTCTTAAATTTGTGACAGGAACCTCTGGTGTTCATTTTATTCCCTTTAATCTCCAGGTAGCAGATGGAGGAGAGGGAAAGTGAGGCATGAAGGACAGGCTTCTGCCTGTTGTGCACAGTGCATGTTTCCCAGCTTGTCTGCATTGATCACAATTGTTGCTTTCACCGAGTTGCAGAGACACGAGAATTAAAAGCAGCATGGTTCACTTCCTCATGCCTTATCCATATGTATGCACTTCTTTGATCTCTGCTCTTCCTACATGTGATGGCATTTGTGATAGATGAGGGGAATAATAGAAAAGCGGTTGGGGTATGTGCTAATGTGATACGGAAAATGTAGGACTTTCAATTTTATATATTTTTTTAACTATCAGTCTGTTTTTTACATATTTGACCTCGATGACAGCTAATATCATGTGATCTTTTCTTGCTTCTGCCTCTTCTCCGACAGTGAAGTTGAAAGGTTTAGGATACCAAAATCCCTCATAAATGCTGAGTGACAGCAGGCATTAAAGGTTTAATTATTCAGAAAGGATGGTTTGTTTTTTTTTTTCTTGATTTTTATGTCCAGCTCTGAAAATCCTGCAGCTGAAATATAGAAAGCAGGTTGTAAGGGTCTTCAGAAATCTGGACTCAGCTGTGAGTGCTGAGTGTTTCCAAAACTTCTGGCTTTACTGTATCAGTGACTCCACAAGCTGCTTGTCAGACAGGAAGAAAGGCAGATGTTCTCAAATGTCACTTGGCTAAAATGGAAAAATGCAGGAATCTTTTTTTCCCACACAAGACAGCCTAGATCCTGTTTTGAGGACCTATGCATGATAACGTAAATGGTAATTATAATAATATCTGTCATCAGACATAATTTGTGTAACCTGGGGTCCTGGTAATCTTGTGATTTGATAACATCCAATAGTGTCAACTAACTGTATGAAAGGGGCAGGATATTAGAAACTGGGAATTAGCCTAGAATAAATCTTCTCTTTAAAAAAAGAGAAAACCGAAGCAAAAAGTGTCCCATTCAAGTTATGTTCTATTGGAACATCAATAATATAGCATGTGTTGCTTGGTAACCAGTCCCGAGTAAAACAAAGAGGACACTCTGAAGAGTCCTCTGTGGAATAATAATATCTTGCAACGAGGGCAGGCACAGAAAGAAAAAGCTATCACAAGGAAGTGGCATTCAGCTGTCCTCTAATCTAGGGAGGATCCTTAAATGCCAATTCCACAACAACGAGTAGGATATTTTTCTGGATTGATTTCTGCTGTGCAGATTGCTGTGTTTGGAGCTTTGGTCCTAGAGCTGCTTGCATTTACCTGATTTGCACAGAGATAATCTGCTCTCGAGTTGTTCTGCAGAGTGGCAGCTGCAGCCATCATCCAAAGGGGGAAAGGACTGGCTGGAAGGCGTACTTCAGACATTCAGACCTTTTCTGTACAGCTCTCTCTCTTAACTTCAGCTGTATTGATTCAGCTGAGGAAAGTGAATGTCTCCACTGCTTAATATCATTTGAAATATTTACACAGGAAAAAGAAATCCAATTGCCACGTAATTCAGCAGCTCATTTCTGTCATCACTCTGACAGAAAAACAAAACTCAGCTCATAGGTCATAGAATGTTCTGTAGAAGAGCTTAATTGAATTTATAATGAAAATAACAGGGGATTGAGAAGACACAAGGGAAATACATCCCTCTTGCAGAGCATTACAGAGGTGATAGAAGCAATTTGCAGAGAAAATTACCTGTTTGCTGCTCAGTTTCTATAGCAATTAAATGAGTCTTTACAAACTCTGGAAAACTGCATTCCAACCTCCGCTTTGTGACTCTGCAACTTGCAGCTTATTATTTCTAAAATTAATCGTAGGTCTCCATCTCCCTCTTTTTTCCCTTGCTCAAATACATTTGTCTTTTGTCCCTGCTGATAAATACACTGATGATTATATCATGTTCTTAACCAAGAACTGCCAACGCTGACAGCCAAGGCAGCACATGTCAGCAGTGTCTTTTGAAGGAAGCAGTAACAGGACATAAATCTTCTAAACAGCTCATTTCTTGATTGCACTGTTTAGACTCTTCAAAAGACCAAAACTGTTGACCCTTAGCCCTCACAAAAATCACATCTTTAAGGTATCCAACGTCGCTCAGGTGAACAGAGTAGTGTTCCTCACTTTGCATTAGCAATGTCTCTCTGAGTCTTGAGTGGACTGGAAGGACTGCCTGTAGCCTCAAACTGCAAGGATAGCACTGAGCATTGCCTACAGTACCAGTACCCCAAACTCAGGATGAAAGGCAGCCATACGTGCCGGGGGTCCTTGCTTGCCTGTGTTTGGGGCATTTGTACAGCACCTTCAGCAGTGGATTCTCAGCACTCTAAGTTTACATGTAAAAATAATACAAAATTTCACATTAATCTCCTTATTGCATGTCTAATTTTCTGCAGTGTTAGTTCTTCTATTGCATACAGGTAGGGGGGAAAGTAAATGAGGCTTTCCCAATATCTGGGAAAAAGGTGATTTCTGTGATAGGATTGTAAAGGCCACCAGCCTACTAATATTTGTAAAAGGCACTGAGATCTGAATATGGAAAGCAGAAAGGAAGTGCCAGGTTTTATTTTGCATCAGCCCTATGTAGGCCAAACTCACCCTGGCTTCCTTTGGATCTGTGGTCTGGGTCAGAAGTTTCTCTTCTCAATCTGAAAAGTGCCATTGGCACACAGTGCTGTGCAGCATACATCTGTCAGTGATCCCAAATGGCAGGGCTCCCCGCAATGTCATTATTTTTCATAATAGACCTGACCTAAAAGCAACATCTGCCTCTTGCTCTGAGACCGAGGCTTGAGGGTAGTTCATTAGAGTTTCAGTTTGATTTGGGTATGGAGTGGGTGGGGTGGGTGAATCTCTTGACTGAGCTGTTGCTTTTCCCTACCGGTCACAGCTGATCTGGAGGACAAATTTCAAGCAGCCTGGTGCTTAGAAGCATTTGGATCCAGGGCTCTAGCTGGCAGAATAACGTAGTGCTACAGCCTGCCAGTTTGGGTGGAATCTGAAAAAGGGAAGGGAGACACTCTGTCTCTACTGCTGAACAGCCTTGGATTACCCAGTAAGCCTGTATGCAAAGTCCATGGGCAAATGAGCGGAGAATTTGCAAAACACTTGGTTTGTATTCAGCTGTGAAACAAACCCCAAGCAGCTTCCTTCTGTAACGGGCATTTCACATCAGGGAATTCTACGGAGTGTTTACTCCTTGCCTCCTGATGGGATGACTCAGGAGTGCTACCCTGAACATCTCTGCGTCATGTAGCAGTTCCAGCCAGTGCGAACCACAGGGATAGTTTCAAATCAATTGCTCTTCAAAACCTTCTCTTTCTTTGTTGCTCAAATCCTTCTGGAAATGAAACATGTTACAGTGTAAAGGAGAAATGTTCATCTTACATTAGTTCTGTGCGTGGTATAAAATGTTTGAACATAGCTGAAACCTGGGTTTTCTGTGATTTCTACTTCTGAAAATGAAAAATGAATTAAAGCTAAAGAGACATAATCTCTCATCTGGCATCTTGCAGAGCTACAGACACGCATGTGTAATTCATTACTGATTTGATTTCATGGTGGTTTTCATTTACTCAGCACTTTGCATGGTAGACAACGACAGAGAATCAGTTCTAGAGGTAACAGGGTTCTCAGGCAATTCCAGGTGCCTTTAGTTAATGAAACCCTTGCTGATGACATACAGGGAGTGGGGAGCTTCTAAGATAGCTCCATATGGATTTGGTTAGGAGACGAAGTCTCAGCAACTTCTACTAGCTTTTAAAAAAAATACACAACCAGTATGATACTTGGGTTTTTCCACATTTCTTTACTGCTGCCCTTTGCATTGTGTTGAAGGTACCACTGATATGATTCCTGCGAGCTCTTTCTGAAGCCGCCCCATGCTCTGTTAATTCACTGGTGTGTAATTTGGGCATACTGAGCCAGCTGCCTGCATTTGATTTCCACTGCTTCTGTCCAAGAGCTCCCATGGGGAAATGGCCAGGATGTGACTTCTAACGCATAAGGTTCTCGACAAACACCACACAAATAAATTCAGTAAAGAGTAAATGTGTCAACAGAACAAAGGAATGGTCTTACTGCATCTCACATTCTTACCAGAGGGCTGACAGCTAGGACTGCTATTGATTTCTTAAGTTCTGTCTGCCTTCTTAGTGCTGTATCTGACTACAAACAATTTTTCACTTGAGAAATTTACAGCCTAACCAACAGAAAGTGAGCAACTGGGGATTTGTCATGTGTTGTATGAAGCAATACAATTTATGATGAAAAATTTGTTTGCAGGATAGATGGTTTTATCACAATCAAAATGCTTTGTGGACATTTCAGTAAAAAGTTTAGGTCTTCTGTGGGGAACTCTTCACAGTAAAATGTTTTGAAAAGAAATCTTTCCATTTGTATTTGTTTTGTACTGATCAAACATGAAATATTTTTCTTTCAATACTGTTGGATTCAAAATAATACTCAATGTAAATTGACAGTGCTCTGGCATTTTTCTGATCTGAAATGAAAGCAAATATCACAACTGGAATTTCTTCTGGCTGGCCAGAACCGGCCTCTGAAGTCTTTT
Source organism: Phalacrocorax aristotelis (assembly GCF_949628215.1). NCBI lineage: Eukaryota > Metazoa > Chordata > Aves > Suliformes > Phalacrocoracidae > Phalacrocorax > Phalacrocorax aristotelis. The sequence goes on along the minus strand of NC_134297.1, from coordinate 1,608,846 downwards.
TGACACAAGCGCCATAAGGCAGCTATGAATCTTGCGGGACAGCAGGATTGGTCATAAGGCTTATTTGGGGGGAAAAAAGGAAGTGACATATCACTTATGAAGAGGAATCACCAGAACGGACTTGTATCTCACTGATCCTACATCCTTGCAAGATTTTAATTTCTTCCAGAAAAGTGCTGTAGAAAGTGTCTGGCTTGAGGAGGGTTAATATTAATTTATGACTAGCGTGAACCAAGGGACAAGTCTCGTGACCCTCCTAGGAACAGGGTTAGAGGAAGGGATTGGAAAGTCATTGCTATTACCTCGTCCCCTCTCCAAAACTGGGAAAAAAAATTGTTTAAGGAATAAATCGTTCTCCAAACTAAGGACTATCATCACTCGCAAGTACATGATTTATGGTTCTCCAACAGTTCTGCAATTTATCCTTCCTAATTCACTGATCAAAACGGCTCTTTGGGAAGTAGCATTAAAAGAAAAAGGACAGTCTTGTATACAGAGAAACACAGTCTTTCTGGGGGAAAAAAAATCCCAGTCGATCTCACTGCAGCAGATCTCTCTTCATCTTCTGCTGGTCTTTGGAATTTCTCTTACTGTGTTGTTTGGTTTTGGTTGGTGGTTTTGGTTTTTTTTTTTGTGAGGGATTAGCCTCTGTGGTGGAGAGCAGATGCTGAAGTCAGGTTGTGCTGTGTGCTGAGCAGCACTGGGCACCTGCACAGCAAGTAGCAGCGCTTCCTGCCCTGAGGCAACTTTGGCCTAAACAGACAACACAGAAGTATGGGAGAAGGGAACATCAATTATTCCTGCTAGGAGGGGAAACTACTCATATGAAGAAGGTTTTTCCCTTTGGCTGTCCTTTTTATTTACAGCTGTGTCAATCATTTGCTCCTTTCTTTTAGCTTGAAAGAAAAGTGCATACTTTGGTATTCACTGCAGCCCTAGGAAGTTCAGAGACAGGATACAGCCTCACAATTGGCACGTCGCAACAGCTAGAATGAAGTCTCTAGGATTTCAAGGTTTCCCAGCTTTTTAATCCAGGTCCAGCCCCAGGAAGCTGTCTTCCCAACATCCCATCATCATCTTGTGTTTCCTTTGTGAAGTCATTCATAACAAAGGACAGAAGAATGAAGGTATTTCAGAGTTTCTTGCCCTTCAGATCATTCAGTTTTACAGCATGGCCTGGTAGGAGGAGAGTCCACAGTGGGAGAGGCTGAGGGAAAGAAAAATCTTTCCCCCAGTAACAGGTATCTGAATTAATTCAATGTAAGCAGGTGGATGTGATGCTCTGGGAAGGAATCAGAGACTTCTAGTTCCATCTCTGCATGAATCCATCCCTAGTGTTACCTGCATGCCCAGTCACATCTCACTTGCAGAATGATCTCTTCTATTGGTATGAATCTGGTCATAAATCATACGGTCATAGCACTGCACCATTCAAATTACACCTCTTGTGAGGGATCCCATCTGTCTGCTTGTAAACACACACTGCTTTTCTTCTCTCTTGTGTCTGTTTCTCTCTTTTTGTTGTTAAAAATTACCTTCATTAAAACTCAGACTCCTTAATTTTTGTCCTGTCTCCACCCTCATGTAAGACCTCAGCTCTTTCAGCTGATGCAAATTTGTCTGAAAGCTGACCCTTTCTTTCCCTGCTGTCTCCAAATTGCTTGACATACTTCATCACATAAATGGCTTTTCAGAGACTGTGTGTGAGACGCTTCCGTGCGCTTCTACCCGGACAGCTTTGGACTAAGCAGCGTTCAACTCTGTAGGCAAAAGCGTTCTACTGTTTTGCTCAGTTTTCTAAAGCAGTGTATTTTCAAAACAGAAACCTTTTGAAGTCACTACTTTCTTCTGAGTGTGTTTCCACTGATTGCTTCTCTAAGTGGCTTTCTCTCAGCAGTGGGAACCAAAGTGGGAAAGCTCCTGCTTCCCAGTGGCTACAATTTGTGTTTGGCAGCACTGGAATTATGTCGATATGGAATTAAATTAAAATTAAAATAATCCAACATTTTGGAGGAAAATAGATCTGAATAATTACAGCTTGGGAAAAAATGTCTATTTTTAGCAGAAATGCTTGGTTTTTTCCATGGCCTCTTAGGTGAGGAGGAGCAAGATGTTTCTGACAGCAATGATGTGAATGTAGGAGGGGGTGATTTTAATGAAAGAAGAAATAGTGAATTCTATGTGTTTCTTGTTACAAGGAGGTTGTTGTAGGAACTGTACTGTATCAGACGTCAGTGTAAGACATGCCTTACTCCCTTCACAGGCTTATCATGGCCTGACATAATTAATCCTGTTCTGGCTGCTCTCCTTCCTGACTATCCAGCGCTTACCTGTGCTACTTCCCAGCTTTAGAGGGAGTATTTTCATCCTCTCCCTTTGAAATAAAACCATGTATCATTTCAAAAAACAGCTCTCCACCCAGTTCTATCAGCATGCAGGTGTGTGCTAACTTCCATTACAGTAATGGGAAAAAGTGCCTGACTGCGTATCAAGGAGCACTTGCTGTTTTCTCCTACTAGGCGTTTCATCCCCAGCAAGTCTGACATCTTTTGATCCTTTCATCAGTTGCTACTTTCCTTTATTCAGGCTTAGAGCATGGCATGAATCCCTTCTCTTCTGCAATTTGCTACTCGTCTAGTTATAACACCTCTTCCTCTTATTTTGGGGGAAAAAAATAAAAAACCCAACCCAAACCACGACCCAACAATGACTGCTTCTAAAGCTTGACAATACTTCACATTGTGATAGCCCCACAGAGGCCTGAGTCCAACAGCATGGATGCAGTCTGACAAGGAGGTACCATGTTCAGACTCTCACTTTGGCAATTTAGTCCTCTGCTCCTCGCGCTCTCTCTGGCCTTGGGAAAAGTCTTTTGTGCCTAGGCAAGACTCCAGAAGAAAGATTTATACCCCTACTATAATGAGCAACATAGGCTACCTCAGGTGTTCAGAACCATAAAGCTGCTTCTCAGCTGAAGCTGCCTTGTGTTTGGGGACATCAGCAGCTGACGGAGCTGTGCTGGGGACATTTGCCATATGCAGGGCAAGGACGCTGTGCAAGAGAAGCCCCCAGGCCTAGCCTGCCTCATCTAAAGAAAACAGCTTCTTCTGCACCTCTGACTGGAGTTGGGCTAAGATCCCAGAAATGCTGAAACACCAGAGGAATGGTCCCATTAGAGATTCCATGAGAAAGCCTTGCAAAAAACAAAAGTTGCCTCATGAATGAAGCCAGAGAACCATGTGTGCTCTTTCTACAGTGAGACCACTTTATTTGTCAATAAACTGGATCAGCAAGCAGTTAGAGGTGATCACCTAACCTGGTTACTGTTATCTCTTGGTAGGATGCAGAGTAAGAGGATGCAGCTGCCACCTGCTTCAGTAAAAATGAAGGCCAGGATGAAAGCTGAGAAGATTGATGACAACTGGAGTTAACGGCTGGAGTAACTGGGAGCATTAAACTGAGAGAAAGACATTGCCTCTCTTGACCTGAATCCAAAAGGCTGATGCAATTGCAGCACTGCTTCCATGCACAGTACTGCACATCTTCCACCTCATTCAGCAAAAACTTGCAAATGCTTTCTCTCATGTCTAGGTTGCAGCCTCTCCTAGCCCAGCAGACCCTGCTTGCTGTTTATGCCAAATTCTGGCCTAAAAAACACTTGCTGAAGCAGAGGACAGGAAAAGAAAAGGGGGGAAAGAAACAAACAGAACCCCAAACAAATAAAAACAACAGTGTGCCCAGGTAGCCACCAGCCCCTGGGCTTGTGTCAGCACTGGTGTGGCCAGCAGGAGCCGGGCAGGGATGGGGCCCCTGTGCTCGGCACTGGGGAGGCCCCACCTCGAATGCTGGGCTCAGGTTTGGGCCCCTCGGGACAAGAAGGGCCTTGAGGGGCTGGAGCGTGTCCAGAGAAGGGCAGCGGGGCTGGGGCAGGGTCTGGAGCACAAGTGTGCTGGGGGGCGGCTGAGGGGGCTGGGGGGGTTTAGCCTGGAGAAGAGGGGGCTGAGGGGAGCCCTTCTCGCTCTCTGCAGCTGCCTGAGAGGGGCTGGAGTGAGGGGGGGGATTGGTCTCTGCTCCCCAGTTACTGGTGATAGAATTAGAGGAAACAGCGTCAAGCTGCATGAGGGGAGGTTTAGGTTGGATATTAGGAAAAACGTCTTTGCTGAAAGAGTGGTCGGGCCCTGGCACAGGCTGCCCAGAGAGGTGGGGGAGTCACTGTCCCTGGAGGTATTTAAAAGACGTGTAGATGCGCCACTTCAGGGCATGGTTTAGGAACCATGGTTGTGCTGGGTTGATGGTTGGACTTGATGATCCTAGAGGTCTTTTCCAACCTTAATGATTCTATGAAAAATACTACAACACATCTGGCTTGTTGTTAGGATTTTGGAGAAAAAGGGCTCGTCCCTCAGTTTGGACATGTGTCTTGTTCTGTCTTCAGAGTAAACAGTATGAAATAATGGAAGAAGGAGACACAGCTATCCTGTACAAACCTCCTTTTGGGGTCTTAATCTATAAGAATTCTCTCCTCTTTAGAGTACTTCTAGCCCAACAGGTTAGCTGAAGAAATCAAGGATGATGTCTTTACTCAAAGTAAATAGTTTTTTTTCTGGCAATGATTGGTTCTAGCAAAACCAGTGTTTTGAATACATCTGGAAGGAACCCTGAGGATGGCATCCTGTCTTCTGCATAAAACCATCCCCTAAACACATTTCTCTAACTTGTCCTTAAAAACTATCAGTTAGAGATCACTTCCAAGAGCAATTCTTTCCACTGCACTGTTGTTACAGAATTTAAAAAAAAAAGTGACCTGGAGTTTAACCTATATCTTCCTTGCTGTAGTTTAAATAAGGATGTAAAAAATTGCACCTAAAAATAAGTCAGTTCCAACTAGAAGTATACAAAACATTATCATTTTTGTGTTACGAAGCTCTGGATTGGATCATGGGTCATACTCTTGCATAGGTGATTTACATATAGAATAAAATCCTATGAGAATAGAATCAATCACACAATGATGTAGAGAGGCATTTGCTCATTGTATCTGTGTTGAAAAGCTGTGTTCTGTTTGGTTAGCAGGAAAGACTGCTGATGCTTTTATGAGTCACGAAGTACTGCTGCGTTTAATGAATGGTTCTGCTTTTGCAAGGACATGACGCAGTAGCTTTCCTTTAAGCAAGCCTCTCAGATTTACCCAGTGGAGTTGGAATTTGTGATATGAGTTACCACACTGGGGTTTTGGGTCCCAAACCTGCAAATGTGCAACCATTTAATTAACCTGTATTTATGCTTAGCTTAAGTTAACCAATTTCCACAAGGGATCAGTGGGAAGAGCTTAACTCTGATTTTATTACAACTCCCTTCTGTCTAACACTACTTATTAAGGGGGACGTGTGTGAACTCCTGGAATAAATATCCTCAAGGTTTTTTGCTCTATTGCCTGCAATATTTCTAGAAGACAAATACTCCTTTAAGACATACTGAGTTGCATGGGTATAATTCAGTTAACAGAGGCAATTTGTGAATCACAAAACTAACATGCAGCCATAATGAACTACCATTTATTTAATGAGTAAGTGCTTCATTTCTGTTTTTAAAAAATATGGTTTGAAAAATGAAAAATCAAGGAGATAAAAGACCAAAGTCATCCAATGGACAGAAAGCTCAGCCAGCCCCCACAGAAACATGACTTAATTCTCCATCCTAGAAATACGTGGTAACTGTGCTTCTGAATTAAAACAAAAACAAAAAACAACCTTACTAGTTAGAAAATATCACGTTAAAGATTCCATCTCCATCTGGAGCAATCATAGAGAGGCAGATTAGGTCACTGTCAACAATAAAAAGGTACAGTAATTAGCTGCAATAAAGGATAAAATGAGCCTTTGCTGCTGTTAATTCTGTGGTACAGTGCCATTACTTTAGAAAAAAAGAAACATTATGGATACTGATAGAATTTAGCTTTGACAGAATTTAAGTTTCAAGCCTACCTGGACTTGTTCCATGGCACTTTTACTGCTCTTCCACACAAGCTCCTTTCTCAGTAAGGCAGAGGAGTGTTCTCCTTATCACCATGAAGATTTTATTGCTATTCTTTGGACAAACTTTTCTCTCTGCTCCAAGCAGGAAAAAAATATCCTTATAAGGAATTCAGAAAATTAATTTTTCTTTTTGGAAAAGACTCCAGTCTGCCAAAAGATTTTTCAGAGACTAATCTGCCTTTATTTTGAAAAAAAATATTTGTTGTCTAATGCCCAGCATGATTTCTCCCAGGAGAGCTGAGTAGGCCTGTTTGCTGGCCAGTATGTTGCTCCTTTTGACTGAACACAGTTGTGTTCTGTTTATGGCTCATCCCTAGAGACTCTAGTGAATGCAGGGAAATGTCGCAGGACATGAACCCACTGAGACATTTTTAAAAAGTAACAGGGAGAAAACCAACAACTACCACCATCAAATAAACAACAGATTAAAAGAGAGAAAAGGTGGAACGCATCCAAATCTGGTGAGGTTCTTGGAAAAGAGGTGTTTTCAACATCATTTTCATGTTAACAAGACGTTCAGGATGCCAAGACACCTCACGCTGCTGAAGGGCTGGGTTAAATGGGCATTTCACAAGACTAATTGGGTAAACATATCCGTACAGTAGCAACAGAGGAAACCCACTTTAGCCTTTGCATCTAAGCTGGGGAGCTTTTATTAATTTAGAAGCAAATGGCTGCGCACGCTAACAGAAGTTGACATTCCCTCCCCAGCTTAGTACAGCTCTATTTGGCCTTTTTACCTAGCACGATCAGTTTGCCAAATGAAGGTTGCTTGTGACCTCCTGCTGCCCTTCAGAGTCTGCTGTGTACTGTAGCTGCTCAGTGTGTCCTGCAGTGCATTTACCTTGAGAACAGCTCTATGGTGCTTACTTCTTCATCTCCTCAACTGTGTGTTAGGGCCCAGCCAGGACACTGAGGAAGGAAGGGACACAGTACGTTAGCACAGCTCTTACCTTGTGTCTAGTATCCAGACATAGAGTGCTTCTCAAGTGGAAAATATACTGTATCCTCTGTGGTTCAGCTGGCTCAGCCAAGCATCCCTTCTACAGAAAGACCACAGGCTTGCTGTTCAACAGCAATGGGCATGTGAAACATGTATCTGAGTACCGATTTGAAGCGAGGTTTGATCCAGAGAATGTCATTACTCAAGGGAAGAGGGAATCAGGTGAGGAAGCTGAGTGCACTGGTTTCCAGGGTTTTAGAGTGAGTAGGGGCTGTAAGATCAGCTCATCTAACAGCAAGTTACCCAGATTTTCTCTGTTAAATCCAAAGGCTTCAGTTAGACCTTTAAAACATTTCCAAAGACACTGATGCCCAAATCATGCAGGGTCTGTCAGACAAATGTCTCGGGCATCCTCTCTTTTGCATCCTTTGTTTCTTTTTGGCCAGAGGAGGTCTTGAATTCAAGTTTATCTTCAGGCACCCTTGAGGCCTGCAGAAGCTGAGGTGATGGCTGCACGTCCTTGCTTTCTGCCTTTATGGCCTAAAATGCTATTCTTTGTCTTAAAATTTCTACCCTGGCACAGAAAGACAATGCATTAAGAAAAAAGAGCAGGAATTTAAGTTGCCTTTTCCTCTGGAATAGCTCCTTATTATGGTGACCCTGGTTTGGGGCAGGAGGAAGGCCATTCATAGCTAAAGTTAGAAGCACTTATTTCATACGGGTCAACAGCTCTACAAATATTTGCAAATCACCATCAAGTTCCTGGACTGTCATCACTGAAGTGGTTATGTTCACAACAGAGCAGTAACAGTATACATACATCATAATCAGTCACTGATAAATATACTTAGTCACAACCCAAATCTTTCCAAAAGCTGTTGGTTTTGAAGGCATCAGTGTGTTGTGTTTTGGGGTGTGTGGATAAGGCTGGTCTCAACTCCGACAGGAAAGACTGACAGTCTGGAGACAGGAACATGGTGAGACAGTGATGTGGACAGACAATAACTACCACCACCACCCATTCCTCTAGAGCCAAAGACTCAAGTGAACTACACAGCAGGAAGAAACAGTTCTGGCCTCTTCAAACTGTGCTCTTGCTTGGTGTCCAACCCCCTCTCTAATGTCTGGAGGATAATCACCACAGTGATGAGACTTGAACTGTCTATGGCCAAGTTTAGCTGAGTCCTTGACGCTCGTGCTGCAGCTCCACTTTCAGTGCTGGCTTTCAGCTGCCAGATACGTGCTCTGAACACCCGGAGGTAACAGAGTGACTGACGCTTGCTATGATTCATTACTATGGGTGCCAGTTTCTACAGTCCTACTCTGAGTCTGTCCCGGGAGCGGGTGCACGTGCTGGAGCATTGAATCTTGCAGCCCACCAGCAGAGACCAGGCTAATTGCAATAATTAATTATTTTGGCTCCAATTGGGTTTCATGGGCCACGGCAGCTAGGCATAATTGATAAATTGCCTCTTTTATGCAGTATTGATCCAGGCTGGGAGAAAATACAGCCTTAAACCAAGCAAACAAAACAGATGCTTAAGATTGCCAGGTTTGCTGCTTGAACCTTGATATCAAGTGAACTGTGCTCTAGGTATATCAGCCTGAGCAGCACAGGCTAAATAGCAAAGATTAGTTTCTTGGGAATTGGAGCTGCACTCTGATTTCAGGAAGAAATCTGCTTCTATAGATAGCTTTGTCTTTTCTACTCAAATTTTGATGGGGATTTTTTGATCCTAAAACTGATAGGGGACTTGAAGAGGGAAATGACTCCCAAATGAGTGTTTTTATTGCATATATTTCAGCTCATCTCCTCTTCAAGCTCTCCATGCTGAAGGATTTACATCTTCAGTTTTCAGCAGAGATTAAAAGGCTTAAAATAATAGTGTATGGGGAAGGGTGCCACAGTGGGCCAAGGCAGATTTTGGAGAGAATTAGTGAAAGAGGTCAGGAACAGGGGTGTCTGGAAAGTGGCTGGGTGACATGCCAAAAGCATGGAGCATGCAGGGAGTTCAGGCAAGTGCATTAGATGAGATAATTTCAGACTCTTTGCCTAGGAGGATGTGCCTTCTCTTTTCTGCATGCTGTGAAGAGCAAAATGCCTTCTCCCATTTCTGATAGCAGATATCATGTGTGCCTTGTGTTCATTAATCAGCAGTCATGTCTAAAATTTATCCCTGTGCTGGCCAGCTGTCCCTCATGTGAGGCTTGTTCGTGCATTCATTCTACCTTTCTTTTCTCTGTATGTGCCAAACCTTCCTGTAAGCATTCAGGCTGTGCTCTCGGGTCTCCTGATGGGATTCTCTGGGCTCACCTCTTAGGGTGGGACTGTGCTTACACTGTCAGCAGGGGATGAGTTCTCAATCCGTTTGTTTAGGACTCACAGCTCCCTTTCTTTTCCTCAGTGATTTTTCTCTTGGCTCACTGCATCTGCCAGCCAGAGACCAGAGGTTTCTCTGCAGACAGAGATCTGGAGTCCAGACCGACCAGGGGTCTGGCAGGTTCTGCCACTGCAACACTGTTTTTCTGGGCACTGACTGGCAGCTCCTTCGAGGGTGAAATCTTCCCTATTGGAATTTACTTGAAGTCTTTCTGCTTTGAGGAATAATCAAAGGAGGAGGGATTTCCTGCAAAGGTCTAAATGACCACAGGGACTGTGTTTCGCTTGGTTTTGCTCAGGCCAGGGCTGTCGGTTTCTTCCTCTGTTAGTCTTCTAAAAGCCAAACAAAAAGGGGAGAAAACCTAAAATGTTTTCTACACGGATCCCAAAAGAAACAAGTAAAAGCCGTTGTACCACTGGTTGTCCTCCTGCAGCGTGGACTCCGTCACCATGCGTGGTGTACAAACACAGGGCTGTCTCCCTTCTGGGCCATGGCTTGGCCTAAGTGTGTTTGTAGACAGAGGTGAAAATTTCAAATCCACTTTATTATGCCTAAAACATAAGCATGATTTCATACTTTTGGGGAACACATAGGGTGAAAAGACGGCTGGAGGACAAGTCTTATTGCAAAAATACCTTTTCTGCTTATGAATTAACCTGTCCAGCATGCTTGTGCACATACACACAAGCATACAATTAGCTCCTCCTCTTGCAGGCAGCAAATATACTTCCTAAGGCTCTGCTCTCACCTCTAGCATGAGGACGTGCCAGGATGAACCCTCTGTGAATGGGGGTGCCCTGCCCCACTGCTGGTGCCACTTTGGTGGAAGTGCAGTGATTGATACTGCAGGGTGACAGGTTTACTCAAAGGCATTGGTTTTAAATAGCTGTTTCCAAGCACCTTGCTTTATTCCAACAGCCTTTCTCTGTCAGACTGGCTGGGCAAAGAAGAGTGTCTCAAAATTAGTCTGCTTCGTGGAAAACTTCCCTTGGTTTTTTGGGTGTTCTTGTTTTGGTTTGTTTTAATTAAGAAGGTAGAATTTGCTAGCATTTTCGCTTTCACTGATCTCTCTGAAACATGTTTCAGTTCCTAGTATTTCACTCTCTGTAATCTTGAGTGATTCTGGTTTCATCTTTGAAGTAATTTACTGAACTTGTTTATCAAAAATGCAATCAGACATGTTTCTTATAAGATGCCCTGAGAACTGCCACATAGACCTGAATATTTCCCTTAATAGCTGGGCTCAGACACCCAGGCATATCTCCATGGCTAAACCAGGTTACCATGCATTAGCTGAGCTTCAGTAAATCACTCTTTGCATAATCTTAACTCATAGCAAGTGCAAGGTAGGCATGTTGATGTAAACCCTGCTGTAGTTGTATCTGCTCGAGCAGGGGTTTGGACAAGATGATCTCCAGAGGTCCCTTCCAACCCCTACCAGTCTGTGATTCTGTGTGATTCTGTAAACATAACGAAGGAATGTAACCTAGGGCATTTTACTGTACATCTGCCACCAGCAGAGAATATGCACTAACTCAATTACCGTAGCACAGTAAACTGCCAAGCCACAATAATTCAGTCACAAATCTGCATCCCTAGGTTAATTTGGTGTGACTTTTGCATCTAGACTCCAGCCTTCATATATATTGCAGAAGCTGATTCCCTGTTGCTCTGCACTTGTACTGTCATTTATAGCAAAACAGAGTGCAAAGCGGGTGTACAGTGCTACAAAGGCATAAACATTTTTCCTGATGTCTCTGCTTTTAGCCAGCCTACTCATTAGATTTAGATTCTGTAGCCCATTTCCAAACTCACGAATTTTGGGTTGGGTCAAACTGTTTCATTCTGTACCATTATCTCTACTATTCCCTGCTGGTGAACCCAGCCCACAGACCATAGGGAGGTAGAAGCAGTAGTTCAGTTCTTTAATATCAACTCCATGTGTCATTGAATCATCTCATGCAATGGATTTAATCCAGGTCAGACATGGGCACGTAAGTATGTTTTTAACCTATCACCAGAGCACACGACACCATATTTATGTCAGCTTCAAACCAGACATTGACTGTCCTGTTCTGTGAGTGAAGTCATTCTCATGCCATTACATTGCAAGTCTCTTTAAAGAAACCATAGCAGCTACTGTGCAGTCTTGCTGTATTTTTCTAGCAAGCTAGAATTATTATGCCAAATCAAAGTCACTTTTAGTTTTTATTAAAGCTGTCCCAGAAGGAGGGAAGTATTCTGAGAGAGATGTAGAGGCATATTTGTTTAGACTAGCACTGACTGTCCATTTCTTCACACAGACAAGCTCTCAACTCATAACCTGTCTCATTCCAGCACATTTTCAGCTCCGGGGCTTTCCTCTGTAGCCTTGTACATTTTCCAGCTTACGGTTTGACAGAGTTCTTTGAGCTCATGCTCACGAGATCTGCACAGAGTTTTTCTTTGTTGCTGTTTGCTCCTGTGTTGCTGTTATTATTTGGAGACAAGATTACACTTCTTGCTAATGTTAATTTTGGATTTTCTTGCTTTTTCCCACGGTCTGAAAAGCAAAACAACTTCATGCCTGCATTATTAAATAAATATTAACAATGGTTATTATGGGATGTTTGATGCAGTTACAAAGCCTGAGGTTATGACCCAATTGTTTCCCGAGTGAGGTTTGTAGCCCTTTACATCTGGTCTGCACGCAATTGAAAGGGGTTTATGTAGTGGTTAAACCACAGATGAATGCAGCTAGGAAGCAGAGATCTCCATGAGGACACTCTTCTGCTGCTGATTTTTTTCCCCCACGTGCAGTAGTCGCTATTAAAAGCCCACAATATCAGCCTCTGGTTTGTTCCAGTGATGCTGAAGTCTGTTTATGAGCATAAAGAAACAGTGCAGCATTTCACATTGAACAGGACATCTGTGTGTGCCAGGTTCACGAAGGTGGTGATGTCTGCCAGTGAGGAATCAGGCCCTGACCATGCCTCAATCAAGTGGTCTTCTGCTGCCTGTCTTAGATGCAATATGTCCCACAGGAAAAAGGACCTGGGTGGTGCCTGGATGCTCTGTCCTCTGGCTACACTGCGATCACAGGTACAGGTTGATACGGCTCCCTGTCCCCTGCTTGTTCAGAGCCTGGGGCCTGTTTATTTTGAAAAGCAGCATGACTTGCTGTGGTTAGGAATCTGTCATACCTTAAGATATTCCCTGTCCCACATCTCCCTGTGGGACAGGCTCCAGGTGAAAGGGTGGTATGGCATCTTTCCCCAGCCCCATGATGAGCTAGGCACAGGACACTGGCTCAAAATGGGCTAAAGGCAGCCATTCCAGTGGGGCCGGGCAGCGCAGCCCCTCGGGCATGCTGGGGAGAAGCTGAAGCAAGGAAGATGCTGCTGAAATATGTGTGTGTGTGCAGTGATGGAGGGGAGGGGGCAGAAGCCTTGTGGTGTGGGCACAGGGCTTGCTGGAGTGGGAAACCAGTGTGTTGCTGAGGAGTCATGGTTTCAAGCTCGCTCTCCCCACTGATTTCTGTGTTAGGCAGGAGACCTGCAGACCCCTGCCCGTCTGGGCTTCTCACAGTTAGAGCTGATGAATCTCTCACGTCTGAGACAGGGCAGTGGGCCTGAGAGGCTGATTTACCTCATCTATTCTATGTTGAGGAGACTCTCCAGTGAAGTGATAGCAGCTGAATTCCACAGTCACTCTGTAGAGCCTATTTTAATCAGCTGCCTGTGTATTTGTGGCTTCTGTTTTGCTTTACTTTGATAAAACTTGCTGCTAATGTACAGCATGTCGTATTCCTGCTGCATGTTACAGACTCCCCTAGCAGTGTGTTAATATCTTTCTAACAGCTTGGTTAAAAACAGGAGCGATGGCTTCTAATGTAGAGCATGCACAAAACCTATGTGCTGTTTGCTTGCTTCCCTTCACTAAGTCTGGCATAAAATCCTGAAGCTGAGATTTAAGTGATGTAATCTTTACAGTCTCATCAAAGCTATGGATACAGTTGATTGCATGCAGCAGGGAAGCAATGCTAAGCTTGGTTAAATGTGCTCACTTGTTTTCATTATCCCACTTTTTTTCACGGGCCCAGCATGGCAGCTTGGGAGTGCAGAATGTTTTCCCTCATTTAAAGGGCCTGGCTTTTGCTTTGCTTCCTAAGCCTCTTTAAATGCAATTCTAGGCCTGTTAATTATTCATTACGGCTTAATTATATTTGGTCCAGCATCATCACTCACTCTTTGGTGAAGAAAGTTGTTATTTATGAGTCAAAAGCTATTATGAAGCAGACAGTCTGGTATCATCAGAAAGACAGGAGTTGGGGGAAAAGTTTTAATTATTAAAAGAAGCTTTGATTAAAGAGAGTGAGTTAATTTAACATGTGCAACTGGTTTTCTCTCTCTTTTTTTTTTTTTTCTTTTTTTGCTAGATGTGCAGAAGAACTCCTATCCATTGATCTGTCAGGCTTGATCTGAAATTATAGGGCTTGCTCAAATGCCCCAGGAGACGGACAGATCAGTTCTGTTTTATTTCTTTTGAATGGTGTGAACAGTGCTTGCTGGCAGTGGTTGCTGGGGTTGTTTTGTAGTCCATAGGCTCAGAAAGAAAATTCTGTTGTAAGGGAGTACCTCCTTGTAGCTGGCCTTTTATCCTGACAGGCTGGGTCTAGACATGCTAAAAACAAGCTGGTGTGTGTCCTGTTGTTTCATCTTGGAATATAATTTATTCTGTTGTCTTAGGGTGTGGGGGTCATTTGAGCACCTAATTTTCTGTCAGTCATGGTGGCATTGAGTTGGATCATACAGCAAGGAGAGTTAAGCATCACCTGAACTTTGGAGATTCTGGTTACTGTACAAGTTGAAGACTTCAGGACAGGGATTATTTTTCTGTTCTGTGTTGGTTCAAAACTGAGTAGACCAAGACATTTTGTTCATGCCAAGGATCCAAAATGCCATTAAAATGAAATTTCAGTTTGTTAGTTTTTGGGGATAGATAGTTTTCTATCTTAGGAGTAGGGAGGGTCTTTTTTTTTCTTTTGTCTTTCTCTTCTTTTGTTTTGTATCAAGAAAATAATCTCGCAGAGGACTATCCGTGAACCCCAGTTGTGTGGCAGCCTAAGCTGAGGTTTTACTGTTGTGCTGACTAAGCCTGGCTGAGGTTCACATGCATGTATTGGATTAGTTCTTGCATAAATACAAAACATTTTAGAGAGTATCCTGAGGAAACAGTGCACAGTAAGTGCAACGTAAATGCAAATGTTCCTAAATGAAGTAATGAGGTTCTCCAGCATAAAAGTCAAGTGAAACATAGAAGGAAGAAAATTCCATGTGACTACCTACTTAACCTTGGCATAAGTTACTGTGTTGGTTGTGGCAGCACTGCCAGCCCCAAGCAGTGTCTTCACCAAAACCTTTTATGCAAGACCAAGTAATAGAGGTGGACAGCTGAAATACTCCCATGGATGTGAATTCTTACATTAGGTGTTCTTAGCCAAGTGAAGTCCGAAATTACTCTTTTGGGACATATGAACTTCTGCATAAGACACAGCATTAAAAATATTGTACTTATCATACAAATTGCCTGCAGTGCCATCCATGGTGGTCTGACAGCTTCTATTTATTTCCTCCATGCAGAGAGACTTTGAGTTTGTAGATCCCACACAACTGTTGATTGTTTGTTGCCAACCAAACTCATACAGCTTGGTGCTTAAGTTGGACTCATAGATTTGTTTTCCTAAACTTTTATAGCTCAGGCAGACAAACGGAGTCCCAGTGAGAGCAGTGGCTTTCAGTCCCCATCTTGAACCTGTACTGCTACGGACCAGATGTGAATGGGTACTGCCAAAAAGTAAATACAGGCAGCTGTTGTGACACCAGAAGTACCAGCATGACTGCTCTTGGCCTGGTACTTATCTGTTTTTCATCCCTTCCTCCTCCAAATCCTCCCCAGCCTGCTTCTGTTTAGAAGAGAAGAGAGATGGACAAATTTAAGAACATTTTCTTTTCTGTCTGCGTCCTTCTGCACCCTTTTTTTCCCATGTCAGATTCTCCTAGCTTCAGTCTAGACAAAAGGTAGAATTCTTAAGGATAGGATAGACTAGGATAGGGGAGAAAAAGAAAAAAATGCAACTAATCTGAAAAGCAAGTCAGAAAAAATACCAGATCTCCTCTGAGGGCCATCTTTTTCTGTTGAGTGTTTTTACGATGCATAGCATAAATGTAGGTCCCTAGAGTCTGATCCCTTACACCTAAACACCATTGGTGCTGCTTCTGGCAAAAAGAAAGAAATAAGCATATAACATCAGGGTAGCTTGTGCAAGTCTATTTAATTACAGTGCTGCATGAAGACATTTGTTGGTGTCACATGTATTTGTGATGGGTATTATACATTCCTGACTCTTCAGGGAGTCATGTTTTCACTGGAGATTTTCACCACAGAGGTAGTGGCTTTTTCTTCTGTTTTCCTTTTTATTTCAGCAGGATTTAATAAGCTGGTTAGACCTACTGTAATTAGTTTACTCTTCAATCAGGAGGATAAACAGTATCATGACTGTAGTGGGAGCAAGCAGGCAAGCGCCAAACACAGTGCAGGCAGAATTCACTAGCTTCTTAATTAAAACCTGTTCATGGGGTGCAGAGAGCCACATGGGCTTCAGCAAGCTGTGAATCACAGGGAAGAAAAGCAGGAACAGGAAAACTCAATAAGCAGAACTAAAGCTTCAATTACAAATAATGAATCACAAAATAGGGACTATAGCAAGGGTTGTAAGTTCTTCAGGAGTGAAGAAATGAAATCTCACTAGTGTGTTTTTAAAAATATATCAGCACCCTTACCATCATCAGCATGTCCTGCAATCTGAAGTTCTTGGGAAAGCAGTATTTTTTCCAGCGTGGAAGTAACAGACTCAGATATGTGGGCAAGAGTCCTCAGAGTGCTGTATGATGCAACTGACTCCTCGTAATTTTCAGAAGTTTCTACAAACAGCTTCCATCACAGCTATGGGCTGGTTGTCATTGTGCCAGGTGCTGTACAAACAGATTGCAAAGATTGTCCTTGCTCTTGGTATTAGTTTATTCTTTGTAAAGCCAGAGGTGATGATATATCTCGGTCCTCTCTCGAAAAGAGTTATGAAGGCCTGATTCATGGGTGCTTTAATTTCTTGTCTTTAAGTGTAGATGTGTTGTGGGAAAGGAAAACCTGCTGCAGAGGAGATGAACAGACGTGGCATTACCGCCTTTCCAAGGGCAGTGGGGATACAGATATTCCCACAAGATACCTTTAAGTCTGGAGTGTTAGGAATGAGTGGCTTAATATGTCATTGCGATGAATGTAGGCTGCAGGTAATTTCTCCCAACAAATACTTAATCCCCAGGAAATTACACCTGTTTTTTTTTAGTCCAAGTTAGAAAAATGTATGAAGGACATAGGCCCTTTTCAGCAGCTCTTTTCCTCCACGATGTTTTGGAAGAGTTTTTTCATCTAGTAGTTCAGGTGAGTTGAGCTATAAGGTTCTGCATCTAGATTCAGAAACAAAGTTTTTGAAAGAGGTACACAGTACTGAAGATGATGATTTTGTCCTTGGTTAACACTGAAAACAAAATAAAATTATGGCACAAAGTTAAGACATTATTCACATAGTCCTCGTTTTGAGGACTCACACCAGGTTTTAGTACAGAGCAAGTATCACCTATGGCAACTTCCATATGCGTATTATTTTCTATTTTGATTGAGCTCCCCACCTGTTAATTCACTAAGTCAAATGGCACCTTTCTGCTTTGCGATTGTAAATATGTTAGAAAATTGAGCGGTATCTTGTTATCATTTTTCCACCAAATAACCTACTGACTTTACATTATTCTTTGAATCTTTCAATTAATACTAGTCTGAGTTGATTCCTATCACCGAGTGAACTTGCTTCGTTAAAATTGGGAGGAAAAAGAAAAAGAGCAGATAATGTGTGCCTGAGATCTCCTGAGTTAGTGTTTCCAATTTTCTGATTAAAAAAGGATTGGAAACTTTCCTGTGCTTCTGTAAGAAGTGTTTTTTCCCTTGCCTATAATCCTATTAAGGTACAAAGTACAAAGGTTCCCTAGCTGTGCATTACGATGCTAAGACAGAAGGGTGACTGGCCCCATCTTCCATATTCATAACATTTTGGTGTGACAGCATCATGCAACACCTGTTTCACATATGTCAACAAAATGCTCTGATGAGCACGTACCCTCTTATTCAGTTAATACATAGGACCTACAGCAGGTGACTAGAACTTTGGACCCTGCCTGTGCATATGGCTATTGTAATCATCTAGATGTCCAGATCCTACATTAATTTCTAGCCAGATCTTTTTCCGTGTAATTTTATCCATCTTACTATATTTTATTTACAGAGATATTACAAAATCTATTGTAAACTGAGTACAATTCCTAACTACAGTGTGGATTTGTCAATGCCAGAGTCAGCATGATGAAATTATGCTGTTATGGGTTTTCAGTTGTTTTCATCCATGAAAGATATCAGAGGGGAAGGTATACTGGAAACATCCAGCTTTTCCAGAGTCCAACTTGGACACAGGAGCTGGTCCAGCTAGGGACTTTCTTGGGGTTTATTCTGGCTTTTCCAAAACACACAGTTTTACCTAGTTTACTCTTATTTTGAATTAGGCACAATGTTATTCTGCGCTCTCTCTATTGAGAGACATAGGCAAATAATATCTGAGGTGGTCCTTGGCTTCATGGTGCCCTGAAGTTAGGTGAGAAGAACTGGACCTAACTTAGCTAACTTGTTCAAGATCACATCTGAGACAGCCATGGCTGCAGATGCCTCACCTGGCACACTGTCTTCATGTTTCTACATTCACCACACTAACGCTTCTCACCTAGTTTTGCAACTTCTTGTAAGAGACTGGAGATGAAATGCTGGTGGGCAGAAATAGCTGCTGGGCTGGCTGATGATAGACGATAGTTGGTGTCCTGTTTGATCTGAACGTATACCATGCAATACAAGGTATCACTTCTTTAGTTTCTCTCCATCTATTTTTTGGCTTGGGCTTCTGTTCAATTCATCCTATTTATTCATATTTATACTGATGTAGTGATCCCACATGAGGCTTATGCTCTCCTTCTTCCTTCTGCCCATTGCTTGTAGGCCCACATTGTTGCAGGGATTGGTTTTGTAGGAGGCAGAACCGTCTTAGCCCATTTGGGGACCTCTTAAAGTTTTTTTCTCAAGGCTTCAGCAGTTTAATATTGGGTAAGTCAGCTCAAGGTGAAGGCAAAGCTATTGCACGGACTTTCCGCAAGCTCTGTCTGGCTTCTATTGCAAAGCAGAAAAGATGGTCTTGTCTTTGGTGAGAATTGTATCAATGACATAACACGCAAGCCAGTAGCGGCAGTGACCTATCGCTACCTTCACATGGCTCTGCGACTGTCTGTGTTTAATGCACTCAAGGTTAGATGGCCACAGGCAAGAATCAAGTGAGTGTGTCTTGATTTTTGCTTCCACTTTAAACACAGTGTGAGGGTAGCTCTGAAAAGTGCCCTTGGGATTGGTGTCCCAGAGTCTGAAGGTCACCTCGAGGGATGAGACAACCTCCCAGATGAAAGTCCTCATTACATCCCCACCAAGAGGCACGTGGGCATGGCACTGTTGTAACACTGTGGGCCTCGTGCGCAATACAAGAGCTCAAGACCTGCCCGTCTGTGTGCATGAATGGCATTGGTTTCTTTTTTCTCATTCTTAAAAATGTGGTTGCTGTTTTTGCTTTTAGCAGTGGAGGATCTTCATGAAAGCCTTGCGAAATTCAATGTTGAATGTGGTGTAAATAATTGGGTTGACAGCACTGTTGACATATCCAAGCCACGTAAAGGCGCTGTACATAGCTGGCGGGATGTTGCAATCGCAGTGCATGTTCAGGATGTGAGTGATGAAGAATGGGAGCCAGCAGATGATGAAAACACCTGGGGGAAAGGAAAGAGACAGATTTTGATTGCTGAAAGTTGGACAAATTTTGAGGCTATGAGAACAGTAAGGTTCTTTTGGGTATAAAGGAAAATGTTTCCTTGAGAAATAAGCCCTTCGTCTGTTAAGTCTCAGTCTATATTCTGAGTATCCAGGTACTAAAGAACTTCTTTGCTGATGTAATCAGATCAGTTACATCAAAGAATCTGCCCTTTCGAGATGCCAGTTCCTTGCTGAGCTATACTGCCTTTTGTATTCTATAGAAAGTCCATGAACTAGCTCTCCTGGCCATGCACCCAGCTGCCTTTTGGCAGTCCAAACACCCCACAGATAGACAGACAGCTTTCTGAGCCTTTTGTACAGCGCTGTGAACTGTTCCTAGCCGGGAAAGAGGTAGCCTTCCTATTGGCAGCCTCTTGCCTACTTATCCTCTTACATATCCAGTAAAAAATATTTCTGTGGACCCCTGGAAAAAGTCTACACTGGGCGTTCAGACTGGCTACCCTAATCCTGGGTAGCTATTGGTTTTGTGCAGAAATGCAAGAGGAAGCCAATGCGCACTCTCACCGAGTACAATGGCTAGCATCTGAGTGGCTTTCTTTTCCTTCTGTTGTGATAGTTTCCTCCTGCTCACAGTCTTGAGAGAGATCCTTGTCTTGCCATTGGGCATAGACTGGATCTCAAAGACCTTGGCTGTGTGTGGGGTTTCTTTGGCATGTCCGTTCTTCTCGACTTTCCCAGGGCTGTCCAACGGTGCCTGCAGGGTTGAGTTGGTGCCCTGATTAGAAGCAACTGGCACAACCAACTGATGGTTACTTGGTGCTGCTGGTTTGATGGTGGTTTTCTCAGGGGGACTGGTACTGGACACCATCTCCATTTCCATTTCTTCTATGTGACTCTCCGCCTCCTGGACAAGAATCAAATGTCCACAACACAAAGACAGATAAATATATAGAGAGGAGCAATGAACATTCCTTACAGAGTGAAGCGGGATGATGTTGAAGAACAATCAATCCCTCTTCTCCCCCCCTACATTTTTGGAAGATGCTTGGAGTAAGGGCTGTAAAGTGTTTGCAGATAAGAATACTTTGGGGTAGGCGGGATCAACAGAACTGCAGTGAATGACTCTCCTTTATTGCACAAAGAGGCTAAGAAATGGGAAAGACACTGTCTCCACTCCCCATATGTTTTATTTAGGTTTTCAGAATATAAATAAATAAAACCAGAATCAACAAGCAAAACCCAACAAAGCCAAAGCAGCCCAAGACTTAAAATAAATAACAGAGAGGAGAAGAAAATCCAAGACACAAAATGTTAAAATGTCATGGCTTTTATAGCTGATCTTTAGGTGAGCTTAGTCTGGCTTTTTGAGCTCTATGATCTTAAACCCCCTGCTTCACTCTAAGGAATGGGAAGAATATTTAAATTTTGAGATTGAATGGTAACCTTTGTTCTTAGTTTATTTTTCTCCCACCCTACATAAATACATTTTGCGTCCTGAGAGGAGATAAGGGGAAAGCTAAATGCTCTGGAAAGCTACCACTTCTCTTTAACACTCACCACTTTGCGTTTATTAACTTGGAAACTCCCATTGGACTTCACAATAACTGTGCAGAGCTTGACGTCTTCTGGATGAGTGCATTTGTCCTAAGGGGGAAGCACCAGCTCAGAGGTTACACAAGCAGATAGTAATTGGGCAGGGAAGCTGGTAAGGGAGGCATGTGGAAGTACAAACACAGGGCATGAAGCAGAAATTAATATGTGACTAAGGTGCTAAGAATGATGCAAGACTACTCTGAAGAAGCAGTAATGGAGGCAAGTATCCCTGTGCTTTTCACCAAAGGAAGGAAACCACAAAGATCTGCTTATGCTCCAGTCTATCCCTGTCTCGCTGCCTCCTGTGCTTGACATGACACTGGCCTCTGAGGCAATGCAGTTTGGAGTAGTGCCTCTGGGACCATACATTCCTACTGGTTGTTCTGCACGTGCTGTGAGAGTAGTGTTTTGACAGCAGTCTCAAACTTAACATGCTCAGCTGGACTCCACTTATATATATATCTCATGCTTTCAGAGGCTTTTTTCACTGCAGAGGTATCATTACCAGTGTTGTAGTTTGCACCCCACCCACCCAAACAATTTCCATTTAACTTCTTTGTCACAACAGCAGGACTGATTCAGAAAATAGTATAGCCGGTAGTCTTGGGTACCCCAACCCAAACTCAGCAGAGACAAAGGACATGCAGTCTGGTCAATGAAGCAGCTCCTAATGCAACAGATCTGCTGATGAAGCATCCCCTGAGATCCAGGAAGGCCTGTGAAGCAGCAGCCAGTGGCCTGACAATCCAGAGTGTGCAACTGAGACTCCAGAACGGCACAGGACACAGCATTCACCTTTATGATCCACTTTTTCACCTAGTCCAGCCAGTGTCATTTGAGGAGAGGAGGAAGAGCTTTGGGGAACGAAGTGGAGCAGGAAGGGAAAAGGACAGATACTGCTGAGAACAGGGCAGAGGTTTAGTTACCTTTAGTGGGGCTTGTGTGCCTGAGTCCACTCTGTGACTGCTGCGTTTGGTGTTGACACGCTTCCGGCGCTTCCGGAGCACTATGTAAATCTGCACATACACCAGCAGGGTGACAATGAAGGGAACGTAGAAGGAGACGATGGAGGAATACACAACAAAGGCAGGATTGGCAATGATGCACTCATTCTCATCTGGAAGACAAAAAGTTTCAGGCTTGTTGTCCCCACTGTTAGGAGGTAGCACCAGCTTCCCTTTCTCTCTCCCTCTTTCAGGAGATGTAGAGATACCCAGAGAGCAAGCGGTTCGGGTTCTAGGGGGGACCACCATGTCGGCTAGAAGCACTACAGAATAGCAAACTCCCCTTGGGTCATAGGGAGTCACATACGGACCCAGAGTCCCTGGCTATTGCTTGCCTTATAACTAAAACCTGCCGATCCTATGCTGTATACAGTCCAGTCTTCCTATGAAACTGATGGCTGAACAGCCAGTTCTTTTCTCTCCTGTCTCAGTGAAGCTATTTCTCCCATGACTTTCCTTTTCACAAGTTTTAGTATAAGAGGGATTGTGATTTTGTAGTGGACAAATGTTAATGTAACATTGACGAGTGTTGTGTAAACTTCTACATAACCTCAGTCCTGATGCATCTAAAACACTGGTCTGGAACAGCAAGAGGTGAAACAGATCCAGAAGCAGCTGACAGAAATAGCCTGGGATGACACCGGGAGAGGACACCTGAAACAGGGATGGATACATCCCAATAAACCTAAAACCTGATCCCCATGTTTATTCCTGACTTGTAACAGAAGACTACCTGGGGACCCAGTAAAACCAGGAAGATGCCAATAGCCAGCTGCAGGTGGCGTAACACTCACCTGTGTTGTTGAGGCCAAAGAGGATTGGGCAGGAGATGGCAAATGAAAGCACCCAGACCACAGCAATCATGACCGTGACCCTGCGCTTCGAGCTGTAGCGGGTATTATACAGCATTGGCATTGCTACTGCTGTGTACCTGCAGTGTGAAGACACAAACCCAGTCTATTGTTATTCTTCCAAGTCTATTGTTATTCTTCCAGTGCTGACAATCTTTCTGGGAAACTACACCTAGTTACTGTGTCTGAAAGGCTAGTCCAGCAAGAGAATATAGGGCAAATATGGTTTCACAAATCTCCAAGATGTCTGTGTTCCCTGTTTTGGAAGCCATGAGGCTGGAGTCAGCATAGCATAGCATTTTTCTTCCACTCTCTCTGAGCTACTGCCTTCCCACTAATGTCTGCTCCATCATTCAAGTATATAATCAGAAGGACTGAACTAATGGGGGCATGTACAGACAATTCCATTTACATTCTCAAGACCAGTGTTTCTATGTCTGCTTCTGATGGAATCCCTGCTCAGACCTCATTTAGGTCCTCTAAATTGATCTTCAAAAGATGTCAACAACACTAGCTCTCAACATTTTCAAGTGTCTGAGTCACAGGTAAAATTAGACCATCTAAAGATGGCTATGACTTGCTACTACGGTTTTGACACGACTTGCTGCTGTGGAGCTCTCACCTGTCAATGCTGATGGCACAGAGGTTGAGGATACTGGCAGTACACATCATAACATCAAGGGTTACAAAGATATCACAGTGGATCCGACTAAACCTCCACTCACCAACCACCTGCAAAGAGAGAGAATAAGGTCAGGAAAATAATTCACTGAGGATATGATATTGAGAGGTTCTAAAGGAGAACTTTTCACGAAGCTATAGACACTTGCTGTAGCTGGAGTTCTGCTGGTTCAAAAGGGATCAAAATTTTGTTTAAAGAAGTTCCAGCTGTAATCAGGTCACATGCAATCAGTCACATGCTCTGTCAAGTAGGATTGTTTGCTATTGAGTGCTTTGGAGGACTTCGTCCTGTCTAGTCTAAAGGTCTCAAATGATGACACGGCCACAAAGGAAGTACTCTGCTCCATCTGCTCCATTCTTTAGAGCATTCCCCTGAGGGCTGGTGTGATTTTGTCCTTCCTAATTCCATCCTGTTACTCTCTATTGAGTTGGGCAGCCCAAACAGCAAACACAAACCTGGGCTCATATTCCAGTGACGTAAGGGTGTGCAAGTCTCCTCAAAGTCAGAGTGAACAATGCAGGAGCTTAAACAGGTCTCTGAAGCATTATAAAGAATGATTAGGAAGGAAATGCATTAATTTGATATCCCAAGCACCTCTAATTGTACTTACAGCTTTTTATTAGGCACTTTTTTGCAATTATACCTAGCAAAGGTCAGCAGTAGAGGAGAAGGAGTTTACTTTCATTTGCTAGCTTAAAAAATTGGGGCAGAAATTCCTCTTTTTTTTTTTTGTGAACGAAATTAATTTAATTCAGAGTGAAGTCTTTGACACACTATATATGTTGTGATAAAGACAAAGAACTAATGATAATACTTCCAGTTACCAGTAGCCTTTTTCTCTTCACTTATCTTGCTATTGAAATTGAACTTTGCCAATTAAATTTAATAGCAATTATTAGGGCTGCTGTATTTGACATGTGATGAAAAAAGTATATTTCCCTCTAATAAAAATAGAGTCCTACTGCATTTGGAAATAGAATGAATAAGATATCTATTCTTCAGTTATTTCTGCTCTGATATACATAACCATAGGCAGCATAAAGAAGGAAGAAAGAATGACTGCATTGAAGCCTGAGTGACAGATGAATACTCAGTGATTTAAAAAGTACTTAATAGACAGTTACATCAGCAACTTTGACGAGAATTTGCTTAAAGGCAAAGGTTTCCAGCCAGATATAAGCCTCTGCAATATCAGTTTCCTGAATGCATAGTTTTGCGTTTATGGGAGATGCTGTAAATTGCAGCAGTTCTTTCTCTTAATGCTTTCATTTATGTAGGAGAAGCCTCAGAAATTTGGAGGTAGAAGATTTATTTGCATTGAGGCTGATTTTTAAATGGAATTTCCTTTTGACATCCATTTTTGCCCAAGCTTGTGACGCAAGGCCTAAAAAAAATGAAGGTATTTACAGGCCAAAGGGTTCTGGCCACTTTTGATTTCAGATTGCAGACCCAGAGAGGGACCACAGTGTGCCTAACCCATGTCAGTCCAATGGCTCCTTCTGTCCACAAGTATTTGTCATGGGTTTTGTTGCTTCAAGCTAGCAGTAGGTTTAGCAGTGTGTGGATAAGAGCAGCAAGGGCAAAAGTCAATTGAAAAAAAAAGAAAGGTATTGCTGAGATGTAGTGTCCTGATTGTCCTACTTGGCAGACTAAGGAAGCTGAGGTTCCTGACCCACTCCATGCACACATGAGCTCAGAAAGGGGAAAGCATCTTGTGTCATTTATGCTTTATTCTTCCACATTAAAATAAGAAGCATTTGAGAGACCCTTGTACCTGGGCCTAAGAGAGCAAGAGCTTCTCACAGCATAAGCACCTGCTTAAAATGGGTTGTCACAAAACAGGTATATAATCGAAGAGAGTAACTAGTCCCAGAGGCATTGACTACAGTCACAACCAGCCTGTGTTCATCTTAATAAGCTTTAGCAGATGCATGATGCTTTACATTTTTAAAGTGCCATGAAAACAATAATTAACTAGAGTGATAATTAGTATTGTGGTTTCTCAACAGCCTATGTCATGTCAGAGGGTTTGTTTGCTCTGCATTAATACTTAATGGGCTAATTGATTGTGGCTTGTTCCCCTGCTCTCCTCTCTGTTTTATCATTTTCTTTCATAAACAAGTGCCTGAAAATTATATAGTATATAATTTTATAGTTTCAATATAGTTTCAAACTCATGCTTTCTCACTGCTGTTCATTCTGTCATGGTTGTGATTGCCACCAGCATGCCAGCTGTCAGCTGACTAAAGAACATGGGCATCCCAGCCAAGGGTTCCAAGGGAGAGGGGCTGTGTATCATCTCTTATTCTTTCCTCAGAGAGAAATTTCTTTTTTTCAGGCTATTTATTGTTGCAAGAGTCATTTGCCACCAAGTAAACAGGTGGCAGCCTTGGGAGTACTTGATTTTCACAAACCTCAGTGCCACTCAAATATGGTGCTCTGTGCAGAAGCATAGACGTCTTTCGTACCAAAGTGATGTGCTGACAGCAGCAATGTGAAGACTAGCTCACTTGTGATTCTCTTCCTCTCATATTTGTGACATAAAAGCTCTGGATTTACATCCTCCTTCTACAGTTGCCTGCTCTTACTACTGTAGTCCTTCAGAAATAGGGTTTTGATTACTATTTGATGCTATTTATTAGTGTGACACCCATGATGTTGTTGCAGATTCATTCTTATGCTTGGGAATGAACAGTTCAGCCACGTAGTTTTGAAGACAAAATTTGGGTCCTTTCACTCTTGACCACTCTATTTCCAAGGCAGATTTTCAATGCAATTTGATTGTAATTTAGCCCTCTGAACAGCAGTGTATTATTGAAGTCACCCTGTCATCTGGTATCGTGTCTATTTCCTGGAAAAATCTGACCAACTGTTATGAAATTAAAACCACTTTTGTTTTGGGAAATTGAGGAGGTGTTGAAATAGCTGATGTCCAGGCTGCTAAACCTTCCCTCTCTCTACACATTCACCAGAAACAGTTAGTACTGCAAAAGAAAACGGGGTCACCTACCTCCAGATAGACCACCCAAGGCATGACCAGAGTTGCTACCAAGAGATCTGCCACTGCCAAACTCACGATCAGGTAATTAGTGGTAGTCTGAAGGGCTTTTTCCCTGGATACAGCCATACACACCAGCACATTGCCAAAAACAATGACAAAGATGAGGAGGGTGAGCAGCATGGCATAGTAGTTATACTGAGGCTTCTGGTCTGCACTGGACTCATTGAGTGGCTTGCTCCAGTTCCTGTCACCGATGTCACCGTTGTACCAAGAGAGGTTTAGGGGATCCATGGAGGTAAAAGTGCCAGGTTCCAGCTGCACCCTGACACAAAGATGTTGAAAAGACAGTCAAAGGCCAACATGTAAAATAAAAATAAAACAATTACAGATGTGGTTCCTCACCCTTGGGATTCTCTGGAGCCTGTTCCTCCTACCCTGAATTCCTGTGTGCAAATGGTTGACTGACTGGAAATGCAATGAAGACCCAGGTGGGAGGCTGAACTGATGGTCAGATACCTAGGCAGGGATTCAAGAAGTTAATTTCTATTTCCAGTTCATCCTCTAAATGTCTGTCGGCAGGGGTATTAGTTACTCTAGGTTACAGCTGATTCAGGCAGAGTGCCTGGGATTCTTGTGTCGGTTCCCCTGGCATTCCCTAACCACTAATTGCTTCATGTTAGGTGTGTACAGTTCAGGGCATATGTGCCATGACCCACTTTGTTTATTTTTCATGTGCTTCATGGGACTTTGGTGTTTTTTTTTTTTTCTCCCTTGTCTTTTCCTTATTTTTTTCCTCCAGCAGGGAAATAAATAAATGAAAAAACCTATGAACTGAATTGTAGTGACAATGAAACTTGACAGTGGCAGTTTTCAAGTCAGGGCTGGACTGTGCTTGCCTTCTGCCGTTCCCCCAGTGAGGCTGCAATGCAAAGTGGAAAATGGTGGGGACATGGCTGGGTGCCATCCCACAATACAGCCTCTGCAGCTCCTGGCACTGGGAAGACAGGTCTCCTTGGAATCTGTAGCATCACAGCAAACCATCATTTCTTCCCTGGCCAATGGCCACGTGCTGTGCACTCTTTCAAAGGTAACGTATAAACAAATCATGGGTTTTGCTGTAAAGTTCCCTAGGACCTATTTAGGTTTTTGTGTTTGTTTTATCCAGAGATAGAAAAGACAACTGCAACTGTCTTCTAGCCTTTTGGACTTTTTCTGTCTCCCAGGGCTGCCTCTGTTCTCTCCTTCCTTAGCTGGGCCATTTTTGGCACACACTAAGTGGGCTGTCACCGAGAGTCCTCCTTTGGTTTCCACTGGCTATGGATCAGGTCCCAGGCTTACAAGCACTTTTTATAGATGAAGAGGAAGAAGGATGAAAATGAACTAAACAGAAATGAGGAAACAATATTCTAAAGCAATTTTGCTGTCTGGATATAGAGATTTGTGAGTTATTAGCTGCAAATGCAGACAGCAAAAAGCTACTCTGCTGAGGAAGATGTATAAACAAAGCTCAAGTGTGGGATGGGGTGTGTGAAAGAAAGGTCATGGTTTCTGCTCTGACGAAGTCTGCTCTGATGTAGTTCTACTACACTGGAACTGATATCTCTTAGGTCATATTTCTGTTTGGTGCAGGCTAGTGCAGATGCATGAATGTCCATGAGGTTATATGGACTTTATGCCAGCAGTTGATGCAAAGCAGTGATATTGGCACTCTGCATACCCATAGATGGTTGGCATCCAACTGCACATATGTCTACATTGTAAGAAAATGGCTAAAAGTTACATCAGGCAGACAGAGCTCAGCAGCAGGTGTGTGTATTGGGGTCTCTGTCTGGTGCCAGCGTATGAAAAACAGAAATTCCATGTTTGCAAAGAGACTGCAGTGTATTTTGTATACTGTAAAGACTTTTTCCTGGCTGTGTGGTGAGGGTCTTTTGGCTCTCATTTAGGTGGGCTCACTTAGGATCTCCCAGGGCAGAATCTGTGCAGTGGGTGTTCATGAGGGTTGGCACCATCTTCTGGGTACTTCCACACCATATCTGCGTCCTGCTGGAGTTTCTACACACCTAGGAAAAGAAGGGATTTCTACACAATATTTGTTTGCTGAAGTATGGGCTAAAATACGAATATTGCCTCAGTCTGCAGATCATCCCTGTCCACCTTTCAGAGAGCCACAAAGGCCATGAGGAGAGGAGCACTGAGCTGAATTTCACTGCATGAGCTAACAGGTTCCCTGAGCTCACCAAATCCACTAGTGCCAGATGCTCCAAAGGCAAGCAAGTGGAGCAGTCTGATCATAATAACATGGCTCTGGCATGCAGCAGAGGCAGACAAACGCTAACATCAAGGCATAGCTGTGCCACTGAGCAAGGTGAAATACAGCTCTGTCCCATTTGTTGGAACAGCGCTGCTTTGCCAACTGATAAATTAGTACAGTGAGGCCAGCAAAACTAGAGTTGTCATACCCGAACCGCCACCCACAGCTGCAGAGGGTCTCTGGAATGGCATTAGTCTACGTTGATCATTTCAATCCCTTGCCAGGTGTGCTGTGTGTTTAAAAGCAAAGTGTCAAGATCTGTACCTGGGCCTGAAGTAGTCACTACATCAAGAAACGATTCCATGTCAGAGAGCATGATCAAAGAGTAACGGCAAGAGCTGTTTAAAAGGAACTGGAGATTTTGGCTACCTTGGTTTTGGGGTTTCTGGTTCGAGAGATCTTGAAGGGACCTCATTCATCACTCAGCACTTCCTAAAATCATGCATCCCCTGTTTCTCAAGCTGTATCTCCATAAAAACCACTGTGATCTGAAAATCTGGCCATGTTCTCAGACATCCCAAAACTGGCCATTTAGTTTTCTTATTAAAAGACAAAGTGAATTCGATTTATTAAACCATTTAAGTGATCAAAATAGCAAAACATTTGCAAATATCAAATTCACCTGGGAACAATGATTTCTTTGTGTTTCACTGAGCTTTTGTGTGCTTTTCTCATTCAAAGAACAATTTGTATAATAATCCTTGGAAATTTGTTGCATATGGGTCCTTAATAGCTGATAATTCAAAAAGTGTCTGTCTGACAGTGCTATCAGCGGCGTTTGATAGCTCTACAAATGTCTTCTTAAAAGCTGTCAAAGTGTCAGAAATTAATTAAATGTTAGCTTATGTGACTCAGAGTGAAGGGAAAAATCAATGCTAAATGCAGCAACAGTTTTTTCTTTTCTCCTGTTGCCCTTTGATAATGCAAAACTATCTAGAGAAGGCAGAAACATGCATAAAATGCAGGATGATTAAAAAAAAAAGCAGAAACAGAGAGAAGTATCTTAAGAGTATAAAAGGAGTGGAATGATTTGATACATGCAAGATCAGCCCCTTGGTCCTATTCTGGCTCCTTCTCAGCTCTGGCTGCAGTTCACAAACCAGAATGTGCTTCATGGAGAAACGGGCCGTGCGAGAACAGCGTGAGTTGTGTCCATGGTCATTCTACCCCTGCGCATGATACAGACCATTGCAGCTTGGTGGCAGGAGGAGCCATATACAGCTCATCTCTCATGTCCACCTATTGCGCATTTACTTGATAGGGATTAGGGAGGATATAGAAGGCCCTGGATAAAGTGATCAAAAATTCTCTTCTGTTTCCTTCTGCAGCTTCTGCAAGATATTACATTTTTTGCTTTAGGTAGAACTTTTTTTACAGCAATAATTTTTGTCTTTCCACGGAGCTGGTCATTATGAGGAAAGGTAAAAGTTTATGTTTGAATGTTTTACAAATGAAAAGATTTGATGTTTGTATCATTAAAAAAAAAAAGTCTTAATTTGGGAACACACACACAAAAAAAGTTGCAGATATTTAGCATGAAATAGGGAAGCTAAAACACAGTGTAACTTGTGATCATGCAATTAAAGGCTGTCTCTAGTACATATCCATATGGTACTAAACTACAATTACACAGACAATTCTGTCAATTCCTAACTTTTGAGAGTGTGAGTTTTCAGTCCTAAAAATAATCTTAATATCTCCAGACACAGAACTGGCATCAGTTCTACTAGTTCATGCATTTGGAAGCATTATGGTGGCCATTAGACTGTCTTGTGAGTCTTCCAGTACTGCTTTAAGAAGCACTTCCTATTTTACTGCTGACAGTTTCTCAGTAGAGAAGAAAGCAACACTTTAAAAAGCTGACAAGAAAGGAAGAGTGATTTTTACTGTGTTTGTCCGGGCATGTGCATTTTCATATGGAGGCAGAGGGAAGGGATCATAAATACAGAGAAAAGGTAGTGCAAATGGCACCTTGCTATGCACCGTCCTTGCGGGACCTTGCTGAGTTTCAGTATCCCGGCACACTACTGCCAGAGGCAAAACGGTCTTAGTTTTAGCTGAGACTTTGGATGCAGATGTGGGTAGAGTCCCGAAATGGAACAAATTCCTCTGTGAATTAACTCCAGTAAAGCCACTTTAATTCCCATACAGAGTCCACACAGATTTTTAGTATGGCTGAGCTAATCCAGATATAGATTTACTGGGAGGTCAAGGGCAGGACAGAGCAGCAAGGTTGCAGCCTTGTGTTTGATGCCAGCAGTGCAGCAGCATGCCTGCATCGCACAGAGCATCTCTGCTGCTTTCCCCTTCCTTTGGAGCAGGCGTACACCCAGGTCTGGGCTAATCTCCTTTACATTAACTTCCTTGAGTGCCCCTGTTCAAGCATGGCCTGTCTGAGAAGCAGTTTGCCACCCAGAGGAAAATAGCCTCTCTCAACAGGTTCCCGTGTTTTCCAGATGTCTTTCAGCAACTGGAGGAAATCTGCTATCTGGCTGCTACTCCCCACTGGAAACGACAGGGGAAAGGGAGCCAGAAGAGAGGCTGTAAATGCAGAGCCAAAGTTTTTCTCTCCTTTGTAGTTAACTCCCCGTTCTTTTCAAACAGCACACTGAAAAATATGTTTGTTTGCAATGCCGGTATTTCTCCTTAGCTCCTCGTGATTGATCATCTAATTACATTTGTGGCAAACAAGCACGACATCTCCCTGGCAAATGCGTAATGTTCACAACTGGCAGCAACAAAACCGTTTGTCTTTCTGGCAAAATCTGAAACATGAAATGTGTATTAAGCAGAGAAGCAGAGTTTGCTCTGTTGTGTACATATAGATGTACGAGACAGCTCACTGGGAAGCAGGGGGTAAAAGGCTCCAGCAGAAGCTCATGCCTACAGCTCACCTGTGTTTTAATAGTGTCCTGGGTCTGCCCTGTGCTCCTCTTAGTTCTGTGCTAGGTCAGAGATGCCCTGATTCAGTGCAAACATCTTTTTTTCTCTCAGAAATAGCAAAGGCATAACACTCTTTTTGGTCTTTGCTTGCAAACACCCTCAGGCATAAAATATTCACAGGCCTGATCCTGAGCTAGCATCAGTGTCTAGCAGACACTATGATGTGTGTCATTGCAGCATCTGGTTTCTGTTTGGTAAAGATATGTGGCCTCTGGAGCTAATCTGGGCCCGGCTGCCAAAACGTGCAGTCAGCCTTTGCTTCTTCATAAAACGCTATAAAATTCCCTAAGGTTTTGCCCCAGACATAATGCGTTTAAGATGAAGTTTGGAGCTCAGCCTGGAGCAGGCTGGTAGAGGTAGGAGCAGGAGCAGAGGGATGCAGCTGCGGGAGCCGTGCCCTGCTCCCTGCTGTGATGCCTGAGCAATGGCTGAGTCACACCTCCCCTGGGCAGGCAGTGAGCGGCACTGGTGTGATCCAAGGAGGCTGTCGGTTCAACATGCTTTGGGGGCAAGCTTTCCCACGAACTCCAGACAGAGTCACGTTGCTTGGCTGGGGACTCCTGGTTGCCAGAGTGCCTCAGTGACTGAACTCTATCTAGACCTAGCAGGAACACAACAACAAAAGCCACCAGCAACAATATCCTGATGGCAGATGTTTCCACCACAGCAGCCTCAGAACAGTCTCTACCTCCCTTTCCCAAGGTATTCCTTGCATGCAGTTCTTGCCTGTTTCCTTCTGATTGCTGCTACCCAGATGTACCCATCAGGTTACTGCAAGTCTAGCCTAGGACTACGTGAGGAAGGTGTTTAGAGACAGAGATGCTCCAAAGGCATTTCTGTTTCACAGAAATCAATGTCTAGGTGAAATTTGCACAGTACAGTGCCTCCCTGAATATTGTCATTTTCCTCTGAAATTTTGGAATCAATGGGCCACAGGAAAGCTGTCAAACTGACATTCCTTCTGTCCTGAAGATGCTTCTTGACGCTGTCTACTGGGCTCCACTGAGAATGCAACTGAGGCATTCCGGTCAAGGGAAATAGCATTCGTTTGGAGTAGGGAGGTGGTGGGAGAGAAAGAGAAGGGGCAAATGTGTTTGAGGAGCTGTTTTTTTCCTGTTCAGGAGCACTGTGCAAAGGAAGAGAGCTGCTGAAGTAGTTTCGCTATTTCTTGCGTAGAAGCCCAGAATTGATAATCCATTCTGCGAATTCCTGGTCATGGTCCACTGGAGAGCAAGGAAGGTGTGTAACAGCTAGCACTGAGTAAGAACCTCTTCCCATCCAGTTCTATGCAGGGAACAGTGTCTGCAGACATTGAGAAGCAGGAGGAAGGTCAGGAATTTGGAAAATATTATAAATTCTGTCTTGACGTGAAAACCGTAGTACCTACTGCTAACGCTGATGAAAAATCACGGCCACCTGCCTTGGCATCTGACACTGCAGGATCAGTCAATACACTGAACACAGCAAGCAAAGTCTTAGTGGCTTTAAATAAACCTGACCCCCAGGCACTGAGTAGGGCATGCAAAGACAGCAGGGATTTGACAGTCATGACTGATGAGGTCCTGGCAGTAATTACATCTGAAACAGCTTTGATCACTGACAGTATCTCTTCAGAAGGCAGTACTGGGCAAACTTAACTTTCTACCCTCCTTGCATTTTCTTAGTGACAAATCTCTAGTAATAAGTAGAATACACAAGCAGCAGGCTTAGCTACCTCTGCACCCAGAGGTACAGAAATTAGAGACAAAGATCCTGACAAGGCTGTGGTTTTGGGGCAGCTGATTTCTAACCTCAGCACTGTGCAACCTTTGTATCTATCCCACGCAACAGTTCTTCCCATCAGCTTCTTGAAAAAGCCTCTTGAAAAGCGTCCTCCTCTCCTGCCTTTCTATTTGGCTCCCCATTCTTCAGATCCTTTCTTATTCAAAATATAAGTGCAAGGCATTTTAACCACAGTTATTGCTCACTTCTGATTCAGAAATATTGCTGCATTTCACTTGATCTTGCGTAATATCTAATTGGATACTAGAAAGCGTGTATATGTCCTCCTGCCGGAGTGTGTTGTAAAGCACCTAATCTAAGCACTTCCTCCTGTAAGTGCTCAGAAGTGCTATCAGCATGGGGTTTGTCTATAATACACTCCTGCCACATAGGCCTTTGAGTCACTGACTTTAACCATGCTTCTTGCTAATGCCACAATATTTTCTCTTCACAGCACTTTACTTCTCAATAATTGCATTGTTCAGAGCTCTCTGCACTAATTTCATAATGTGAATCACCACCTCCCTAACAGCAGCACTGGGACAGAGGGTGAAGAGAACCACAGCAGCCTGAGCTCCTCTCTCTGGAACACAAAGCGAGTTTCCTTCCTGTGGGAGTGTGGGACAGGGTGATCTTCTTGCAATAGCCTTGTAACTCAGGAACTGCAAGGCTGATTCCTGGTTTTAATGCAGATGCTCGGACACCTTTGACTTGAAGAAGTCACTTGATTTCACAGTTCTCCGTTTGTGGTATTAGTGCATTAATCATCCCCCTTTCCCTATGATGCCATGAATTTTCACCTGAGTTTGGAATTGCATTGCAGGTGGGAAAGGGAAGAAGTTTTTCTTTTTCCCAAAGCACTTGTCCATTATCCCTGGGTGCAGTGCTGGTGGAACAAAACACTTCCCAGGACTGCTATGGGATTGACAGAAGTGACACAAAGGGAAAAAAGTGTGTTACTGCCCTCCCTATCAAAAACCAGTGCACGCATTAGTCTGGCCGATTTGGAGAAGGATGTTCTATGGTTGAATTTCACTGTGAATTGACTGCCTCCTGCTTTCATGTCCTTTGGAAATCTCACCCTTAATTACAGGCTTGCCAGGTTTTTTTGCAGGTCTGAATGGAAGGAAAGAATTCAGTGATATCTTCCCTAGAGGTAGAGAAATGCACATTTAACTTGCTTTAGCGTGTCTTTCTGCTAATAAAAAGCAGATTGCATTTCTTAAAAGTCTCTCTCTTTATTCAAGACCTGGAGCTTGCCATGGGGTTTTATCAGAAATTAATTGGAATTTTCTGATTTTAGCATTTTCTCCTTCCAATATGTTAAACAGTCAAAACTAATAACTTTTCCAAAGGAAAGTTGTAGTGGGTTGGGTTTCTTTTCCATAAATGAGCTTTTTAGGATCTATCAGGATTGCAAACCTGTTAAAACATCTCACATCAAAATGAGAAAAAACATAACTGTCTACACTGAAATTTCAGTTAAATTATGCCCTTTTCTTTGAAAAGATCTAACTCAAAATATTCTGGTGACCCAAGTTTTGCATATATTTTGCAAACATTTTTAGAAAGTTCAGGCCCACCTCCCCCTCAGATCAGGTTTCCAAGACGTTGAGCTTGGGCTTTTAAACCACTGCAGCAGCCATTAGGGCATGCGGTCTCACTGCCAGCCCTCCTCAAAGGAGCCTTGACAAATGCACAGACAAGTCATCTCAAACATAGAAGGGTGGTTTCATCGCAAATCACTAGTTTTCCTTCCAGAATGGAAGCAGGTATAAATAGCTTCCTCCAGCAATAAACTCCTTCCAGAAAACCCCATCACTCCATCTACCCACTGGAAGAGAGATTTGACTCCTGCCTGGCAGGCTGCTGGAGTAGAGCCATTGATTCCTATTACTCTTTAAGAATATGTGGGTATAGTGCAAGCTTTAATCTTTTGAGCATTTGGCAGATTAAGAATTTTGCAAGCTGGAGCTACTCCAAACACAGCCCACTTGAACCGTTCTCAGCTTGGTGAAAAGGATGGGCAGACAAGAATTTTTTGAAATAATTTCTGACTGTACGTGATTCTGATTTCGGAGACCCAACCAGAAATATTACGCAGGTCTTGATTTTCAGTGTTTAAAGGTGAAGAATTTATTTCCTAAAAACAAAGACCCATTCCAAAGTCTTGTGATGGGCTGATTTGAGAACAAATTGTGGAAACAATCAGATATCGCACTGCAGGATCTAATGAATTCTGCAACAGCTGCAGTAAGATATTGAACCAATCATAGGTATTCACTCCTGCATTCTCACATGGAGATGGCTGCTGTCAGAGACAGGTCTTCTGACTAGAAAGACATTGGTTCTTATTTAATATTGTGTTACTATAGACCTAACATCCTGGTTTGTACAAAACCCCGTTTTTTTCTTAATTCTGTCATATGTATCCTAATGACAAATCTCTCTGACTAGATCAGAGCCTCTGACTAATCTAATAAATTCCCAGCCTCATGATACTGGTGATCTGTCTTCTTTTAGAATTTGTTGTGTGTTTGAAATCATCCACCAGTGTCTGCAAATAACCCTTAATCAGCAGTAGAGCTAATTGTATTATTTTTGAGGAATTGAAAGGTTGAATCTCTTCACTGCCCATCTCCAGTAGTTATGTATAGAGGCGGCTGAAATCTGAACAAAATATTTACTTTTAAGTACTGGTTAAGATGTGCCAAATGTTTAAGGATTTTTTAAAAATTATTTGGTTTTAGCTGTTTAACGTTCACTGTACATTTTAGTGCTTAGCATTTGAAATGTATAAGTTAATTTGATTGCAGAAATAGATTGTGTTAATTTCTTAGTTTAATAAACCTTTTTTTTCCCCTCCAGTCAGGCTTCCTGTGTTTATGCAGCACCTAGCAGAAGGATATTTCAGCTCTGAGTCCTTCAGCCATACTTTATTAAAAGTAAATAATAATAATTCAGATTGAGGCGATCAAATATTTGCCTTCCACTTATGTCATCTAACATTCATTTAACATCTGCTCTTTTCATTGCCATTCCTATCACTAAGCTTGTTTGCAAAAATTTTTGCTGAAAAAAACCCAGTGAATTCCAGAGGAAAGAATAGCCTTTGCCTTGCCTTGCCTTGCCTTGCCTTGCCTTCCCTTCCCTTCCCTCCCCCTTCCCCTCCCCCTTCCCCTTCCCCTTCCCCTCTTTTTCTTAGATTTTGTGGGTGTTTGCCCCAAACCATGTATGACTAATATTTGCCATAAAATCCCTTCTAATAGGTTCTTTGTAGAAGATTTGATGGAGGTGTGTCAATCGGCACAGCATTCATGTGACTCCATCTTGCTCTAAGTGCCACTTCCCTGTATTTGAAACTTGGAGGAAACATTAGATGAATTACTGTCCTGTCACTCACGATGAGTGGTACAAACAGAGGCTACAATCAGCAGGGGGGAGGTGAGGAGGCTCTGTGTATTCCTCCTGTACAAATCAGCCAGTGTTCCTCAAATTTCAAATCCTAATGATCTTTAATCATTTAATCCCTGACCCAAATCAGCTCCACTGTTCAGCTTAAATCCCACCTCTGCCATCTTTGCAAGCAAAATGTGAGTAGAAGAAGGAGATGTCTCTAGTTCTGGAGCTATCCTTTTACACCTCCTCCCACAGAGTGCGCATTCAGACAAAGAGGAAGCGGACTGGATCATCACCTTCCGTAAATGAGCATCTGTGATGTGGCCATAGTGCTGGAAAGGACTTGAAGAGTCATGTGGTTCCTGGTCTCCACCATGGCCATTCCATGGGAAGTATTTCTCTGAACTTCTTGATCTAACCTTCCTGAATGTCTTCAGATATGCAAAACGGTTCATCACCTTTTATATAAGCAGTATATATTTCGTCTCCAATTTGTCTTTACATTCTAATGCTGTTGCATCATTATGTCCCCTCTTTGTTCAATTTAGTCTACCCGTGGAGGCAGAAATTCACTATGCAGCAGATCTTTTTCACTGTTCCTTGTGATACAAAAGCTCATATTCTTGGAAGAATTGTTGCTCCTAGGCATGATTTTCTTCCCAATGGGAGTTTTGTCATGATTTCTAATGGATTTGACCCTCAGCTTGTATAGCAGGGGTAGCTTATGTATTTGGATCTCAAGCAAACATGTGAGAAAGCCACATGCGATATTTCAAATAAAACTCACCTGAGAATGTCAGGGAACCAATTCAAAAAAACAAAAAGCAGAGTGTAAATTTTACAGAGAGTGAGCTTGCAGAGACTTATCACCTTGCAGTCGGAACCCCAACAGAACCCATTTCCTGGTGCCATTCTCATTTCAGAGGCTGGGGAAATTTGCAGGCATACCCTCCTGTGATGATGGTGCAGCGACTCCTCGCACACAACCCTCTTTTCCCTGAGGCACCTGAGGACAGCCACTCCCCTCTGAACATACAGCAGCGAAGCAGACTGAAAAAAGGAGCCAGGCATCTTTTCCCCCCAGCCTTTTGGCTGAGCTAATGAAATATGCAATGTGACAAGAAGTGTCACATGTGATCAGATAACCCTACACAATGTCAGTGCTGCCCTGCCTGACTCACCGTCAGATCCCTCACTGGGATCATGAGAGCTGAGCACTTCCTTGTGCTCCTGCTATATCAGCCCAGCATCTGTGCTCTCAGTGCCCCGTCCACAGCTGTGCCCTGATGTGCCTTTCATGGAGACAGAGGGGAGGAAGAGAAACTGGCCTTCATCCTGCCAGTGTTTGAGGACAGGATTTTCAAACATGTCTAAAGAAATCAAGTATTTGTTCTTACTTGCTTTTACTGGTTGAAGCTCCTCAATATTCTGTGTAGGCCATCTGGTTCTGGTTGCTACTTTTTGAACCCTTCACCAACTAAGTGATTTCAATAGTTTTATCCTGGTCTCCTAAAGAAGGATGCTCATCTGGTTACACTGCGGGGCGTAGGAAGAGGTTGTTGTCTATGCATTTGGGATGTTTGTTTTTCTCTGCCTGGCCTTTGGAAGTGTTTGGCTGGTGTCAAACAAGCTTCCTAAGAGCAGAGGGGTCTTACACTACATGTTACATTCTCCCATGTTGAGTGAAATTTGACAGTGGGAGAAGATAGCCATCTTCTTGTGTCTCTTCAAAGGCCTCAGAGAATCTGTATGGGTGATTCAACCCACAGGAAAACAGGTGTTTTGCTTCCTTAATGTGTGTTACAACTTGTTTTCCAGGTGAATGCATGGCTATTTTGCTTTGTCCTGAGATAAGATGTTAGAAAAGTGGATTAAGATTTTATCTGTCCTGCTTGTTTTTACTAGGCAGAAGGCACTGAAGTGAACTTCTCCCATAGGACTTCATTAAAATTCAGGCAAGCATATTAGCATTCTGAAGTCTAACTGCAGGACAGATGGGGATCACAGCCTAAGAACAGATTGATCTCCCAGGTCTCCAGCCTGTTGCTAGAGTATCCCTTGCTCAGTTGATGACTTTGCACTGATTCTTCAGTGAGGCAGCAGGACCTGTTAATCTGACAGCTGGTAGAAACCTTGAAAAGGCATGTATTTTCCCCCCATCCTCCACACAACTTGTTGCTACCATCTCTGACAAATCCTTAGCCAGAGGAAAAGATTATTCAAAGCTTCAGTGCTCAAGAGATGTTCAACTTCTTGAACGACTTCTGTCATTTCAGTTTCAAAACTGCAGAAGAGTCTGCTTGGTCAGACGGGAGTGCTGTTGTAAGTGGGAATGGGTGACAGGACTTTTTACTACGCTGGCTACCTCTTACAGAAGGCCAGCACAGACTAGCTGGCTATGATTGGACTAGTAGCCTGTGTAAATTCTGCCATGGCCTTTGCTGCATGAACAATACGTTTAGTTTTAAAAACCAAAGGGGCTCTGGGAGGGTTCTTCAAATATCAAGGCAAGGAATGAGTGAAACACTGGTCATGTTTCATGGTTTTCATTAGAGTCAAGCCTCTTTGGTGAGGCCTGCTGATAACCAGGGCTTTTGCCTGTTCCTCTAGCTCTGCCTTAGCTCTGGGATCCCTGTGCACATTCAACAGCTGCTCTGGCTAGTTTTACCTTTCACTTTTACACTGTCAGCAAAACTTTCAGCTTGCTGTGAGGCGTTAGTACACAGAAGGCTTTCGTTTACAAAATACAGCCATTTTGCCCTGAAAAGTTTATAAGCTAAACCCACAAACTGAGCAAGGACAAGAAAGAAAACATTATTTACTGTTGCTGTTTACATTGCAGTAATGCCCAGGTGCTTCGCGATGGGCTCCAGCTTCCCCACACGCAAACATTGAGCGCTTTACACCACAAGCGGCATCTTGGCTTGCTCGCAGAATTGATCAGCCCCAGCACCCAAACCCAGCACCCTTGGCCTGCAGCCCAATAACCCTCCAGATTTACTGGCTGAGGTTACAAGTGGAAGTGGTGAACAGGGTATCTGTGGATATTGTTTGCACTGATAGCTTCTCCAGTAGAATTCATCTGAGCTCAGTTGTCAGGTGTAGTCAAAAAAAGCCCACAACTCTGTGAAGGCTGTAAAGTACAAGCTCTGGCTGGCAGGACCCTTTTCCTGCAGCGTGCACATCTAGTACCTAATACAGCGAGTCCTTCATTTTATCTGAGTGCAGCAATTGCAATGTGTATAATGAATCCAATTCATAAATACAGTAATCTGGACCTGCTCTAGTTATGAATTCTGTATTATTTTCATATTCCTTTAATCCACAAAGTCATTAAGAGAGCTCCAGAAAGTCAGGAGTATTTCCACCCTGTACACAGGGAGCAGATACTCTGTCAGATGAAATATTACAAGGAGCCTCTAATGTTTTTGATTATGGAGTGCTAGGTACAAGTTATAGTGCAAGTTATGGCAAGACTAAATCCAGTGCTATCTTCAGTAGCTGTTTAATTCATCAGCAATACGAATAGAGGAATGCAGAAGACTAAAAGCAAAATGTGCATGATCTGAACACGCTGCAGGTAAACAAGCACAGAAGTCCAAGAAAAACCTCCAGCAGACACTGGTCTTTCTCTTCCTAAAAGAAGTGCATTGTAACAGTGCAAAGGAGAGTTGTTCTCTTTTACATGCTCATCCTGCAGACATAGGTCCCCTTCTTGAGCCTGTGGTTATCTCCAGGAAAAAAAATCACCATCTGTAAGTGATGTGATTTGCTATGTAACCGTGCATTGCTATTGGTGCCTATGACTTGAATTTTTAACTCACACCAAAATCAGACATATTCTTAGTGGTCAAGGTGTTGCCACACCTGACACATTAAGGATGTCTTCAGAGTAATACCTTTGGGGCAGACACTGAATGCTGACAGAAATGGCCAAGTTATTGAACTATCTCCTGCACATTTTTAGTAATTGCTTTACTTTAACATTTCCCTTGCATGTTCTTTTTTTTTTCCCTATCTTTTCCTAAAGTAGATTTATTGTCTCCACAAACAATGTCTCTTATGCTAAGGTTTTTGTGGGTATGATTCTGAGGCCTTCTGAATCAACAGTAAAGTGAATTACAAAATGTAGCCCCAAAGGATCTTAACTTTAT
This sequence comes from Phalacrocorax aristotelis, assembly GCF_949628215.1. NCBI lineage: Eukaryota > Metazoa > Chordata > Aves > Suliformes > Phalacrocoracidae > Phalacrocorax > Phalacrocorax aristotelis. The sequence continues at coordinate 1,567,837 of NC_134297.1, read as the reverse complement.
TATTATTCCTTTTTGTCATTTTCTGTTACTGTTGTAATTTCCTAATTGATTCTTCCTGCACACTGAGAAAAAAAAATCTACAGATAAATAAAAATAACACTTGGAAAGGATGACAAAGAAAACTACAAAGAAATAGACATCATATGTAGCCAAACATCCTCCTACATAATGAATAATTGCACATCATCATTGCATGGATTTCTCTGTTTGTTAGTAAAATATCTTTCAAAGGAATTGCATATGCTTGTTCGCTAAAAAGGATATCTGGGTGCAGTGGTGGTGTAGAACAAGGGAATGGTAAAAGGCCAGAGGCAGAAGTGATCTCTCTTCTAGGAACAGTAACCTCTGTCAGAAGCTCTGAACCCAGAGGTTCTGCAGCGAAGCAAAATGTATTAGCAAAGAAATTACTGAATTTGTATTGGGGAGGGCAAAAGAAGGAAAGAAAACTTGTGAGAAAAGCAGTTCCTTTCTGCAAAATACTGATTCAGTTCAGCTTTCAATGGAAATAGTTTTGGCCATGAAGTTTTAAGCAAGCCCTAGTTCTTACAGCTCTCCAGAAAAAAATGTTGTCTTCCCACCATATTTACTCTGTATGCACACTTTCTTTTGCAACAAGGACAGTAAAATTTTCCCAGTTTCCTCAGACCTTGCTCAGAAGACGTCTATGCCAACTGAGCTCTCACTGTGATGCATTCATGATTCTCAGTGTGGTACCTTATCCCGCAAAGTACTCGTCAATTCCTCCGGCTGTTTTGAATACAAAGCATACAGCACAATGCCACAGACTCTTTTAGAACACAAGGGGCCGGGACCGGTCTGGAAACGACTTTATGTGGCTGAAACATGTAACCCATAGCAGTACACAGTTGTGTAAAGCTGACACTATTATATTTAGCCCAGTGAACTATATGCTGCTAGTTCAACACCCAGTCTTGTGTCTCTGAGAGCCTGACCCAGCTCCCAGGGGCGTCCCTGAGAGCATGCCTGCCTTGCAATTTAATGCATTAGCCTGCTCTCATACAATCTGTGCTCAGAAATATCTCCAGGCAGAACTCCAATGCTCAGGACTCATTAACAGATAGGAAGGAAGCCCTGTAGTTGTTTGAGAAAAAGACTGCTCTTCTAGTCTAGTTTTCTAGAGAGGAAAAACCAGGGGGGAAACCTAAAGGTTCACTGGTACCTTTGTGTACAGTTGTCAAATAATAATAATAACTGTAATGCTTTAATAACCTCCTGCTACACTAGCAGAGGTCTAGAATCGGCAGCCATGGATCACGACCATCATGAGATGCATGCTTTGCAAATTAAAGCAAACCAGTAATAAGGACGCGTAGGAATCTTTACTGGCATGGGGATTCTGATGTTGGCTTTTTGATTGCCTAGTTAGCAAGGTAATTAAAACCCTCTAATTATTGCTGTCGGTTTGCCATTAAGAAAGTGCAAAGAAGGAGCTCACACATGCCTAGCCCGTTCACTCAGAGTCATGGTGAGCTAAAGTATTCCTGTACAATCACAAACACATTTTCAAAGCACCCATAACCTCATGGGGATGACAAATGATTCATGTGCTGGGACTGGGGTGATTCTGGCTGTTTAATCATATACGTGGTGTGGTGTTTCTATTTTTATGTTTTCTAAATTAATAAGATCTTTATAACTGTAGCCTTTCAAGCATGGGTGACTAAAATTTGACTTCTAAATCTGTGTGTAAATGTCTAAAGGAAAGCAGGCTGGCTGGAGGCACCCTGTTCTCTCTGGTGCTGGAGAGTGCTAGAATTCCAAGCCTGTAGGTAAGGCTGTAACTCAGACGTATTCTTGACTGGAGCACTAACCAGAGAACCCAGGTTAAAAGGTTAGAAATCTAACTTCAGACGTCAGTAATCCTGTAGGTAATCACATTTTTCTGGACTCTCATACAAATATGTAAAAGCTTGAAATACGTGGATGCAGAAGTAACTGGAGGTCAGAAAAGTGCCCGTTATAGACAGAATCTTAATTTTCTAAAACTCCAAATTGCCCAAGATATGTAAATAGTGTTCGGGGGCATGATTCAGTTTAGGCAAGTAATTTTCAAGGTGTAATATATTAGGTAACAAACTTAACTTTTTCTGATACACTGTCACCACTGAAGCATTCGGGGGAGCATGAGTCAAAAACCTGCAATGTTGGTGAAGAGCTCATTTTACTATAAGGCTGCAAATTGTGCTGTACATTCTTAATAGTGTTGATTTTGCTGATACATCCCCAGCGTTAGCAGTTGGCAACCTGAAGCAGTGAGCAAAATCAAATACATGTATTTATCAACTAATAAGTGTGTTTCTGGCTCCTGGGACATCTCGGACAGAAACAGCTGAGGCTACAGCGTCTGAAATTCGGGATAAATAATAGAACACATACAGAAAAGGAGATACAAATAAAAATTAATGTTAACTGCAAAGGCTGCACAATCGCAGCAGATTTCACTTACTTCAGCAGGACTGGGTTGCACTCTGATTAGCTTTCCCCAGACAGTGGTACACAGGCTCAGTATGTTTATTTAGCTCCATTAGAAATTTGAAGTGTGGGCATTGTGGTGATCATCCAGGCCTACCTACAGGGCTTAACACTGTGTTCTATTATTGACTGCTTTTATCGCTCCTTACAGTCTATCTCTTTTTCTCCAGTGCTACATAACACATAAGGCTGCATTTACATTTTCTGAATGGACTAATCATGGTTCTCTGCTTTGATAAAGAATGTACAGCCTCCCACATAACCACATGGAAGCTAACAGGGGAGAGTAAACCAGAAATAAACCCATTCTAGGGGGTTGAGAGAAAAATACCCACCAAGATAATTGGGAGGGATGTACAGAGAAGAAGCAACTGAACACATAGTCACATCTTTAAAAAAATTATAATGCTAAAAATATCCAGATGACGGACAGCAAGAGAAAACATGATTGAAGTGGAACAATTGGTAGAGGAGTTAATACTTATTAGCAATCATTTTAGATTGAATATAGGTTGGTTTTGTAACAGCACAAGGAATGATGCATTTGACAGGACTTAAACAATTGCCTCCCTCTTTCCCAAAGAATCTAGCTAGCAACACCCTGGCACAAGTGATCAGGCTCGCACGCTCCCGAAGAGTTAGCCAAAGCAAATATAGTTACTACGCATTTTTATTTGTAAATACAGTGAAGTTAAACCCCAAACAAATCTTTCAGAATCTTTCGTCCCTATATTCCAAACCTGAACATGTTTTAACATTTAGCCTACTATAATTTTTCCGTAAAAAAATAACCCTGAGAAGTCAAAGTTCAACCAGTCCAGTACCTTTTCTCCAACAGTATCCAAAAGCTATTGCCTGGGCAAGGATGTAAGAATGGAACGCGTCTATATGGTATTTTTTGCAAGTACTATCCCATCATCCAACAGTTTGTGTCTCAGATATTTGCTGAGCCAGTGTGGTTTCTATGCATTTATTAACTATCAGTGGATTTCTTTCCCCTGGAACTGAAATTGCCTATTGTCCCTTTGCACCTAGGTCAACAACATTTAGGAATATTTAGCATCCAGACATCCTGTGGCAAGAAGCTTTACAGTTAAATTACATGTTATGTGAACATACTCCCTGTCCTGTATCTCCTGGCATTGAAATACCAGCTATGTGCATGTGAGAAAGTAAGCACTGATTTCCAGGTCTCCTGAGAGTTCGGAAGAAATTTGTGCAGAGAGGGTGAAATTGAAAGGGAGTTATTATGAAAGTATTGTAAGGTTCATGAGCCAAATCCATCTTATTCATATCTGAAGAGCTACAAATACTTGTGTATTTGAAGATAAATATTTTTCCAAGTTCCCTGTTGTTTTAGAGAATTTGTATGCAATATTTGTCGAAGAATATTGATAGTGAGAAAAAGGGTATGTCTAGCACAAGGGTGTCAAAGACAAGCAAGCGAATACTTTGTAGAAATAGAGCGTAGGGCTTAGAAGTTCATTGCACGGCTTCTTTCACACGGTGGAAATAACAATATCCAAAGTTTTCCCAGTAATATGAAATTTAGCTTTCTTTTGGAGGAAGCTTGATTTTTGTTTCCATCTAGATATTCACTGCAGTTTCAGAGGTAGCTTCAGAAAATAATTCCATATAATGCCTTGGGTGCCAAGGATGAGAAAGCCTAGGGATAAGTCAGTTCATACCTGATCCTCAAGGTTTTTACAGTCACGGGGCAATCTGCCTCTTACATAGTGCGGACTTTTATCTGTCCGGTAGGATTTAAGGACCCATTCAGCAGCAAGGGTTTCTAAAAATATGGCAATACCTTGTGAGTAATTTTTTGTTACCCAGTGATGAACACAGAGGCATACCAGGTAATTGTATTTCCTGAGAGTAAATTGTACCATGGAAAGATCAATTCTCTGCAGCATTTTGAGACGCACCAAAACGTAAGCAATATAAGCTCAAATTTGAATTCCAAAGTTTAAGTAAACAGAGGATAGAAGGGTGGAGATTTGCTGATTTAATACAAAGGATGGATTTTAGAAGAACACGCAGGAAATCGTACTTTACGTGCTAGGCCTTTCTGTGTCATTGAGGGGGCGTATCTTAGTCACAGGTCCTCACTGGCCTGTGCCATTGTTTGGACCTTTCAACCTAGCTGCAGAATACTGCTGTTCTGTTCCAGTTGCATTTACCAGCATGTTTGTAACTTGTGTTATCAGCTGACCAGTGCCTTGAGCCTTTGCTAACGGTAGTAATAGCCTGAGCCTGCTAGCCTGAGGGAGTATGAGGAAGAACACATTGAACAAACAGTGAAGTGCCATTAAAGGAAAAGCTGAGTATTTTTCCCAGTCAGGTGTCTTATACTTCAGCAAAGCTGGGGAAAATTGAAGTGCAATCTTTGCGCTTGCTGCCTTGCATGCAAGCAGTGCATGCAGCGTGAGTGGATGTCAAGCTGTGATTCCCTTGTGAGATGAGTGCATATATATAAATCACCTTTGCTTTGCAGATTTGTGTAGTCGTAACCTACTCACTTCAGCAGGCTTCATGATGATTTGGGATTGGGTTGTGGGAGCAGTATCAGGATGGGCTTGATGGATGCTATGTGACCACTTATCTAATCTAAATCATGACCTAGCCTTTCATGCAGAGTGTGAAAGTGACACAAAAGCAAAATGTAAAGGAAAGAGGAAGCTATTTTTTTCTGGGTATGGTTCATGTTATCTACAATATAACCTGTACTGTTAACCCAGTCTCACCTGGCTTTTGAGGGATCACATGCTCCCCTCTAAAATCTGAAGCATGCAGTTTTGCTTTACAAATGCTACATTGTACCACGTTGAAGCTCTTTTTTACACGCATGCAATCTCAATGCATGTGTGCCTATGGAAGTTAAATACAAATGCAATGGCCCAGCACATTCTATGCAGTGCATTTATGTACATGTAGCTGCATGAAATGCATTTGGGTGGCATTTTGTGATATCAGGTAAGGCAATTCTCTTAATTCATGTCAGATAACTGCTCTATATCTACCTCTAGAAATATTAAGGGAAAAGGCAGGGCCCAAACTCACATCTTTGTAATTCTGCTCACATAGAGTTTTTCCTCCTGATGTTACCATTTCAAATGGTCAGGAGATTTGAAGTCTGCCCTTCTCTTCCTTTCTCTCACCATCATATTTGCATGTCATGCCATACACTCTCATTGTAAGCAAAAGATAATCACACAGTGCATAAATCAGTGGAAAGTACTTTTACAAAACCTCTGTTCAGAAATACGGGAAGTAAAGAATAAAAGTTCTAATGTAACAGAATTTCTGTAGTATGAAAAAGAAGTTAAATGGCAAAAAATACAAAAACTACAGAGGCAGTGCTCTTTACGCTTCTATGATGGAGGTAGCAATATTGTCAGTAGACTGTGTTTTCTAGATTCCTACACGCAATTCACGGACTTTTACCTCAAATGAAAAAACCGTAAGCACAGGAATATGAGTTCTTAAGACCATCGTGTGGTTAAAGAACAATTACATGAAACACTGAACATGTAAGAAATATAGCCCATGCTATTTTGCAGTGAATTGCACGTGTAACCTATTTGACCAGTTATATTATAATCTTGTGGATGGTTATTCATAAAACAATCAAGTTATTTTCCTTTTTAACTTTGAACTCTACTTGAAGAACAGTGATTCATGCTCCACATGCTGTTAGCTCTATGGCTCCGTGTTTTGTGTGTGGAAAAGTCAGGCTGAGAGTCTTGAGAATTAACATGTGAGAATGTGTTATCTGTGTAGAAACCACCTACAGTCAGTCAACAACTTTGAACAAAATACTTCAGCACTGAATAGGACCCAACGCAATCCTAGAGTCTGTCCTAAATCCCCGGTTTCCACTAGTTTCAAAAAGCCAGATGAAACTCATAACTGAAGGGCAAAGGATATGTATTAAGATGCAAACAGGAACAATTTGGACTTCCTTCATGACACAAAAGTTACTGTAAACTATGCACAAAATCTACTTATAATGTTCAGAGGAGCATTTCTGAAAGATTTCATTCCAGGGCTTCTTCATGAAAGGGTGACAGATCTCCTATCCTTCACTGGGAAAGGTTGTTCAACATCGAGATTCGTGCTGGGAAGGAAATTTTAAGGGACACAAGTTTTGCCTTATATGAAAAATGAGGGTTGTGAGAGAAAAAATAGTCTTTTGCCTCAAACAATTTGACTGAACAATCTCATTCTTTGGGGAAATGGAATGTACCTACATTATATTGTATCTACACATCCTCCTCCTACAGTTTTCCCTGACACACTATTTCCATTGTTTCTACATGAGAGCAATGTTCAGCATCAAACTTCTAAAAATGACCCTAGCTTTTTGCAACTCTAAATGACTCTTTAGCATTTAATAACAATTGTTTATTTACTTGCAGTTCATGTTTTAGAAGAAAAAAATAAGATAGACTGCGTTTTTAAATTTGAAAACGAGCTTTCATCTACTCTATTTCAGAAGAGAACAGCCTAATGGATCATTTGGTATCATGACAAGTATTTTCTTTTTCTACTGTCTTTATTTACATTGCTAGGCAGTGGTGATTACAGCAACTACTGTTCTGTCTCTTCCATTACCAAGATATTCACAACATTTGTATTTCTTGAAGAAAAGCATCAACACTTATCTCTTACCTTCAAGCCATACGAATCTCTCAAGCAGAGGCGGCAGTACTTTGTGTCAAATGTACCCAAAACACCACAACTCTCCACCGTGGCTTTTCTCAAGCTCTCCCAAGCTTTCAAGCAGACTTCTTGGTATCCAGTATTCATGCACACGCAGAGGAGCAAAAAGGAAAAAAATATCACCTGCCTGATCCCTGCAAACTGGGACTCATGCAGATGAAACTTGCTGTGGTTAACCCCAAGCTGAGCTAGCAAATGCTAGAACTTCACGAGCTCAGGGAGTGTATTAGCTTCCTTAGGGAAGAGGCAATTTCAGAACAAAGCTCTCCTGCAGTAACTCGCTGTCCATTTCTTTCAGCACATCGCTGGGTGGAAAAGCAGCAGCTCCGTCTCCATTTCCCAGAGCCCAGATTTGGCTAGCTGGTAATGAGGGCCGCCTCTTCCTCCAAAGACGAGATTCCAACAACCTGTTTCCACTACAGCTGCCTTCGCTGGCCGCGGGGTGCGATTTGCCGCAGCGCTTCCCTTTCTGCCTCGCCTGCTGGGGGGCAAAGTTTCCTCCCCCGAATCCCACCGACTCACGCCGGGCAGAAATAGATTCCCGGGGGTGAAGGGCGGCTCCTCTGCCCCGGGGCTGCGGGACGGGGTCCTCCGGCGGGTGTGCGGCGGGCGCGGACGGAAGCTTCAGCACCGGGAGCCGGACAGCGCCAGGAGCGGGGCCGGTGCGGGGCCCGGGGCGGGGGGCCGGGCGGCGGCGGGGCCGAGCGCAGCCCCGGGGCACCCGGGGGTGCTCGGTCGGAGGCAGCCGCTCCCACCGCAGCCCCGCGGACAGGCGACAGCCCCCACCCCGAGGAAACTCCCGGTGGAAATGAGCCCTTCCCCGCCTGGCTGCCCTGCCCTGCGCACGAACGCCGGCTCCTCCGGGGATGCACGGCAGCCCCCGGTGGAGATGGGGCAGGCAGCCCGCAGCCTCTGCACGCACTGCCAGGTGAGCGCCGGTGACCGCCCTGCAGGGTCTGGGAATGCTGGGCTGCCTCCGGGCTACAGGGTCGCTCGCTGCCCCTGCGTATGCCTAGCTCTGTGCATAGGTGTCGGGTCTCACAAGGAAGGGAGGGAAAATACGGAATGACCTTCCCGTATGGATAGGATAGGAAAGGAAGGCAGAAATTTCTGAGTAAGGAAGCTGACTGTGGCTGTTATTTCTACTCGAAACAGCTTGTATACTTTCTTTGTAAAGGAACGGGTCAATTCCAAAGAGGAGCACCACTCACCTGGATTCTTCCCCAGTGGAAAAGTCCCAGCACGGTCCTGTGTATTTGCTAACCGCCCAGGCTGAAATTCTCAACGGAGCTGCTGGTTTAAACACTCTCTGTAATGGTAAATAGATCTCTTTGCAATTCAAATACCAAGATAAACCGTTTCCTGAAAGGATGATGAAAGTGTAGCTGCTGTTGCAATATTTTAGTATCTTCTTATAAGTTAATATCTTTAATACTACCTAACTTTCGAAGCATTAGGAGTCCATAATTTGAAGTTTGTTTCCTAAGGCAGCTTTCCCCACACCTCCCCTCTCCGCCCGCCCCCCCCCCCCCCCCAATTTGGCTTGATTCTGTTTTCTGAATGTATTTTTTCGTATTACCAAATAACACTTGACAAAGAGAAAATTGAATGAAACTCACCTCTATGGTTAGGTTTTAAAAATATTCCATTTCTGGAGGATTTTTCTGCAAAGGAGTGGATCTGGAATACTGCTTTCAACTTTTCCTACTGTGGAACCCTAAACATTTTACAGCAGAGCTATTGACCCCTTTAGGACATTGCATACGTGAATTGCTGCGAAATGTACATACACTTGTCTTTCTGAGTCATCTGTAGTGTTAAAGTCAAACCAAATTATCTCGAATGTTATTGAAGTAGTTTCCTTTTTATCCAAGTAGTGTTCCACCATGAGTTTTGCAGTGCCAAGGTAGCCAAATGAATACTAGAGCTGACACCTTTAGCACAGAACTCAGAAACAGTCACAGGAATTGCAGTAACATTGCAGTAACCTGGAAATGTTCCTCCAAAGTACTAAACCGTTACTCAGTGCCAGTGTAGGAAGTATCAGACTTATTGTTTTGGTATATCTGGGACACGGTTTCCTCCTTCAAAGCAGGACAGAAAAGTTTTAGTACATATCACATTTTGCTGGCCTCAAAACAGGGGTATCTGTTTAATGAATGGGCAAGACTTCTTTGAGATGTTTACGCTTTCTTGGAGGCCAAGAAGAATCTTGTCCTTTCCTGGCCTCCTTGGGCTTCCAGTTGTGTCACAGATATGCTTTCATCCAGCTGTCTCCAAGAAAATCAACTACATTCCATGTCAGGAAAACAGTAATTTAGTAATTAATAACTGGGTGAGCTATTTAATGGATGAGCTCTAAGTCTCCCTGACTCTTTGTCATCTGCCTAGGCCTTTTGATTTACAGTGAAGATGCACTTAACTGCTTGCAAAAGTCATATCTGTGTGTTGCTGTCACCACATTTTATCAGTCCTACTAAAGAAAACAGCTTTCATTCTGTCCACCAGAAAACTACAAGTTAAAGCAATGGCTACTCTGGTGGAAGATGGTGTTACATGTAACATTTCTTGCCTGTGCAAGAAATCCACCTAGTCTGTCAGTCTATAACATGAAGAACTACATCTCAGCTGGTGAAAACTGCAAGACAGTGTAAACAGGCTATGTAGCTGTCCTTATGAAGTTTAAAGTGAGATTCATTTCCCCTGAATTTTGTATCAAGAATTTCGATAAATGCCCTAGAGTTAGATGAATCATGAGAGAGATTAAAGCACAATAACAAGAAAAACTGACATACAAAATAACCCCAACCCTGAACCTGAAGCCAAAATAAAATGAAACTTCAAAACCACAAATATAACCTTCCTAAAAGAAACAAAATTTTTTTCCAGTGCATTTCTGGATTCTGATTGCTCACAGAGGCAGCTCTGAGACTAGCTCTTTGGTTAGAGGTGTTCAAGAGCAGCTCTCTGCAAGCAGACAATTCTGAAGAGTTGTTACTGGTTAATATGGAGTAGACACATCACTCCTAGGACATATCTCCTGTTTCATTTTGGGGGTATAATAAATGGAGTACAGTTCCTGGGGTAAATATAATGATTGTTCTGGAGTATTTCCTCGACATGTGGTCTCTCTTTTTGCTTCTTTAATAGAAAACTTAGTCATCTGAACAACACTGCAAGTGGAATAAGATGCGATGCCTCCTGCACTGCACAGTGCCACTGAAAAAGTAAAACGGCAGTGAAATCAGTCGTCAGGATCCTCACAGCAAGATGTCTTATAATTTTCCTGTTCTATCATGTGCTGCTGATGTGGAAAGCTTTGAAGAAAAAGATAGGGTCTTGACTGACAACTTTATTTCTCTGATGCAAGGAACAGTCAGCCACAAATGCAGAAGAGGAAAGACAGAGGGGCAAGACAGAGGTTTCTTAGGGTCCAGTCCAGAACTGTCGGATGAGCTTCCCTGCAACTTTATCACAACTTTGTTGCCTTCTGTGTCAGGCTCGTCTCTTTAGCTTTGCCTTTCTGGCATCAACATTCAATAAATATAAAAATAAGGAAGATTTTCAGAGCAATCTACTTCAGTGTGCGCAGTCGTTCTTCAACTGTAAAAAACCCTTTCTCTATGGCGCTTACACCGCCCTGCAGCCAATATTGCACTCTAGATTTAGCAATAGAAACTCCAGTCAAGGGCCAAAATGCCAGTCCCGCTTCCTCTTGCACTACCTAATTACAGTTGGGACTGGCATTCTTTCTTAATCACTTTACCAGCTACCAGCTAGCACCTAGACTATTTGCAGAAAGGATCCATGTGCAGATGGATCCATGTGCAAATCTGAATGGAATTTGGCAGGTCTCCTTCACAGAGGACTACTGCAAAGTCATTTGGCTGGATGTTGTGCTACCTGTATTATAAATACATGGAATAGCACATTGGCATTTTTTGCAGATTATGTTCTCACTCAGGGTAGACCTATATGACTTCTGAATAAAAGACTTGAAGCTTAGGAAGGCAGATTAGTCATAATAAGCCTTGTGAACTTGAAAGAACAGTTTAATAGGTAAAGCAAAACAGTAATAGTAATAACAACAACAACAACAACAATAATAATATAATGAAAAGGAAAAGCAAAAGCTGTGCACGCAAGCAAAGCAAACCAAGGAGTTCATTCACTCCTTCCCATGGGCAGGCAGGTGTTCAGCCACATCGAGGAAAGCAGGGCTCCATCACGCATAGCCATTACTTGGGAAGACAAATGCCATCACTCTGAAAGTTCCCCCCTTCCTTTTTCTTCCCCCAGGTTTATACTCTAAGCATGACATCATATGGTGTGGAATATCCCTTTAGTCATATTGAATCAGCTGACTTGGCTGTGCCACCTCCCTTCCCAGCTTCTTGTGCCCCTAGCATGGGAATCTGGAAAAGTCCTTGACTAGTATAAACACTACTTAGCGACACTTAGCTCCTACTTAAGAACAACTAAAACATCAGTGTGCCATCAACACTATTCTCATAGCAAATCCAAAAAACACACTGTACCAGCTACACTGAAGAAAAGTAACTCTATCCCAGCCAAAACCAGCACAAATCCTCAAAGTGCTATTGTTGCCACATACTGTTGTGTTCTCAGTGCATTCGAGCCAAGATCCAATCTAGTCATGCACCACTGGAAGTGACTGAATTGGTTCATTTCAAGTTTTAGAAATCAATAGTCTTTTGCATGAAGTTTCTTTGGAAGCCAAGATGGATATTGATATCCCTCTGGAAAGGAAATGAATTACCATCATCTTATATCTTTTCCAAAGATGGGCTAGGAGAATGTTAGTTCCTCCCGTGAATAAGGAGTCAATAGTGAGTTCAAAATATTTTTTCCAAAAGCAGTGCACCAGAAAGTTCTCATATTAGAGAGGGGACTGGAAAAATGGAGCTCTGACCTGCCTCTGCCACTAATTTACTGTGAGGCGCTAGGCAAGTGTTTGCCTTCTCTGTCTTATCCTGAAGTTAGGACAAAGTTTCTGGATTACTGTGGGCTTGGAGTTTACATATTAAGCAGCATCTTTTGTGCTCAACCAAGATGCAGCCCAATTGCATTCTCTACCTGTTTTGGTGAACAAAGTCTGTCTCCTGGCAGACAAATTTACTGTTAAATACTTCATCTGGACAACATGACTTAAACAGCCCTGTTTTTTAAGTGCCATTATTGAGTATCCTGACACAATCAACCACAGATGGACAAAATGTGACCCTGCTGTCTGAAGCTGAGTCCTCTGAAAAATTTAAAATACTATGTAAGTCAAGTACGGTGAACACATAGCCATTATACTCTCTGCCGTGGATTTCCTTTCTGTGCCATAAGACTAATGAAACTAACACATTTACTTTAATGCACAGGGTAGTCTGAAGACTTTCCTAACTCCATTTTATTTATTAAAATATCCCTGAATCTAGAAGAGTACTATACAACTTCTGTTGCTTCTCTTTTAATGTTTTACTATTTCTTGCAGTTGCTTTTATCCTCTAAAGTGGTCTATTCAATTCCCACTGGATTCCCAACTGGGGAAACGCTATCAGTGCACATTCCAATGAAATAAAATTTGCTCTAGCTGTGTTAAAAAAATATTGGCTTAGCTCTTTAGAGAGAAAATCCAGGCTTGAAGCAGAGTGTCAGTAATTTGTAAGTGAATAAAGGGTTGAAATATGCATACTGAAGCTCTTGGGGTACACAGCGCACACTTCCTAATTCCCAGGGTGGCTTTTTGGAAACTAAAGACTTGATTAATTTCCTTCTTGTGGCTAACTATAAAAGATGCGCTGTTGAAAGGGGCCAAGATTTCATGGCATTGCCGTTTTTCACTAGTTGGTGTCTTTTGTGCTGGATACTCATCTCACTGAATGCAATATTTTTCACGAGAGATAAGAATAAGACTATGATGTTTTAGAAGCACCAACAGGGACAATTTATGAATTCTGATTAACCTTAAAAAAATTCAGTACCTAAATATTCCAGTGTTGATAGAGTTGGTCAGGTGCTGTCAGAGCTGTGTTACACATTATTCACATCATGCAAGCAGAGAAATATTAAACTGTGATGGCCCCACTTCAGTTGGAGACACTTGCAGAACACATGTATAAATGTCCAAAATTTTGAATGCAAACTAGGTTATTTTACAAGAGAGAAGGAGAAGAGTCTTCCTGTTCTCTCCATCTCTTTGTCTGGTGCTCTTTCTCTGCTAACAAAGGCCCTTGGGAAACTTGAGTGTTGGCAATCAGCTTGGAAAAATTCACCTGGATTCCAAGAGCCTCTTTTCTGCTTTTTCTATTTTTTCACCTCCTTGTTATTTTTCCAAAGCTCAGCAGCCAGTGGAGACACATAATTAAAGTTAATTGTGATTGCTCGGTGATGCAACAGCCCCCCAGCTGACATGGCTCCAGGGTGCCTCTGGCTCACATACAGCTGCTGTCTTAGAGCACAAATGGGCCCACTTCCGAGTGACAAGACTTTAAAGAAACGCTCTTCTCTCCAAATCACCACAGCCAGCCTCCTCTAGTGCCCAGCCCCTGGCACCGTTTGCCCTAGAGCACCGGAGAGAGTCTCCCACTTCTCTGTCTGCCCACACAGGGAGGTGGGCAATCTCACCTTGTCCTCCAGGCGTCTCCATTTGCATAATGATCGAGTTAGGCCTCATTGTCAGCACCTGAAGAAGGTAGAAGGCTACGGTGCTGGTCTGGCACTGAGGAAAATAACAGCTGTGTAAGCCAAGCCATAGTACACTACAATAGCATTAGGAAGCAGGGGGTTCAGTTTTCTCAAGGTTTTTAATGCCTGCTTTTCATGGCCGGCTGTGACAGATCTATGGTAGAGCCTCTGTACTAATCAATACTTCAGCTGCAAGTTTTCTTCCCCGAGGAAGAGGAGGAGACTGACAACACTTTGATATATGATCAAAGATAGTTCTGACACATCCCACAGTTTTATACCAATCCAAAACTAACTTCTGCCCTTTTTCCAATCCAGAACTCATTGGGAAGTTTGCTCTGTTGTGCCTCTTTGACACGTTATTATTTCAGAAGTATCTGTATTAAATAACCTGTCTTGGGTTCTGTTAAAAAAAAAATCTAAATAGCCCTCAAAATATCTAATTTAGCATCATTACGGGCTGGTGTAGTGGCTACTCAGTGGACTGCAGTATAGTCAATGTGAAGAAAGGTGGTGCTTCAATGGTGCTTTACCCTACTGATAGCAAGTGCATCAGCTCTTGCTGATGGGTGAATTAATTGCTGGGTTCTTGGGCAGCACACGTTTTAAATGAGACCCACAAATATGATGAAAGTTTCATTCTGACACTAAAATGAATGTTTGATGGCAATGTTAAATTGCCACTATGCAGGCTATACGTATTGCCAAAATCAGCCTCACAAGGGGACTGTCCTGAAGAAATACCTGTCTGCAGTGAGCTTCTCTGTCCTAATTAAAAACAGAGCCACAGCAAGCACCAGATAATGAAGGAGTTGGTAAATCTGATTATACAAAAGAAAGTCACTGGTTAGACAGTGATTTGCAAAAAGACGCGATCAATAAAGGACACAGCAATGAATCAAACAGAACAGCCAGTAAATACATGGTACAAGACATATTTGCCTGAGTAGCTGAGAGGTCTTCATCCATGTGGCATGGAGCTAGCAAGCTTCTCTGCCAGCCATCAGACATCGTAAGCCACCTGCAAAAAAGTGGCTACACATGGTCAAAGAGTCAGCCAGGCAGGCCTCACCACGGCTGTGTCTGGCAGTAATGGCGCTGCAAGCAGCACAAACTAAATCTCTGGCACAGTGAGTAGTGCAAACTCAAGAAAGCCCAAAAGGGAGGCATAGGCCCAAGTCTTCTCCTCTGTACCACTGGGTTTACCTACAGTTTGTGTCCCAGAAATTTAGCCACAAGCCAAAGTTGGGTTCAGTCATGTGCTCAAGAAGTATACATTTTCCTATTGCTTCATGCATCCCTAAATAATGTGATTGATTGTTGCTTTCATTAAAGCATTGGTGGAATTGGCTGGTAATAGGTACAGGGTGGTCTGGGCAGTGCTGTGCAGAGTTCTGGGTTCAAATTCTTCCTTTTAATGTGAATTAGAAATGAGTAGAATGATGGAGAACTGATGGGCCCATCTTAGTGCTAGTCATCATCTAGTATGTAAAAGAAGCAAAACACTTAGCTGGGAGTGGAAGATAGGGACGCAGTTCAGGAACTGTGGAGCTGAGGAGGTTGAAAACCCTAGGAAAGGCATATTCACAATCAGGCAGAAAAGCTGCATTTGTTCAATATTAGTAAAAACTCTGGGGACGGATACCCATGGGGGGCCTCAGGCTGTTTCTAACAGGCTGGGAAACAAAGCCCATCAAAACTTTGAATATACGAAGGTTTTCAGACTCCACAGCAGAGTCAGCAAATCACACTGGAAGCTTGCTGTTGCACACAGTGACTATCAGCTACAATGAGTACTTTTAGGGTTCTCTGAGAGCTCTACATATTGCACTAGATCAAACATAAATAGCACTCTTCCTTACCCTGGCTAGCCTCTAATTGCTGTAGTTTGTTTCCCCAGAACATGTCTTTAGCAATTTCCTCTCAGACACAGTAACTATAAAGTTTGTATTAATCAAGAGGATTAACAGTTATTGGTGCAGGAACACCTTGCAAAGGAAACAAGTTTTGCCTTGATGTTTTGGAATCAGTGGTCAATCTGTTTAATTAACAGACTGGTTTAGCAGAGATCTGTTCCCCTCCTGTCTGCTTCATACCCAAATGTACACAGCTAACTAATTGAGTTTACTCGCCCTTTTCTGGATTACAGTGGTATTTTCAAACCCTTAATTCTGTGCTTTCCCGTATTTTACATAGAGGGCACTCTGCTAGCTCTTTTTCAGAAATGAGATTCACAAGCTAGCTGGATCCTCTTTGCAGTTAGGGAAATAATTACTTTACGCAATATAATTTGCTTAAAACCATGACAGTTTTAACTATAGTTTAAGGCTAAATGACTGTTCAGCAAGACAGCTGGTAAAATTCTCCCTGTAATAAAACTGAAGCAATGTAAACAAGCCCAGCCCATTTAGGGCTTTGAGTTAATATAAATGTCAAATACTTCTTTCAATATCTCTAAATTTCCCAAACCATCAGATGTTTTCCTCTTCATAAATGTATTTATAATAGATCTCATCCTTTATCACCTAAACCCACAACATATGTCTGTCCTAAATCCCTATAATTGATTATGTTTGAATATAAATTAACATCAGAAGAAACATCATCTAATTTGTTGAAATACTACAGGCACCTGTGATGCAACATAATGAAGAACTCCTGTGGCAGCACAGCTTTGAGGAGCTCCATGTCCGGCTCCCTTGTTACTTGGAGTGTGGCTGTTCCAAAGAAAACGAAGCCTGAAACAGCCAAAAATGATAGTGCTTTGGCCTTTAGAATAAAACATGCCCTGGGATTTTCTCTCTGCTCTGCTGGGCTCTTGTAGTGGCTGTGCTCTGCTTAAATGTATGGTGTTATCTGTGTGTACCTTCTCTTACATGCCTGTTCATAATAAGGAGCTCCTTTTAAAAGCCATGTTGAGGAAGAAAGTTTCTTCCCAGGTATTTGCATACGGGCACAATCCACAGAAGTGGTGTTTATGTACGAGCTAAGTGTGTGCTCACATGCTCTGTTGAGCCATGCTCACGGCCTTAGAGTACTATAGACAGATAAGGGTGACAACTGAACTGGGTTTAGGCAGGAGGGACTGAAAGTTTTTCAGCTCTGATTATGGAAATTTGAACAAATGGGGAGCCTGGATTGGACTTGGATTTACTAGCATCAGTAGAAAGGCTGCTATTCACGTCGATATGCTTTGAATCAGGACTTTTAAGCGTGTGAATCAGCCAGAAACTAGAATACCGGGCAAGAGGAATTAATACTTGTAGAGAAGCTGAGTCAAATTACTGAAAATTAAACCCCTTTCTTTACAGACCCCCAGCAGGCTAAGTAATGCCAAACAATTCTAATTTAAATCACAACCAGTAGGGAAGTATCTCTGGGGCCTGATCTCCTCTATCCTGCTCAGTTAATAACAGTGATACAATTGAAATTATGGCAATAAAGCTCAAAATTCATTTGCAGTTGCTTGAGTTGGGGTGATTTATTGTTTTGTAACTATCTTGCTGGAGTCTTGAGGATGGAATAATCTCTCCTATTTACATAATCAAGGCATCAAAGTCTTTAGAGCAGGGCATCCTATCAGCAGATCGCCCTGCGATGGGTGGTAGAACCCCTTAGTTTTTATAGCTCAAGTTGCATCCAATCTCAGTATCTACTTGCCTATAGCAAAAGTTTACCGTCTCATGCTGATTGACTGTAATTTACATTAATATAGAGAGGTCTTCCTGCATTACTGTCAGACTGCTAAAGGCCCCTTCACAGGCAATCTCGACACACCTCCGTGGCTGAACGGGTGCTGTACAAGGCAGGATTCGTGGAGGTGAGACAAGGCTGGAAATGTCCTGCTCTCCGAGGACATGACTGCTGTGGACTCTGCATACCCACACCAGAGAGAGCTGAGAAGATAAAAATAGAAAAATACCTTTGTCAAAAGCTGGTAGAACAAAATGCAGAAATAATAAAATTCATGGGCAGAACACACATATGGATACTTTTAATGATGGGTTAGTTTGTCTAACTCCCTGCAGTCCCCAAAACCACACGGTAGGTGTTTAGTTTAGAAGGGGTCTTGGTGTATCTGTTCCAAACGCCACCAGCAACAAAAATCCTTCCCTACACTCTTACACTCTAAAAAGCTCTTAGACCCCCTCCTTCCCCAGCACAAGCCACACATTACGATCACTTGCAGGCAAAGAAAATTAATGACATCAGAGTGTATTAAATTGGTGCAATAACACAAAATTTGTGAGGCTGTACTACTCAAGTGTTTTGATCTGGGCAGTTGCCACTTAAAATGTTATTTCCTATTGAAAATTACCATTTTTCACCTAATCACTTCCTGTAGAACTTTTCAAATTATTTGCATCCCTGACAATAAACAGAGAATTAAAAAAGCTCATTTTCATTTTTTGTAAAATGCAGTGCATTTTAGTGTATTTATTTCAGACTGAAAAAAAAAAACCCAAATTAAAGATACACAGCTGCTGACGAAACCTCAGCTGTATATTCCTTCCTTGATTGAGCTGTGGGCCCCATCAGGTGTTCTAAAAGAGCAGGTTAAAATTTGGGAATAAATTGCTGAAAGATGAAAAATCTTTCTGCTGAGTTTTAAGAACAGGCCAGGTGACAGTTTATAAGACTACCTGACATTGGGTATTTTTGCCCTTTCTTCTGTAATACTCTTTCTGGGTTCAAAAGGGTTTTCCTTGTAGAGACAGAGACATTAGAAGCCACTGTGGGGAATTAGTAAAAAGAAAAATAAATTAATTTGGGGGACATCTACTACATTTGAAGGAACACGTAACTTTTTTCCTGACTGAAGTGAACATCTGGGAAAGTGAGACTTTGTTGTTGCTCAAGAACATCTAAAATGTTGAGATTGGTGCCCTGAAAAATTGCAAACAAACAAAAATACAGTGTGTTTTCCATTTCCTCACTTACACACAGCTGAAGTAGAGAAGAATCCTCAAGTGTGATTCCAAAGACCTTGTTCTGAAGAGTGTTCAGCAAAAAGAAAAACATGTAAGCAAGCAAACAAAGACAAGCCCAAAACGACATCCCCCCAGTCAACCACCTTGGCCAGGGTGTTTCTCTGCGTTGAGCAGAAACAAGCCGTGAGGCCGGCCCTGAGGAGGTAACGGGGTGCTCCGGGGCCACGGCCGAGGCAGGGACGCGGGAGCAGCGGGAGCTGCAGGGGCAGGGGGGCCAGCGGCTGCTGCAAGCGGGCGGCTACTGCAGACAGCGAGTCCTGCAGACAGAGGGCGCGCGCGGAGAGCTAGGCGGCAAGCGCGTGACGGGGGCGTCGCCCACCGCCATTGGCTGGCTGAAGGGCGGGTTGCGGTGGCGCCCTATTTAAGAAGCGCACGCGCACTCCTGAGGGGAGTGTGAGGAGAGGTGGCGGGCTTCCTTGAGAGAGCTCCGCGCGCCAGGGCGCTGAGGAGCAAGCGGCCCCCGCCCCGGGGCAAGGAGGCGCGCCTAGGACCCAGGGAGAATGCCAGCGCGCGAAAGGCTCTTCCACACAGAGGAATGAGGTAACAACGAGTGTTTTTTGGCTAAGAGGGAACAGGAGGAGAGGGAATTACTAACATAAAAGGGTAAATGGGGTAAAGAGCTGAGAAGAGGGAAAACTGTGGATGATATCAAAGAGAAGAAATTAGGGAAAAAATAAGAATAAAAAAAAAGTTAGCCAGAACACAATCTTATTAATCCCTATCTATGAAATAATAATTCCAAGAGTCACTACCCTACTGTAAATAGGCCCCTTCCAAGCTGTGATTCTGTGATTCTCAGGCCTAACCGTGTCCTCCTTCCTCGGCAGCAGCTGGCGGAGGAGAGAGAAGAGGCGTCGTGCGGAACGGCGAGGCAAGAGTGAGCGAGAAGAGGAGCGGGGAGCGGCGTCGGGCTGCGGAGGGGCCACGAGAAAGGCACTCTGGGCAAAGGGACCTCCCTGTCTCCGGGGCGCGGTCGCGTAAGAGCGGGGCGGGCACCTTTGGGGTGCCCCCGCTGGCTTTGCGCTGGGCGACCTCCCTGTAACCAGGGCTCGGTCTTTGCTTTTGCTGTCGTGGGCCTTTTGCCGCCCTTGCTCCTTTTGGCTGCCCGGAGGGAGTGGCGACCCTGTAAGGAGGGTGAGCGCCACCGCCTCCGCACCCGAGGGGGAAATGGAGCTCGCTGGACCCCAAGCCCACCCTGTAAGCAGGGGAGGGCCGTATTCCCGCCCCCCTCCTCCAGCCCCGGCGGCGGCTTTCTGCCTGCCAGCGGCCTGGCCAGCGTGACCCCCCCAGAGTCGGGGGCGTGTCACGGCATTTGCCCCTCGGCCACCCGTGAGCCCCCCTTGGCACGTTGAGGCCCCCCCGCCCCCCTCGGCCTCCGTGCATCCCGGGGGGCAGGTCTGAGGCTCTCCTCTCCTGCTCGGGGGTAGGGATGGCTCCCCAGACATTGGCTGCACAGAGCTCGCGCTCTCTCTTCCGGGAAGTTGTGTTTGTGTGTGTGTGTCGTCGTGTCGTGTCCCCCCCCCCCCCCCCCCCCTTGTCCCTGTCGGTGTGAGCGAGTGAGTGAGCTTGTCCTTTAGGCCCCCCCCTTAAAATC